>NC_091457.1:158770968-159106968 GCF_027789765.1 Dendropsophus ebraccatus | reverse complement strand
CAGTGATGCTACAATCTTACTGGCTAGGATTATATTCCTCTATGTAGCAGCTATATACACTAGAGAAGTAGTCCACAACTGTTAGCCCTGCTAGTCTATCCAGGATGATATTATACTGTGTAGCATCTGTATAGTCTCCAGCTATTGCTGAACTATCTATACCAGCAGTGATGAGTAATTGTTACTATCTAGGAGGATATTACGCTGTGTAGCATCTATATACACAGCTCCCAATGCTACTAGTGATGCTACATGCATCTGTCTAGGATGATATTGAATTTACTGTATATACAGAAGAGCAGGGGTCTACAGTTGTTGTTGCAGTACTACAATTCTCAGCATGCCCTGCCACCCTGGCTAGGATGAGATTGCACAGTGAAGCTGTTGCATGATCCACATATACTATCGTAGTAGTCTCCAGGGCATGCTGGAAGTTGTAGTTTTGCAACAGCTGTCAGTTTCCAAATCGCAGAAGCACTGCATACTTACCATCAGTGCTGCTGTGTGATCCGGCACTGTCAGCTGCCATCCTGCTCTCCAGCTGCCACTGTGCCTTCAGTCCACTGCCCCACCACCTCCGACTGTCAATCCTGGTGGAGGAGGTGGGGCCGGGGTCTGTAGTTAAAGTGGCTGACGGGAATGGACAGTGCTGAATCACACAGCAGCGCTGATGGTAAGTATGCACTGCTTGTGATCTGGAAACTGACAGCACGGATATATACTTATCTGTGCTGTCAGTTTCCATGGCTGAATGAATGATACAGGAATTGTTTGTGCTCCCGGCCGCTCGATTAGTTGTGCCATGTAGAGGCACTGCAAACTAACCCTGATCTCACTGATCTGTTCCGCTTGTGGCGGCTGACAGCTGAAGATCTATTAATATAAAAGGACCCTTAGCCTAAGTCAGCACCAACGACCACTAATAGGGTCCATCCAGTTCCTTCATTGTGCCATCTTGTCCTGAATTTTATCAAATAGGAATGAAATAAGCGACAGACCCTCCAACGCCGGAACATTAACACGGCCAAATTTATCCTTCAGCATCTGGGGGGAAAAACAGAAAACATTCATTATGCAGAAAGTTACATGTCTCAACACACAAACACAATATCACGGATTCAGTATTTTATTTTTCCAACCGATAAATTTATTACAGATTTTATTCTTTTTCAGACTGTTTTTTTAGTTTTTCTTAATGGATAAATATTTTTTTCTTCTTCTAGTTTTTGTTTTGCAGTGTAGGCACTGAACTGTATGGACCAGATATATCACATGTGCAGTATAAATAATTAGAATTTTTTTTTTTTTTTGCAAAAATTGACAATAAAAAAAAAATCATTAAATTGCACGTAACCTAAAACAAAGACAAAAAAAATGATAAATTCTGTATTAAAGGGAAAAAAAATGTACAAAACGTATTGTGACATAAGGGGGATTGTTTCCAGCTCCAACGCTCTGGTGGTCCCTGCCAGTCCTACAGCGATGACATCATGAACATCACTCAATGGTCATGTGACCTTTACAGTCAAACATGTGAATAATCTACATGACATCATTGCTGGAGAAATGTAACAACAGGGCAGGAGCTGGGGGGGGGGGGAATTTAAAGGGGAACTGTCACTTAAAGCAAAACTTTTCACTTTTTACACCAAGTACATTCTCTCCTGGCTCTGCCTCATGACTGTGACTTGCACTATAAGGCCATGTTCACACAACGTAAGTTTCCTATTAATCACGGCCGTTGTTGCCTGATTTAATTAATAGGAAACTTACGTTGTGCTGCCATCTATGAAATCACAGCGGAAGTGTATACACATAGTATACACTCCACCAGGGATCACTAGCGGCCGCACAAAAAACTGACATGTCAGTTTTGTGCGGCCGCTATTTATTGAATAGTGGCCACACAAGCCTGACAGGTCACACAATGGAGCGTGCGGATCCAATGTGTTCAATGGTGAATTGAGATGCAGGCGCACATGGATATGCCCGCATCCTAATTCAGCACAAATGAAGATCATTCGGCCGGTACTGCAGTACAGTTTTGCTGGGATGATCTTCACTAACACCGTCACAGAATGGCCGGTGTTTCATGAAATGTAAACCTGGCCTAAGGGCCCTAATACACGGAACGATAATCAGCCGAATCGGCACTATCCGGCCGATTATCTCTCAGTGTAATAAACACAACAATCAGCCGATGACAGTGATCATCGGCTGATCGTTGATATAGGTTTGTACCTATAATTGTCGGGCGTCGACCGCGCACCACTGCGTGTAACAGAGGTGTGCGGCCGGCGGCTGACAATTTCCAAACTGTATACATTAACTATCCATGCTGCAGGGCTCCTCTTGTACTCTGCTTATCCCCGGGACCACCGTGGCCAGTGATTGGCTGAGCTCGTGGGACCCGGGGAGAAGCAGAGCGCAAGAGGAGCCCTGCAGCATGGATAGGTAATGTATACAGTTTAAGCAAGGGCAGCAAGGACATCTGTAACGATGACCATGCAGTCCTTGTTAAACGATTATCGGGGGGTGTAATAGGCCCAGTAAACGAGCGCCGATCTAGAAGATCGGCACTGGTTTAGTTATTATTGGGCCTCCATCGGCCAATGTAAAAGACCCTAAGTCTATGAAACAGTTTTGGCCACAGGCACAGAGAGCTGGTGGAGAAATGCTCAGCCATGCACTCCTCTCCCGGCTTTTTCTAGTGATTAGTCACGGTATGAACACTCAGATAAAAACTTTTGACATATCTCTTATCTTTTTTATACATTCCGGGCCTGATCATTTGTGTTCACCAACGTTCACCAAACCTGATTGCTCAGCATTGAACTCCCAGCCTATGGCTGTATCCATGTTTTCCAGGACTCCCTAGGGCGGCATCCAACCTCTGCAGCGGCAGGGAGTCAAATGCTGAGTATTCGGGTTTGGAGAACGTTGTAGAACAGTTTGGCCTCTCCACTCAACATTATTAGGGGGTGACATTTTCTGTTGGTGCTATATGCTGTTGGCCTTTCAATTACAAAAGGATATATACTGATATACTGATCATCTGAATGCCAGACATTTGGCTTCTATTTCCCCCAGCATACAGCCCCTAGATGGATGAACATAACAACATGCTCCTACCTACCCGACTCCAGCGAGAGGGGTTCGCTGCCCTCCACTACAGTTCCCGATCCGGTGGCTGCTTCCTGGTCTGAGCAGGTCTGTGACATCTCAGGCCCGATCAGCCAGTCAGCAGCCGCAGTTAGGTCCCACCTCAGCTTGTTATGTTTAGCCACCTCCTCCCCGACTCTTTTGAAAAAAAAAAAAAAAGTCTGACTCCGGACTTCTCCTTTAAGGTTGACTGTTTATGTTTGACCTGTTAAATTTCAGCTCTAATGTTCAGTACAGTATACAGACGTCTGTGCAGCAGCACTGACAGGAGCAGTGGTGTCACACAGATTAGAGGTCAGAGAAGTAAAGTCATAAAACAAGCAGTATACAGAGGTCTGTGCAGCAGCACTGACAGAAGCAGTGGTGTCACACAGATTAGAGGTCAGAGAAGTAAAGTCATAAAACAAGCAGTATACAGAGGTCTGTGCAGCAGCACTGACAGAAGCAGTGGTGTCACACAGATTAGAGGTCAGAGAAGTAAAGTCATAAAACAAGCAGTATACAGAGGTCTGTGCAGCAGTACTGACAGAATCAGTGGTGTCACACAGGTAAGAGGTCAGAGAAGTAAAGTCATAAAAAAGCAGTGTACAGAGGTCTGTGCAGCAGCACTGACAGGAGCAGAGGTGTCACACAGGTTAGAGGTCGGAGAAGTAAAGTCATAAAACAAGCAGTATACAGAGGTCTGTGCAGCAGCACTGACAGGAGCAGTGGTGTCACACAGACTAGCGGTCAGAGAAGTAAAGTCATAAAAAAGCAGTGTACAGAGGTCTGTGCAGCAATACTGACAGAAGCAGTGGTGTCACACAGGTTAGAGGTCAGAGAAGTAAAGTCATCAAACAAGCAGTATACAGAGGTCTGTGCAGCAGCACTGACAGGAGCAGAGGTGTCACACAGGTTAGAGGTCAGAGAAGTAAAGTCATAAAGCGAGCGGCTGACAGGAGCAGAGGAGATTAGCTTGCCACCATAGGTGAGGGGAAATAACCGCACTGATACTTTATGTGGTAGCAGATGTATAGTTTATGTGAGATCTTTCGGTCATGTACGGGGGGCATTACCATAACCCCACTTAGCACCTTACAGACCGGATTCTTGTCTTGTCTTTTTATGATAACATAAATCTATTCCCCAATATGACATGCCCGCAGCTATACTATGTACTCTGACATTCAGCATTTGTTGCCCGGGGTGGAGGTGCTAATCCCCCATAGTGCGCTATTATTTGAGGCAGTCCTCCGCCACACGGATAGCTGTCATGCCGTACATAAGTGCAAATCCACAAGAATACTTATTGCCACACGAGAGTAAGAAACATGAAGGGGGAAGTAATGGACAGACACAGGTGTGAGGGATCAGGAAAGGGTTAGAGAGCTCCGAAAACTATGTGAGGATCTCAGCGAGAAGAAGAAAGATGGCGGACCCCCAGTGACCGAGCCTGACACCTCTGCGGCATTGACAACTGCTACCAGGATAAGCATTGTACAGAATACAACTGCATGTAGATCTAAGTGCACTGTGTCCGTCCCAAGAGCTGACAATCTAATGTAGTAATAGGTATCTAGGGGGGATTTATATAGTAATATTGGGGGAGATTTATCAAACATGGTGTAAATTGAAAATGGCTCAGTTGCCCCTAGCAACCAATCAGATTCCACCTTTCATTTTCCAAAGAGTCTGTGAGAAATGAAAGGTGGAATCTGATTGGTTGCTAGGGGCAACTGAGCCAGTTTCACTTCACACCATGTTTGATAAATCTTCCCCATTGTCCTCTGTTGCCCATAGCAACCAATCACAGATTGGTTGCTATGGGCAACAGAGGACATTATTACTGTAAGACAGCGCCATTACTCAGCCCTCTGTTCCTGTGAGCTAACAATCCGATAATCCTGTCCTTGTCCCCCAATAACAATACACAACTTTACTAACCTACTCATTGATTCCTGGAAAAGTCTCAAATTTAGTATTTCTTAAAGGGGTAGTTCACAAAAAAAATTCTTTCAAATCAACTGGTGCCAGAAAGTGCCAGAGATTTGTAATTTACTTCTATTAAAAAATCTCCAGTCTTCCAGTACTTATCAGCTGCTGTATGTCCTGCAGGTAGTGGTGCATTCTTTCCAGTCTGAAGAGCAAGAGAGTTTTTTTATGGGGATTTTCTGCTGCTCTGGACAGTTTCTGACATGGACAGAGGTGGCAGCAGAGAGCACTGTGTCAGACTGGAAAGAATACACCACTTCCTGCAGGACATACAGCAGCTGATAAGTACTGGAAGACTGGAGATTTTTTTTAATAGAAGCAAATTACAAATCTCTGGCACCAGTTGATATGAAAGATTATTTTGGTGGACAACCCCTTTAAAGGGAACACAAGTGGTTTTATGCAGCTGGAACTTGCAACAATCCTCATTCCTGTACAATGTCTGCAGTGCGGCCCCCGGGGCATTATCCATTACATACATTAGGGGGTCCCCCTGCCATGAAGGGGGGGGGGGGCTTGGTGTGTATAATGGTTAGATAGGTGGCTAGTGTCATAGTAACATCCACATGATGTCAGGACACAAGGTCTCCAGCAGAACATTGCCCATCACACTGCCCCTGCCATCTTTTCTTCTTCCAATAATGCATCCTGATGCCATCTCTTCCTCAGGTAAGTGACGCACGCGCACCCGGCCGTCCACATGATGGAGAACGTGACCCAGACGCCTTCTTCCATTGCACCACGCTCCAGTCCTGATACCCATTGTTGACACTAGCGATGGTGGACAGGGGTCACCGATCTGTAGACCCCATAGACAACAAGCTGCCATGTCCTGTGTGATCTGAATCCTTTCTACCATAGCTAGCAGGAAGTTTTTCAGCAGTTTGCTCTACAGCAGTGGGATCGGACCAGACAGGCTTTACCACCATGATTTCGTCCTAGGCCCCCTAGTTGTCCTTCCAGGTCAGTACTAACCACTATACACCAGGACATCCCAACAAGTAGCTGCAGAATGGGCAGAACAGCCATGTTGGCCCCTGTGCACCACAGCAAAGCTTCAGCCGTCCAGATATGATGGGAATTTTAGTTTTGCAACAGCTGGAGGGTCGAAGGTTCCCCATCCCTGGTCTAAGACAGAACATAGATTAATCTTCCCAGCTCTATCCGTCTCAGTGTGATGGACGTCTATGGATCATCATTGTAAGTAAAGCGAAAGACAAAAAAGATAAATAAAAAGCCACAATTAGAGCCATGTGCAGTAATGCAGCAATGCATCATAATAATGCTAGAATACTGACTGCAGGGTGAACACCAGAGACGCAATGTCATCCCAGATTCCTGCAGATTTCTACATTTTCCAAAGCTGACAGAAGAAGAAATCTACAAAATACATTTGTGAGTGTGAAAATGAAAGGGCAGATTTACCATAGAGAGAGAGAGAGAAGATCCGGAGCTGCAGTCAATAGCAATTTCCCTGTGTAGATCGATACGTGAACGGCCTCTCCAGCTGCAGAAATTACTTTGTGGGTTTGTCGGGGTTCAGAGACGGGAAGGGAGGGAGAGGTGAGGAGAAAGGCTATCACCGAGGAGAGGAATGTATGGAGAAAACGTACAACGCATCACTATGAGGAGCCGATATAACAGACATTACACTGCCAGAACATTAGTACAGGTGATAAGATGGAGGCTCTGGGGACAATGGCGTCTGTCGGGGGGGATATCAGGACTAGTGACCGGTCGCTTCTTGAAGTTGATATTGGAAGAAGGAAAGATAGACAAGTGTAAGGGCCCTATTACACAGGATGATTATCGCTCAAAAAATCACTATGTTGTTCAGATTTAGGCTATGTTCACACAATGTAAGTTCCTTGGGAACCACGGCCGTTGTCACAACGCCTGTGATTCCTATGGTACTCATGTTGTGCTGCCTTTTGAGGGAATCCCGGTTGGAGTGTATACTAGGTGTATCTTTTGCGGCGCCGTAGAAAACTGGCATGTCAGTTTAGTTTAGTGAATAGCGGCCGCAGAAAACTCTGTCAGAGCACACTATGGAGCGAGCGGCTCCGGGCGCACACTCCATTGTGTGCAGGGGGGAGTTCTGATGTAGGCGCGCACGGATGCGCGCTAAAGATCATCCAGCCGGTACTGCAGTACCGGCTGGGATGATCTTTTCAGAGACCGGCCGTTCCATGACCCGGCCGGGTCATGGAACGGCCGGTCTCATACGTTGTGTGAACATAGCCTCAAACAATAATGGTGATTGAAGGCAACGATTAAACGACTGACAAGAAATCAATGATCGCTTGTTTAGACCTGGACCTAAAATTATTGTTAATTGTTCACAAATCGTTCGGTGTAATAACACGTCGTTTGGTCGTTCGCATAGGTTTTATAAACACTCTGAAACAAGGACAGGACAACCGCAAGCACGATAATCAATCCGTGTAATTGGATGAACGATTTCAGGACATTCGCCAAAGCGGTCGCTTGAGATCATTTATCGTTAATCATTGAAAAATAGTTTCTAATAGGACCCCAAGGATCTGAGCGACTGTCATAAGGGTCGGATAGTAGAGATGAGTGAATCCTCCAAACCCGACTGCTCGGCATTTGATTACCGGTGGCAGAAGAAGTTGGATGCCGCCCTAGGGAGTCCTGGTGAATACAGCCTGGCAGCTCTGCCCACTCAATAAGCGAATAGTAAGGGGGGGGGGGGGGGGGGGGGGGGGGGTCTGTGGAAGCTTTATCCCCCTGACAACAAAATGTAAGGGCAATATTCCACCGGACGATTATCGTTTGCATAATCGTTAACGATTAACGATCTCAAATGACCGCTATTGCGAAAGACCTGAAAACGTTCACTCATTTCCATGAAACGATAATCGTTACTTATGATCGTAATTGCGATAGTTTTTTCTTCGCTATTTCTTCGCTATTGCGTTCATATCTACTGCGAACGGCTGAACGATAAAAATAGGTCCAGGTCTTATAAAGCGATCAACGATTTCTCGTTCGGTCATTAATCGTTAACTGCATTTCAACCGAACGATTATCGTTTAGATTCGAATGATTTAACTATAATCTGAACGATAACCGTCTGGTGGAATAGGGCCCTAAGACACAAGACTTTCTTCTTCAGAGCTGAACAGTTCTGCAGGATGCACAAACCCTGCTGGATCAGTGTCTGCACACAGCATGTATTGCATATGGTACAAGAGTGATCCTTTAGGCCCCATTATAGTAAATGTGTCAGTCCCTTGGGCTCCGTTAGGGAATACAGCGGATCTGGCAATGACACCGTGTTCCATTGTTCCGATCCTATGAGATGTGAACAAGGCTTTATCCTCATAGCTCTAATGCAGGTTGTTAGATCAGTATAATAAAAGTCATAAAAAGTATATAGTAAGTAATGACAATAATAATAACAATATAAAGGTCATACCTTGAGGCCAAACTGGGGCATGTTGTATGTGTGTAACTCTCCGTATAACAAGGGCCCCTCCTGTGTTCCACTGGACAGAACCTAAAGTGGTACTCTGGAGGATTTTTTTTATCAGCTGGTGTCAAAAAGTTACATAGACCTGTAAATTACTTCTATTTAAAAAGTCTCCAGTCTTCCAGTACTTATCAGCTGCTGTATGTCCTGCAGGACGTGGTGATTCTTTCCAGTCTGACACGGTGCTCTCTGATGCCACCTCTGTCCATGTCAGGAACTGTCCAGAACAGGAGAGGTACCTCTGTACCCCCCTGCCGATGTTGGTATTGGGCCCCGGTTTCCTTGTTATAAATATAGCAGCTCGTGCCGGGTATGGCTCCTGACCCGCATCTCTATTCATTGCTATGACGCTGTAAATCCGTAAAGTGCTTACTTGGCTCTTCCTGGTGCCTCCACAGGGAATGAATAGAGAATCAGGTCATGTACCATACCAAAGAAGCCGGATGCCCAACACCAAGATCGGCAGAGGAGTACTGAGGTCGGAGCCCCCACGATCTCCTACTTGTCCCCTATCCTGTGGAAAGGGGACAAGTTATTTTTATCTGGACAAACTCTTTAATTTCAGGCTGAGAGTATTGGTCTGTGTAGGAACACATCTTCAGAATATTGGTAACACCCAGCTATCAGTTAGGCCTGGACTGAACACATGTGGAATAAAGGTATTTACTGGAACAAACATGTCATGAGAGGTGGCAAACACTCTCTAAGGCTAGATTCCGAGCGCTGCGGCGGGGCTGATTGGCTGACCGCCAGAAGACGCCAGGAGCCCCTGAAGCAAGCCGGAGCAGGGACCCAGTACAGTATGTACCCGGGCCATGGGGGTTAATGCTGAGTTTGACATACTCAGAGCAGGACAATCCCGCTGGATTTCGCTGCAAATTTGCAGCAAGAAATGCGCTGTGGATACGTTACATGTGAAGCTACCATAAATCCAGAGCTATAGCCATCCCAGCCTCTAGAGCGACACAAAAAAATTCAGACACCATACCCATACTTTAACCCCATACCGATACTGAACATTAACTTAGACCCTTAAAAAGACCCCTAACTTTAAAAAAAATGAATCCAGACTCCGGGCCAGACCCTGAAATTAACTGTAATCCCAGACCTTAGACTAAATACAGACCCATTAATAAATACCTACCTGAGACCAAACCTCAAATGAATATAGACCTACTAAAGCAGTACAGTCCCTGGGCCAGACCCCTGTATAAATTCATAATCCAGACCGCTTAAGACCAGGGTTGACCTTGTCTGTGCAGGTTCCTTTAACAGTAACAGGACCTGCACACATGTGACCTTATCCGTGCAGGTTCCTTGAACAGTATCAGGACCTGCACACATGTTACCTTATCTGTGCAGGTTCCTTGAACAGTAACAGGACCTGCACACATGTGACCTTATCTGTCCCTAGGTCCTAAAGTCTGTATGTTTTTGTTACAGACAGATCAGCAGATCAGGGTTTCTATTAGGGACATTTTCAGGGAAAGTGAGTGTGGTCTTGCTGTGCTGGTCAACCGGTCTGGCTTTGGGCCACACCAGCGAGCGGCATCTACGTGCTCTCTAGGTCTTCACCCTTTACCCCACTCCAGGATGCGGAGGCTGTACTTCTGCAGCTAGAGGGCACCAGGTTGCTCGTAGTCAGGTAACGTAGTCAGACAGGCAAAGGTTCAGGGCAGACGGCTTTAGAGGCAGGCGAGACAATCCGAGTCAGAAACAGGAAAGGCAGGCGAGGTTCGGGCAGAAACGTTAATATGAACAACAGGCACAGGTCAGTATAGACAGAAATACAGCAGAAACAGCAGATAGATAGCGTCGCTTAGAATGCTAGACTCCAACAATGCTCAGGCAAGGAAACAGCGGGTGGAACTAGGAGCTGCAGGTGGCTCTGGATTGGTAGACGGCAGTAGCAGGTAGAGACAAGCCGCCTCTATAAATTCTGAGCAGTTTTCCACCTACGCACCCTAGTGGCCAGAGGTGTCATTGTGGCAGAAGGAAGAACAAAATCCCGAAAGACACAAGCAGCCCCTGGTCGAGCAAGGAGCACAGAAGAATAATGAACAGGACAGCACTGCCGCTGGTGAGTCTCCTCTCCTGTGTTACAAGACGAAAGGCGCCTACTATAAGCAAAGTCCAGTTTTGCCATCTTGCTCCCAGATTTCCCAAGCCTCCACCCTGGGGAGACAAGGCTAGCTCCCGACTAGAAGTGCAGTCTAGCTATCTATGCTTCTTCCCTAACCGTGTGCATAAAATCCTGTATCTCCCCACGATGCGAAACCCCATTGGCGCAGTAATAAGTTATGTAATTACGTCATAAAAACATAAACCGGACTTATAGAAAGCCACAAATATAAATAGTTAAGTACATAAAGCGGAAAAACACACACATGTCTACAGCCAGCCCGTCACAGGTAAACACTCTCCTCCTTATCCACAGTTTAAAGATTTCCGGCAGTCTTCTCGGAGAAGGCGCCGTATAGCGGGTTACGGCGGCCTGTAAAATGTAACGACGGCGATATTTCTGCTCACAGATACTTGTTTGAGAGCTGCTGTAAATACACCCACCAGCAGCAGCCGGCCCGATGTCTCTTCTGTGGCTGATTACAGACTCGCTTATGGGTTCACCAAGGGGAGAAGAGTCCTTAGCAAAATAGAGATTATCATTTGAAAAGGCGAGAAATGAATTGCTGGGGTCAGCGTCGTCGTCTGTGCTGGGGATGATAGACACTTACCTAAGATTTATCTGCATTCCTAGGCTTCATTCCCTGAGATACGCTCCCTAAATATCCCATTATTATTATTGATGACAATGGTAAATGCGATAACAATCGGATGGAATAGTGGCGGCGCTCTTAGTTTTATTACTATTGTCCCCATGATTAGGATATCATTAGAACATATATTTTGTATTCTTGATAAATTCTTATAGATGAATACAGTTTATGTTTTTTTATATACTAGGTGTTGTATGATAGCAGAGGATCCCGTGAAGCTGTGTTCTCTTTGGAATAAGCCATTTCCGTCGAGAAGAGGCGTTGGGAGTTGTACATGACCTACATTACAATATTCCTTGCCTTTGTAGTGAGTAATGATATGCAGAGTAGGATCGGATCATCTGTCTAACGCTAAGTACTTTGAAGTACCTTGTCTTACTATACACATAAGGTATATGAGTCATTTTTTTATTGTACAGTTTAGGCTGTGTTCACACTATTGCCGATGGCTCCATTTGGAACCTCCATCAGTAAAGGTGGCCATATACCTTCAATAACTGATGGCCGAACGATCTGCCGCTCACCACCCGTCTTCCCCATTTGGCATGGCTGAGCACTCCTATGTTGTCTGTGGGGAGGGGTAAGCTCTATCTCTTTCTGAACAGAGAAGGGTGGCCATGATTTTCCATCATAGCTGACCCTTATCACCACAACATTATCTCTCCCTGGTGGTTCAGGAGGGGCCAAGGACTGATGGCCATATCCACCAGGAGTGGTGGGTTCAGCTGACTATAGTCTAAAGGGTATGAGGGCCTCAAGTCCAGTCAATACAAAAGAAAAAAATGTGGCCTGATGAAACCTGATGGGGTTTATCGGATGCCGGTGGTTCAGCAATTGTTTGCATTATACGGAAACCATGAACAAAGCCTATTCTAGCCAAAATCCCCAACAGAGGGGCCCATAATCTTGGCCACTATGGTTTTTCTGCTTTTAAATCTGCAGATATTTAGGGTAGAGTGCTAAGAACACATCTTATGGATGGAAGAATCAGCTAAATGCAATGAAATCTCCACAAAAGACCACCATCTTGGAGAGGACCACCCCTTAATTTTTACCAGATTCTTCTATATGAGATTTGTGACTCCCATCTCCTCCGTATAGTCTTCTTCCTTGGCAGTACCATCCTCAGTTATCAAATTCTAATAGGCAAAACTTCTCGGGAACCTTAATCTTGGTGGGATCTACAAACCAGGTTCACAGGATTGTCCTGACAAAATTAGTCTTATTTTCTTGACACATTTGGGTTTCAGGTCAAATAGGTTATAACCAGCACTGTCCCCTTCTTCTAACTGTACCATCTGCATCCCTTATCTTGTGTCATCACAAAGAAGCTGCTATCCATGGTGGTGTAGACACTTCCCAAGCTAAGAGGCGTCTTAAGGGACCAGACACCTCAGCTGCTGCTCCACAGTCTATGTTTGACTTCTTCTGGCTATTTTATCTAAGGCTCCACAGAGACTTTCCATTGGTGACATGGAAAGTGATGATTAAATATGTGATGAGGTAGCAAGGCGTAGCTACCATGATGGCAGACCACACAGCTGGTACAGGGCCTGGGAAATAAGGAGTCCTGGGTCCCAGCATAGCATGATCTACAATCATGGTACACCACTCTCAGAGCCCCCCGATCATTGCAGCCCCTAACTCCTAGGGGGAGAGAGGGAGGGTGCTGTCAGTGGTGTGCCATCCCTGAACCATATACTCACCTGGACAGCACAGCCTTCCTGCATTCTCTTAGCCATCCCAGCACATGAGTGACGCCACTTGGACCTGTCCGAGTGTTTTGTGCTGGGGACCTGCCCAAGCAACGGCTGGGGGGAGGGGCGCACCAGATTCATGGATCCCCATACAGTATTTTGCTAAGACCCTGGTGGATACACACAACCCTAAAATAGTCACACTATACCAATCCAACCGCATGTCACTGACAAATCTCATCTTGCATGACTCTTGACCAAAGACATTGTTTAGCCTCAGCCTAACTATAACAGATAAGCAAACCCGTCATGGTAGAGTCCGTTCGCACAGCATTTGAATACAGGTGGCTGAAGAAGTTGGATGCAGCCCTGGAAAACATGAATACAGTCATAGGCTGGGTTCACACACAGTATATTTCAGTCAATATTTAGTCCTCATGTCAGGTCCTCATAGCAACCAAAACCAAAAGTGGATTGAAAGCACAGAAAGGCTCTGTTCACATAATGTTGTAATTGAGTGGATGGCCGCCATTTAATGGCAAATATTTGCTGTTATCTTAAAACAACGGCTGTTATATTGAAATAATGGCCGTTATTTACCGTTATATGACGGCCATTCACTCAATTTCACCATTATGTGGACAGAGCCTTTCTGTGTTTTTAATCCACTCCTGGTTTTGGTTGCTATGAGGACCTGACATGAGGACCACAATACTGACTGAAATATACTGTGTGTGAACCCAGCCATAGGCAGGACTCTCTAGGACGGCATCCATCTTCTGCAGCCACCGGTAATCAAATGCCGAGCGAGCGGACTCAAGCATGCTCAAGACCCACTCATCTCTACCAACCATGCTTCTGTTTATTGGCTCTGGTACTACTATGAAAATACTAAGGACAAAGCTTGCTCTCTGGATTCAACGAGGGGATCCCTTTGCAAAATCTATACTCCTAAGAGGAGAAAACTGCTAAATCCCCTCTACTCTTTCACTTCAAATCTAATGGCCTGAAATTTATCTGATCCTGTGCCGTCCTCTCCCCGTCTTTGTGCCACTCCTGGCCGTTCCTCCAAGTCTGGGAATGCCTCTCAGGGTGGTCGGGGGAACAGACATGTGGCAATGCTGCACCACACTGTTCAGGGTGTGAGGCCAATCAGAAGGCAGAAGCGACAGGCCAAAAAGGTTCAGCATTCCGTGCCTCCATAGCTCTGACCACAGTTGCCAATGGTTGGGTTTTTCCAGCCTCTTGGGTTGCCAATGGTTGGGTTTTTCGAGTGGTTGTGTATCCGGCATTTCCAGTATCCTGATGTCCAGCTTGTGTTTGACCTTGCCTTTGCCTGATGATTCGGACCTGACGTTGGCCTCCTATTACTGACTTGCCTGTCTTATCTGTCTGACGTTTTGGGTTTGACCCTTTGGTGTGTTACGAACTTTTTCCTTTCCACTTTATTCGCTGACACATGCCCATTTGGTGTTGACCTTGCCTAGTTGACCTCTTACACCCCTCCTAAGCTCTTACCCCAGGGTAAGGACTTTTGCCCCTAAAAGCTGTTTAGGGTGGATCACACAAGTAGGTAGGGACTATGGTGGGGATAAGAGCGGGGCTGCACTGATCCCTACCTAATGTGACACTAAGGGCCGTATTACACGGGATGATTATTGTGCGAAAAATCGTTATATCATTCAAATTTAAACAATAATTGCTCTGTGTAATTGCAGGCCACGATCGAAAAAACGTTGTCGATCGTTGATTTAGATCTGAACCTAAAATTATCGTTAATTGTTCGCTGTAATTCCACATTGGTTCGCTCAAGTTCCGCATTTTTTCACTAATCTGTCAGTGTAATTGCACATTGTTCACTGTTTTGCTGGGATCAGATGGAGTAAATGATCATAGTAACGATCAAAATAATGATCATAGTAACGATCGTATCTATCGACCATCGTTCTGTGTAAAAAATCTTGTTTGCGATCGTTTATCGTTAGTCGTTAATCGTTAAAAATTGCTCCGTGTAATAGGACCCTAAGGCTGGGTTCACACCACGTTTTTTTCATCCGTTTTTTATTTTTACATTGACTTCCATTATAAAAAAAAAAAAATGGATCAAAACACATCCGATTTTTTTAACGTACACAAAAACGTTATAAAACAGATGTGTTTTATATATGTTTTAATTTTTTTTTTTTTATAATGGAAGTCAATGAAAAAGCGGATGAAAACGAATGCAAACAAATGCATCTACTAAAAAAAAAATATGAAATGATGATGAAAAAAAGCGTAGTGTGAACCCAGTCCAATAATAATAATTCTTTCCATGGCCGGACCATCACAGGTTTCTCTACATCAGCCTTAAGAGTGAAAGCCTGGCGTATCTATGTGCGGCTCATCCTATTCCCTTCATGGGGGCAGAATCCAGCGTCCGTGTCCTTGTATATAATTAGTCCAATTCTCAGAGGTTTCCCTGAACTCTGCAGATCCACATGACTGGTTAGAGTCCATATCAAAGCCCATGTAATGCTCATGAAGATACAATGAATAATAATGGAGATGGCTGAGGGTCACTTTGCTGCGACCCTGACCTTGTCCTGCCCTGTGCTCTCCGCTCTATGATTTATTCAGTAGGCAATGCAGCGCCATGGTGTCCGGGCACCTCCTAGATCCATGCCAAAACATTATTTCTTATACATGGGCAAATCTAAATGATTAAAATGAGCTGCATGAAAGGTTCTCTTCTTCTTATAAACTATAATGCATCAAAGTGAGAAGACAGACGTAATGCGGAGCGTGCGTCTGCGAGGTGTAATGAGGTCACGTACGGCATAATGGTCATTGTATTCCTTCTATATTCAGGCGCCATTTACAGCATTCCTGGACCCACCGCACAATTTTCTAATGAAGTATAAAACACTTCATGTTATTTCACCTGTTTATACTTTCTATAACACGACCCTTTACCAAGACTCCTTAATGAGTCCCCGGGCAAATAAAGACCAGCAAACCGACCCCATAGACTCCAGATCTGCAATAAGAATGTACTCTCTAACTAATATATGATGAATGGTCTGAGTCCTGTGGGTGGCAATGGATTCAGCTGAGGATCGGAGTTTAAGGGATAGCCGGCTTTTTACCCTTTAACCCCTATACTAGAGTGTGGACCTCATTGCAGAGAATCCCTGGGATGCTAACCGTAGTACCTGTTTAGTAGCAAACATGATGCTAAAAAAGAAATAAAGCAATGCAGGCCGAGGTCAAAGCAGGAGTTCTATCAATATGGTGGATAGGCCAAGGTCGGAGCAGGCGGAGTTCTATCAATTTGGTGGATAGGCCAAGGTCGGAGCAGGCGGAGTTCTATCAATATGGTGGATAGGCCAAGGTCGGAGCAGGCGGAGTTCTATCAATATGGTGGATAGGCCAAGGTCGGAGCAGGCGGAGTTCTATCAATATGGTGGATAGGCCAAGGTCGGAGCAGGTGGAGTTCTATCACTATGTTGTGGATAAGCTAAGGGCAGAGTGGGCGTTCTATTACTATAGTTGATGAGCTGAGGTCAGAGCAGGTGGAGTTCCAATGTGGTTGATGGTCCTAATACGGAGCAGGCAGAGTTCTATCAAAAGGGTGGATGGGCCAAGGTCGGAGCAGGCAGAGTTCGATCAATACAGTGGATGGGCCAAGGTTGGAATAGGCGGAGTTCTGTCAATATATTGTGGATAAGCTAAGGGCAGAGTAGGCATTCTATTACTACAGTTTATGAGCTGAGGTGAGAGCAGGTGGAGTTCTAATGTGACAAATGGGCCAAGGACAGGGCAGGCAGAGTTGTAATGTGGTGGATGGTCCAAAGTCGGAGCAGGCAGAGTTCTATCTGCAAAAGATGGTCAGGAGATCAGGACAGGCAACAACTGGATGAGTAGATCAAGTATACTGAAACAGAAAATGACTTATGCAGGAATTGGAACATAGGAACCTTATTGCTAAGACAGGGAACAATGGTAGAAAGATCCTTAAAGGGGTTATCCAGTGCTACAAAAACATGGCCACTTTTCCCCCTTTCTTGACTCCAGTTCAGGTGTGGTTTGCAATTAAACTCCATTTACTTCAATGGAACTGAGTTTGAAACCCCACCCAAACTGGAGACAACAGTAGGGGGAAAGTGGCCATGTTTTTGTAGCGCTGGATAACCCCTTTAAATAGTCTAGGGAAATTGGTGGGGAAAGAACTGGTGTGCACTGGCTCTTTAAGAAGTGGTGCAAGTATGTACAAAAACAGGGGAAACTGGTCTTCTGGGGACTCTCCCGGATGGATATATATATATATTACGTTGCCTGAAGCATCGGGGGAACTGGCCTAATACAAACACCTGTAATCATTGGCATATTAACCTCACCTCCAATAATAGTATTAAATAATAACAATAAGGATTATTCCACCACTTCATGGTTTTGCGCTCTGCCGCTGAACAATCCACATAGTGTGAAGCGGATCCCATAAGGTGCAATAAATATTATGTATAGACATCTGGACGATCTGTCCGTAACCTGTAACAAGATGCAAATGACATGGAAATCAAAACAAATCTCTTATTCTACAATATCACACATGCTGTTTCTGTCACATAAATTATTTAGGGGGAGGCAGTGGTTTCCGCAGCTTAGCACAGAGCCTATTTATAGGCTGAGCCTAAAAAAAGCAGGAAAAAACACACGATTTTACATGTTAAGGGGCTGTCGAATCGCTTACAGGTTGTTAAATCCAGCTGGACAGCTACAAATCTGACACCTGTGCTTTACAGCAACCTCCATTGGCTACAATAGACAGGAGCTGACCTATTGGCATGAGTGGTAAAAGTTACTGGGAATGTTCTGTGACCTTTAAAGAGATTGTTCCACAGGGAGGGGGGGGGGCTGAGCTGTGAGCTTCATCTATTGTCTTATTTTAGCTACTGACGTCACCAATTGCTGTAATGCTGTGCAGATCACGTTGCAGCAGACTCCTCCTTATTATCACGGGCAGAGCAGGAAGTCTCTGTTAAGTTTTAGGCTTAGTGGTGAGAATGAAAACTGCAAGATTACAGGATTCCTTTAGGGTACAAACTCACTGGGCGGATCCCGTGGATCCCTGCCCTGTGCACATATGGGCAGACAAACTCGCAGCAGGAAGCACATCCCGCTGCAAGTTTGTCTGCAGCCCGCCCCGTTAACCCCCTGGCCACCGAAGCCTATACATCACCTATGCATCACCTAGGCGGGGCAGCGCACTGATTGGCCGAGCAGGACTTGCCGGGAATCTTCGAAGCAAGCCAGAGCGGGACCAGGTGACGTATAGGCTCTGGCGGCCGGGGGGTGTTAACGGGGCGGGCTGCGGACAAACTCACAGCGGGATGTACATCCTGGTGCGAGTTTGTCTGCCCATATGTGCACAGGGCAGGGATCCACAGCAGGTCTTGCTGCGGATCCACCCAGTGAGTTTGTACCCTTAAAATATAAGTGGAAAATTGGAGAAAACATCACATAAAAAATTCTTAAAACAGAACTCCGCCATAATATAAAAATCCAGATCTGGGAAGGCTAGTGGCAACATAATAAAGAAGCTATAGTTACCTGCCTCGGTACCCCCTGCAGCGCAGCATCACTGCTCACGGCACCCCAATTGTTCTTCTGTACTTCCCGGTCCTGAGATGTCACCCACTCAGCCAGTCAGTGACTGAAGAAATGTCCCGACTCAGTCACTGATTGGCTGAGCAGGTATTTCAGGGTGTGACATCACAGGAGCGGGAAGTACAGGAGAACAATGGGGGAAGGCATGAGCGGTGACGCTGCGCTGTGGGGGCACGGGGACGAGAAAGTATAGGGGGAGATTTATCAGCCATGGTGTAAAGTGAAACTAGCTCAGTCGCCCCTAGCAACCAATCAGATTCCACCTTTCATTTTCCAGAGTCTGTGAGGCATGAAAACTGGAATCTGATTGGTTGCTAGGGGCGACTGAGCCAGTTTGACTTTACACCATGTGTGATAAATCTCCCCCATAGTGTTTATTTAGTTTCCTCTCTGAACTGTGACCCTGTGGTTGCCAGGCAACAGTGCAGACACTTTCCCACAATCCCCCTTGCATGAAAACCGGTCAGTAGTAATGGGGGGAGATCATGTGACTGCAACTGAACTGAGCATGAGTGACCCACCCTAATGGATGCCTGGCGGGCCGTAACCATAGCAACAGGTTATAAAACAAAGCAGATACATGGGAGGATTAGTGAGTCTGTATCTCTCAAACCATACATTCTCAGAAATAGTCATGTAACCTTGAAATATTTTTTTTTTTCATTTAACATTTTGCATCACTATAGGGCTAGTTTTCTTCGTGAAACCCTTTAAGGTTAAAAACGCCCTTTAAGGATGTGTGTTCCAGCATGCACCAGAATGGATCATATCATTGAAATTAGATTTCTTACCAGCAGAAACAGATACATAATATTTCCCTTTTAGGCTGGGTTCACACTGCATTTTTGCAATCAGTTTTTTTACCCGTTTTTTTTATTTTTTTTAGAAACGGATGAAAAACGGATTGCAAAAACGGAAGAATTTGTGTGCATCCGTTTTGATCCGTTTTTCCATTGACTTCCATTATAAAAAAACGGATCAAAACGGATCCGTTTTTTTGACGGACACAAAAACGTTGCTGACACTATTTTCTTTGTCCGTTAAAAAAAACGGATCCGTTAAACGTATGCTAAAAACGCAGTGTGAACCCAGCCTTATCCATTTATATTTTCCAATCACTGACCCCCGGCCACATGGACCACAGCAGCCTGCAGCCGACCTCTATCGGAGAGTGTGGTGAGCATGCTCTGTGACCTAAGCAGAGGTCAATGTGCTTTTCTCTGGACAAAGTAGGGACTGTATTTCCTAAAAAGGAAACTGCTTTTCCTATAACAGAATACAATCTGTTAATCCTAAATTACTTAAAGGGATATTCCCATCTCAGCTAGTATAGTTATACTGGTAGAACGCGTCAAGTTAAATGTTTTTGTAAGTAAATTAATTAGTCTTCTCCCGATATGCTGCTCTTTTCCTCCCATTTTTGACACCTGTTGTCTAGGTGACCGACCACCACTCTGCTCTAAAAGCAGTGGTCTAGCTGGTTATATATAGCTGCACTACATACAGTATAAATACTCTAGATCTCACTACATCCACATTATAGCTATATATGCACCAGCCAGTGCACTGCTTTTAGAGCAGAGTGGTGGTTGGTCATCTAGAAAATAAATTGTCAACAATGTGAGGGAAAGAGCAGCCTAACGGGAGAAGACAAGTTTGTTTAATTTAATATTAAAAATATTTAAAGGGGAACTCCAGTGTTTTTTTTTTTTTTCAAAACCAACTGGTGCCAGAAAGTTCCACAGATTTGTAAATTACTGCTAATTAAAAATCTCCAGTCTTCCAGTACTTATCAGCTGCTGTATATCCTGCATGTATATCCTTCCATGCTTGTTATTATCTATTCAGTCTCCTTCCCCCAGTTCTAAGCTGCTACTTTCTGATGAAGACACAAAAATCTGTGTGTGAGCTTTTTTCTCTGTCTCCCCCTCCTCCCCCCTCCCTTCTGAGACGGCTGATGTAAACAAGTCCCTGGCAGGCTGTATCTGCAACATAGTACTTCACTGTAACATGTCAATTCTTTTAGAGGATTGCAGATTGCGCTTTAGAAATCACATTGAGTCAATGGGACAGGCGGAACTTTAAGTGGAACCCGACAAACGGACTCCGCTTGAAATTCTTCACTTAAAGGGGTTATCCAGCAAAAATCTTTGTGTTTCATATCAACTGGTTTCAGAAAGCTAAATAAAAAAGTCATCAAGTACTTATCAGCTGCTGTATGTGCTGCAGGAAGTGGTGTAATCTTTCCAGTCTGACACAGGGCTCTCTGCTGCCACCTCTGTCCATGTCAGGAACTGTCCAGAGCAGGAGAGGTTTTCTATGGGGATTTGTTCCTGACATGGACAGAGGTGGCAGCAGAGAGCACTGTGTCAGACTGGAAAGAATACACCACTTCATGTAGGACATACAGCAGCTGATAAGTACTGGAAGACTGGAGATTTTGAAATAGAAGTATATTACAAATCTGTATACCTTTCTGGCACCAGTTGACTTGAAACAAAAGAAAACTATTTCTGGAGTACCCCTTTAACTTGAGGAGTTTATACTATAATATTATATTAGCTGAGATGGGAATACCCCTTTAAATCGTGTCTTCATTAAAAAAAAAAAAAACGCTCAGGTGTGAACGCTGTAAGGTTGGGTTCACACTACGCTTTTGCAATCCTTTATTTTTTACAAAAAAAGGATGAAAAAACGGATGCAACTGTGTGCATCCCTTTTTCCATTGACTTTCATTATAGAAAAAAAAAAACTGATCAAAACGGATCCGTTTTTTTTTTACGAGCACAAAAACGTGGGTGACCACGTTTTTGTGTCCGTCAAAAAAAAAATTGATTCGTTTTTTTTTATAATGGAAGTCAATGGAAAAATGGATGCACACAGTTGCATCCGGTTTTTCCATCTGTTTTTCATCTGATTACAAAAACGTAGTGTGAACCCAGCCTTAACTGTGCAGATCTTTTAACTAGTCAAAAGTAGGGACTATCTTTCCAAAAAAGGGACTGATAAGGCTGGGTTCACACTGCGTTTTCAGCATCCGTTTAACGGATCCGTTTTTTTTTAACGGTCGAAAAAGTAATGCAGTACTTTATTGTACGTCAAAAAAAAAAAAACGCATCCGTTTTGATCTGTTTTTTTTTTTTATAATGGAAGTCAATGGAAAAACGGATCAAAAACGGATGCACACAAATGCATTAGTTTTTTACAATCCGTTTTTTGCAAAAAAACGGATCTGTTAACCCCTAGACGACCCCGGACGTATAGTTACGCCATGGAAGTCTGTCCCCAGACGACCCATGACGTAACTCTACGTCCTGGGTGTTTCTCCCGCTATGAAGTGCGCTCCGGCATAGCAATCATCAGTGTAGAAATCAAACTAATGTATGTACAAGTCCCCCAAAGAGACTTCAAATGTGTAAAAAAAAAAAAAAGTTCAAAACACCAATACACTACCCCAAAGCCCCTCCCCCAATAAAAGTTGAAATCACCCCCCTTTCCTATTATATAAATAAAATATATAAAAATAAATAAATAGATAAACATATAATATACCGTAGCGTGCGTGATTGTCTGATCTATTAAAATATAACAAGCGTCATTGTGATCGGTGAACGGCGTACACGAAAAGAGGGGAAAAAGTGTGCGGATTACCGATTTTATGTTACATTATATATTAAAAAAAATCTATAAAAAGTGATCAAAACGTCCGATCTTCACAAATATGGTATTAATAAAAACAAGAGATCATGGCGGAAAAAATGACACCCCAAACAGCCTCATAGGTGAAAAAATAAAACCGTTATAAGCGTCACAATTGGCCCATTTTATTAATATTTAATTGCCAAAAAAAAGGATTTCATAAAAAATATATATATATAACATTAGAGAATTTGTGTAACCTGCATATGGTTGTGTTCGGACTGACCTATAGAATAATTGTATCATGTCGCTGTTACCATATAGTGCATTACGTAGACACAGGAACCCCCCAAACGTTACCATATTGCATTCTTTCTTACGATTTCACCTATTTATATCTTCATAAATAATATATTTGGGATTCCATCATACATGTTATGGGAGAATGAAAGACGCCATTACAAAGTACAACTATTCCTGTAACAAACAAGCACTTACATGGCCCTGTAGATAGAAAACTGAGAGTGCTGGAGCTCTTAGAAGGGGAGGAGGGAAAAACGAAAGCGCAAAGATCAAAATTTGCGCGGTCCACTGGGTCATTTTGGGCCTGGTCCTCAAAGGGTTAAACGGATGCTGAAAACGCAGTGTGAACCTAGCCTAACAGATCCTATCATCTAACTAAAGAAAAACGCTCATGAACGTGTGAACAGCGGCCTAATATTAGGACCCAGTCCTGTAAGGCTGCATTCACACGTTCCGGGAAGTTGTCCGTGCTCACGGATCCGTGCGCACGGACAATTTTACAGCCCATTGCTTTCTATGGGGCTATTCAGATGTTCCGTGATCCGTTCCGTTAAAAAAATAGGACATGTCATTACTCGGAACGGATGCACGGAAAGGATTCCCCATAGAAATCAATGAGATCCGCGTTTTTCACGGATGTGATGTAATCAATGTCATTTAAAATGCTGTAAGACAGATCCGTGGAAAAAACGGACAAATGGACTGTTTTGCACGGATCACGGAGGTAGCTGCCGGACCACAATCACGGACCGGGAAAAACACTGAACGTGTGAATGCAGCCTAAGAAGTTGCCGTCGTCCCCGGCTCGTTCCCCTTTAAGCCGTCGGCACCTTCCTCCTCTCTTCTCTCTCTCTCTCACATTCTCCACCTCTGAACCTCAGTGATTGACAAGAGGAAAGAGGGGGGAGGGGCGTGACCCGCCTATCCACCAATCCGTAGGCGAGGTGGGCGTGGTCGCGCTCCGCGCCTCAGCCAATGAGCGTTCAGGAGGGGCGGGAGCCGAGTCTCCATTCTGTGCTGTGTGTCAGCTCTAGAGGAGAGAGGGATAGACGCGGGAGGGAGGGAGAAGCTGAGTCTGAACACCGAACAAAGCAGGACACCGAGCTGCGTGCAACTTCCCCGCTCCGGTCCAGACCCCACCCTCCGGGAGAGCCTCCGGGGGCCCCGCCGCTGCTGCGCCGCCCGCCTCCTTCTTCCTCTCCTCCGCCGCCGCCGCCTGGGATCCGTATTCTTCCTGGTCTGCTGGACTTGTCCGGATCTGGACGGATTCGTGCGCCCTGGGATTTAAAGGAGGGAGCCACAACAAAGGCAGGAGAGAGGGGAAGAACAATAAGAGTTCCCTGCTGCCGCCTGGAGATGGATGAGCAGCCCAGGCTGATGCACAGCCACCCCGGGGTGGGGATGCCCGGACACCCCAGCCTGTCCCAGCACATGCAGGACGGCACCGGGGCCAGCGAGGGGGAGGGGGGCAGGAAGCAGGACATCGGGGATATATTACAGCAAATCATGACCATCACTGACCAGAGTCTGGACGAAGCACAGGCCAGGTGAGTGACACCTGCACGGGCGGCTGATTAGTCGGTTTTTCTTAATTTTTGCAAAAACTACAACTCCCATCATGCCCTGACAGCCGAAGGCTGTCAGGGCATGATGGGAGTTGTAGTTTTTGCAACTGATTGCCAGTGCACCCTAAAAAGTGAGACCGTTGCATCCCACACTTTACAGCTGTTGCAAAAATTACACTTAAAACCTTTCAGAATTGCATCCAATATTTCATAATTTATTTACATTACATTTATTTTTAATTTTTTTTGCAAAACTAGCACAGGCCAGGTGAGTGAGCGGGCATGACACCTGCACATGCACACTCTCAGGGGGATTGTTTTTTTTTTTTTTTTTTTTTTTAAATTCTTGCAAAAACTACAACTCCCATCATGCCCTGACAGCCAAAGGCAGGGCAGGGCATGATAGGAGTTGTAGTTTTTTTTGCAACTGATTGCCAGTGCACCCTGAAAAGTGAGAAACATTTGCATCCTACAGTTTGCAAAAATTACTTACAATCTTTAAGGTTTTTTTTTTTTTAATTGCATCCAACCTTTCATAATTTCTTAAAAAAAAATTTTTTTTTTTTTTTTTTGCAAAACTACAACGCTCATAGTGATAAGGGAAATTTAGAATATTTTTTTTTTAAATTGCATCTAACACACACACATTAAATACATCTAGTTCTAGTTTTGCAACAGCCAAATATGTATGTATGTATATATTTAAAAAAATATATATTATATATTATATATATATATAATATATAGATTTTTTTTTAAATATATATATATATATATATATATATATATATATATTTATATATTAAAAATGTGTATATGTATGTATATATATATATATATATATATTTGGCTGTTGCAAAACTAGAACTCTCATCATTATGATGGGGAAAATAAAAGAAAAAAAAAATCATTACCCATTGGCCTGCGGTTATCACTGCTATTGCCAAACTCCGACTCAAGGGGCATGATGGGAGTTGTAGTTTTATGCAACAGATTGTCAGAGCACCCTAACAGGTCTGAGACGTTTGCGTTCAAACATCCGGATCTGCACTTTACAGCTGTTGCACAAAAAAAAAAATCCTAATCCTGACCTTTTGGGGGGGGGGGGGGGGAGTTTTTAAAACAATTGCATCTAGCATTAAATAAGTATATATATATATATATTACACAAAACTACAACTCTCACTCTGACCAGAAAAATCTAGAAAAAGAAGAAACAATCCAAAATAAACTTAGAGACTTGTAGATATCAGAGCTGTTTGAATTTAGGGGCTTGATGGGAGTTGTAGTTTGCCAACAAGAGTTGCGAGCAATCTGCACTCTAAAAAGTTTGAGATGTATACGAGAATTTTATCCTGACCTCTGAGAAACTACAACTCTCATTGTGGAAATAAAAAAAAAAAGTGTCTAAGACTCACCTACTTTTTATAGCTGTTGCCAAACTACAACTCCCATGGTTGTAAGAGAATTCTTAAAAAAAATACGCAACAATTTGCACAAACATCTGGAGCTGCAGCTGTCGGGTCATGATGGGAGATGTAGTAGTGATGGGAAAGTTGGAGATCCAGTACTTTTAGAGGAGTTTTGCAAAGTCTGAGACCTTTTAGATCAGACGTGTCAAACTCAGGCCCCCAGCTGTTTTAAAACTACAATTCCCATCATGCCTGGACAGCCAAAGCTAAAGCTTTGGCTGTCCAGGCATGATGGGAATTGTAGTTTTGCAACAGCTGGAGTTTGACATCCCTGTTTTAGATATTTGCATCCTAACATCTGGGACCTGCAGTTTTTACAGAGATTTCAAAAACTACAGCTCCCATCATGATAGGAGAAATTTAGAGAATTTACATATGACCTAAACATCCGGAATGTAGAAGAACTACAACTCCCAATTATATTGGGAGAAGTTTTAAAAAAAAAATAGCGTCCTACACAAACAGCCATCATGATGGGAGTTGTAGTTCTGCTACAGCTGAAGAGTCACTAGTTTGGGGCACACTGGTCCTGTCCCGAATGGCCTTGACCATAAAAAGTATGAGATGCCTTGACATTTTGTAACTACAACTCCCAACATGCTGGGAAAAATATTGAAATCTGTAGCAACATCTGGATCTGCAGTTTATAGAAGAACCTGTCCCATCATGCTGTGGCTGTCCGGGCATGATGGGAGTTGTGGTTTTTCAACAGCTGGAGCGCCACAGGTTTGGGGAACACTGGATAACAGGAGTTCTGTCTCAAGCCAGAAGTTTTGAGCTGCACTTTACAGCTGTTGCAAAACGGCAACTGCGGCCATGATGGGAGTTGTAGTTTTGCAGTAGCTGAGGAGTCGTTGGTTGGGATGCAGTAGTGTCCTAAAAAGTCTGAAAGTTGTATCTGACACAAACCTGCAGCTAAACTACAACTCCCATCATCCCTCTACAGCCAATAATTACATCAAACATGAACTTGGGTGCTAAACTACAACTCCCATCATCCCTCTACAGCCAATAATTACATCAAACATGAACTTGGGTGCTAAACTACAACTCCCATCATCCCTCTACAGCCAATAATTACATCAAACATGAACTTGGGTGCTAAACTACAACTCCCATCATCCCTCTACAGCCAATAATTACATCAAACATGAACTTGGGTGCTAAACTACAACTCCCATCATCCCTCTACAGCCAATAATTACATCAAACATGAACTTAGGTTTCTTTTTCCCAGACATTGGGGGGGGGGGGGGAGTCCTCATCTGTAACTTTTTCCCACTTTCCCACCTCTCACTCTATTAGGTCACCGCTGCAGGATTTATATTCCATTTTCCCTTCTTTTTGTCGGTTCACGCCTCTATACACTTAGTACAGTCCGGACTCACAGAGCTGACAATCTACCCCTCCACTGGACCGTACCACCTCCAGGCACATAGTTTCGTAATGACCTAGACCTAAATAGTTCCATATGTCAGTGACTTTGTACATTGTAGTTACCTGCTAGGATCTAGAACAGGGATGGGGGAACCTTTCTTCAGCTGTTGCAAAACTACAACTCCCATCATGCCTGGACAGCCAAAGCTTTAGCTTTGGCTGTCCAGGCATGATGGGAGTTGTAGTTATGCAACAGCTGCAGAACCAAGGTTCCCTACCCCCAATCTAGGGGAGAGATGGATTTAGTAGGAATTTACCCCAAATAAAGTCTATGCGACCCACGAATGTACACAATACGGGGCGCCATAAAGTTTTAGTACATCGTCACAGAGGTCAACTTTGCCGCCAGGCCGGAAGCGTCCGTGCCAGGGTAGATGATGTATACCCAGCTGGCACTGCAGCTTAAGGATAGCCGGGTGCAAGGCATCATGGGGGCTGTGTATTATAGAATACAAGAAATATCAGGTAGCGTTTATTACATGACACCCATGCCACAAACGGTGTAATTTCCGGCAAAATAAAAAAAAAAAAAAATTCTGTTTCTGTGATGATAAATGGCCCCATGCATTAGGACAGCACATACTACATACGCCATTTTTCAGGAGTAATCGTGCAGCTGGTGTCTGTTCTGTGGATTCCTATAAGCAGAGGTGGTCGCCTATATGACATGGCATTGTAATATAATCTAATAGTATATAATATAATGCTAGTATATAATAGTATATAATCTCACCCCAATGTTTTATTTCTCGTATTCATATTATATGTGACTTCATATTTCTTCTTCACTGCTAGGCCTGGCTCCGGTACCGGACAGGATCAGCAGTATGTAGTGACTTTTTATTTTTTCCTATTTATTGTATATTACACATTAAAAATACAATATAAAATATACAATCCGCCCTGTATATAATCCTATAGGGGTGGTATATGACTGTATAGGGGATGCTGTGTCAGGTGTTGGGCGGAAACCATTGTTTATTGTTACCTGAAGGATATTGTTAATATTGTCACTTTGAATCTGATACATTGTTACTAAATACCATTGTAACTGATACATTGTATCCAATCCAGGGTCCAGCTAAAAAGTTCTATGTACAGAGGCTGGAATAACCCTCCAGGATAGGGATGGAGGTGAAGTTTAGGAGACACTATACTAACTTTTTATTATTATTTATTATAATGATTATTAACCACCTGGCAGCAGGAAAGCCTCTGCTGCGGCCTATGATGCTACAACGGACGCAGCCAGGGCGACTAGTGCTCTTTCATTTTTCATCCCATTGACCGCCGGTTGTGGACGGGGCTGTCACTGGCAGCTAAGTTAATTTCCTTGCTCCCCCCCCCCCCCCCCTCCCCGTGTTATTTGTTAGGGATGACACCAACATCGGAGCTCGGTGTGAAGGAGCCACAATGCAGATTTTATTGGCCGTGTGTTTCTCTATGACTGTGTCGCTGGCTGTCACTGGGAATGGGCACATGGGTTAATCGGGGCTCTGCTGGGGGATATCCAGGAGGGGACTGTAGGGTAATAATAAAAAAATAAAAAAAAAATTACAATTTTGAGTAAACTCTTAAAGGGACTAGAAATAGAAAATGGATTCTGATATTACTGTAGAATGCAATGGTGAAGATAATTTAAATAATATATACTTTCTAAGCCTCAGAACCTACACAATAATTCACTGCATAGAGTATCCCATTGTACTATCCATACAAGGAATATATATATATATATATATATATATATATATATATATACATACATACAAGGAATTATATAATTCCTTGTATGTATGTGTATATATATATATAATATATATATTATATATATATATATATATATATATTCCTTGTATGGATAGTACAATGTGATACTGTATGCAGTGAATTATTGTGTAGGTTCTGAGGCTTAGAAAGTGACACCAAGCTATACATCATGTTCTGTCCAATAATGTCGCTTAGGGGTCTCCTTTATGTATAGACCCCCGTATAATGACTGTCATTGGAAGGAACATTGTTATAGATCTATCCATCTCCCATCTATTATCTATCTATAATATATTTTTTTTTTTGCTTCTGTAAAATAATACATGTTAAAATATTACCAAATAAACTAAAGTCTTAGTATAATAGGAAAAACATTTTTATTATATGAATCCCAATATATATAAGACAAGGTGTCTGATGCTTCCGGGCTCTGATGTATGAAACCTACTTCTGCAATCAATTCAGTCTGGATTGTTTACTATAAGGTTTTCAGTAATTTCGACCCCCTTTAAATGCAACCTATTCAGTGCTCTCATTTTCCGCTTCCGCAATGCAAGCATTGACCCTGGATAACGCAATATTTAGGGCCACTATACGTCATAAATATCTGAGGTGGCTGCACACACATCGTCATATATTATGTATTCCTCCTATAGAAACATAATTTATACCAGTGTTATGAGGTGGCGTTATAGACAGGGGCCCCTATAAAGCAATAATGGAGGCTCCATAGGAATTGTACACGTGTTTCTCCTGACGGCTGGGAGGAGACCTGCTCTATTTGACTATCACTTTATTAGTGACAGGTATTGTCTATGTGCTAATGCTTCTAGTGTTTACTGGTTTATGGGGACTGGTGAACTGGGGACGTGATGGTTTTACAGCTGAAACAGATGGGCCGCCGTTCTGTGCTATTGTCATGTGATGCATTGTTTTTACCTCTGCACGTTGCAAGTGTAGTAAAATGTGTGATGGGTCATAGCGGCTGCAGAGGAGGTGGAGGTGCATGGTGTGCGGTGTATTGGCCTGTCTGTAGGGATGCAGTGATGTGCAGGATAGCCTAGCAGTCTGCATTGCTGAGCCTTGTGGTGCTGCATTGCACCCGGTGTGTGTTCCTGCATGGTTGCACTGGATGTAAACATCTCCTGGACTGAGATCATCTTCTTATTGGATTGATCCCAGGTTTATAGAGGGGGGAAGAGGTAACCTACATCTCCCACTGAAATCCCAAGGCCGCCCATGTAACGCAGGACAGGTAGAAGTTATTTGATCTTGGTCTATGGTTGACAAAGGTGGTGGTGGTAGTAGTGGTAATATTGGCAGTAGTAGTTGTGCTGCGGCCAAAATATAAAATATGTTCATGAAATTGCATGTAATGATGGAGGCCGGCGATGTAAAAGCTATTGCTTATATAAAGAAATAGGATTATGTGTGTGACTATGGAAGATGCCCTGATACTAGGCTGTGTGCTTCAGTGAGACATAGACGTCTGTATAGTAACACAGTAAAGGAGTCCAGCCCTATCCTAATAATAGTATTGAATAATCTATATACTACTATAAACTCATTATATAAGCCAACACATCTCCATATATAATATATATATATATATAATGTATATGTATATATATAGTCCTAAGTAGGTGGACAATGTGTGTGTAATAGGGTTAAGAAGGGGGAGATTTATTAGACATGGTGTAAAGCAGATGTGTCAAACTCCGGCCCTCCAGCTGTTTCAAAACTACAATTCCCATCATGCCTGGACAGCCAAAGCTAAAGCTTTGGCTGTCCAGGCATGATGGGACTTGTAGTTTTGCATCCCTGGTGTAAAGTAAAACTGGCCCAGTTGCCCCTGGCAACCAATCAGATTCCACCTTTCATTTTCCAAAGAGTCTGTGAGGAATGAAAGGTGGAATCTGATTGGTTGCTAGGGGCAACTGAGCCAGTCTCACTTTACACCATGTTTGATAAATCTTCCCCTTCGTAACCCTATTACACATACTGTCCACCTACTCTTGGACCACTATATATATATATATATATATATATATATATATATATATATATATATATATATATATATATATATATATATATATATATATATATATATATAATATATAATATATTATAGTTTACACTTTTTTTTTTTTTTTCTTCTTTTAGTGGTGTAGTCTAGTAATAATGTTCCTCATTGAAGAGATCCGGCTGTGTCTGTGGAGCAGTGTATTATGGGTAAAATATTTGCATAGAGAAATGTGTTTTTTTTTTTGCCGGGCAGGTTGTGAGCGTTCTCCTGGATCTTAGGATAATGTTTCCTAGAGGTCTTACCTGGGTTTCTTATGTTTTTTATGTTTCATAGCTTATATATTAAAGCAGTAACGGGGAACCTTTGGCCCTCCAGCTGCAAAACTACAATTCCCATCATGGGAATCTGCTTTGGTTATCCCGGCATGATGGAAGTTGTAGTTTTGGATGATGTCACTTCCCCTTAAACTTTTTTGCTTATAACCCCGAGCGCTCACATTGATATGAGTGAAGGTGTCATGATGGTGTCTGTCTCTTTGGTGGCTCCAGCCTGGTCTCCGTACATATTACCAGTCTCCTTTAGGTGTACTATGGCTACAAGACCTGGACCGGCCCGTGGTAAGGTCGGGCTTGCAGCCATAGTACACCAGCGTATGATAGCAGCCTTGTCTGATGGACTCACCGATCACCAAATTGCTTTATTTGATGTTGTACGAGATAGAAGCGCGGTGTGAATGACTTTTATTTGCATGTAAGTATGTTGTAACTTTCTCACATCAGGATGACTGGGTTATTGTTCCTCTTTTTTTGACCTTTTTACTTTTATAAATATTGAGTTGCGGTTTTTCCTGCCCTCATTGAGAAGGTCATGGCGGTAAACCTGATTCCTCGATGAAACGGTGACTCGGACCTTAGTTCCTTATACACTGGTCCCATAATGAATGGCCAGATGAACCCATATGGTTATATATATATATATATATATATATATATATATATATATATATATGTATATGTAACAATAAACATTACATCATATCTCTTATATTAGGGTGAGCCATAGTTGCTCAGGGTCATCTTATATTTTGCATGTAACACCAGCGATGTCTTCATGCTAAAGTTGGCAAGCCTCATATTATACATGTGATATTGCTCTAGTGCATAAAAAGATGTGTTTTGGGGTCCTTGCCCTTCTTAAAGGAGGAGTCCGACATAAATATTAAAGTATTGTATTGCCCCCCAAAAGTTATACAAATCACAAATATACAGTTATTATGGGAAATGCTTATAAAGTGCTTTTTTTCCCCCTGTACTTACTACTGCATCAAGGCTTCCCTTCCTGGATAATATGGTGATGTCACTTCCTGGATAATATGGTGATGTCACTTCCTAGGAAACATGGTGATGTCACTTCCTGGATAAAATGATGATGTCATGACCGGACTCCCAGAGCTGTGCGGCTGTGGCTGCTGGAGAGGATGATGGCAGAGAGATGCTCAGTGTCCCTCCAGTGCCCTGTGTCTCTCAGTGTCCCCCTGCCATCATCATGTCCAGCAGCCACAGCCTTCAAAGCTCTGGGAGTCGGGTCGTGACATCACCATGTTATCCAGGAAGTGAAGCCTTGATGCAGTAGTAAGTGCAGGGAAAAAAAGCCCTTTATAAGGATTTCCCGTAATAAGTATATATTGGGGATTTGTATAACTTTTGGGGAAAATACAATACTTAAATAAAAATTTTCGCTGGACATCTCCTTTAATATTGAGCTTGGTACCATTTAGCCAGATGATATGCATTTCTTGTAGCCCAGGCTGGTTAGCATTGAGGAGATCCAGCTGTGTGATTGAGCCTGTGCCTGTGATTGGCTGAGCAGTCTGAGCTCATTCAGGCCGCTCCGGAGCTGCTGATGCTGTGAGCGGGACCCGGGGAGGAAGACGGAGCGCAGGAGAAGCCCGGACAGGTAAAGTACGCTGCTGCTTCTCAAATTGTCGGTCGCCCGCCTCGCACCGCTATTCCACCGTAGCGATGCGCTGTGGGGGACCGATGATTTTAGGTCTGGCCCTAAATGAACGATCAGCTGATGACACAATCATTGGCTGATCGTTCTCTCTATTCCACCGAGCGATAATCGGCTGAATGGGGCCGATTATCGCTCCCGCGGAATAGGGCCCTTAGGGTACCATTACACAGACCGACTATGGCCCGATCATATTAGTAAACGAGCGCCGATCTGCTAGATTGGCGCTCGTTTACTGGACCTATTAGATGGCCCAATAATCGGGCAGTAAAGATTGCATGGACATCGTTAGCGATGTCCATGCAGCCCTAGCCAAACACCTGACACCTTACCTCTCCTTGCTCCTGGACTTCTCTCCTGTGCTGACAGGCTGCTCAGATGCTGCAGCCGTTGGGACTGGGAAGCTGCGGAGGACAGGAGAGAAGACCGGGAGCGGGGAGAAGTAAGGGATCAGGCATCACTATTATACTTAGCAATGCGTGGTTGGTGCCCGGCGATTTTAGGTCCAAACGTAAACCAACGATCAGTCGCTGATCGTTATCGGCTGATTGTTGTCTCTATTGCGTGGAGCAATAATCGGCCAAACCGGCTGATTATCGCTCCATGTAATAGGGCCCTTACAGGCTGTGCTCCACAGCAAAGTAGCTCTCCTCCACAAACTGGGAAAAAGCCTCTCTAGCTCCACCTATAGGTAGCTACCTTGTATCTCAAGAGCCTTGGAACCCTATCCATGTTTTCCTTTTCGAGAAGCGTTGGGGCCTCATTACATGGGGGGGGGATTATCGGCCCAGTATTGCCGTGTGTAGTCAGGCCAGCAAATAATCATTGGTCGTCAGCCAAAAATCTTCCTATCTGAAAGGAGATGTGTGGCTAATTTAGGGCACTGCTCGTGCCATGTGAAGGTTTAGGAAACAAGCGACATCCGCCAACATTGGAGCCGTCTAATAACGGTCTTAGGGTATGTGCATACTACGGAATCCAGATGGAACAACCGCCGCAGATTCCACAGCTCACCCCCGCTCGCAGAGGCTGCCGTCAGTGCGCGTCTCTGCTGGTCCCATAGACTTCATTCTAGGGTTTGACAGATTCCACTATCCACCGAAGAATGAGAGGGTTTATTCTTCAAGCGGACGGCGGAATCTGTCAAACCATAGATTGAAGCCTATGAGACCAGCGGAGACGTGCACTGATGGCAGCCTCTGCGAGCGGGGGTGAGCTGCGGAATCCGCAGCGGGTATTCCATCGGGGTTCCGTAGTGTGCACATACCCTAAGTTAATGTTGAGTAGATCTTTCAAAATGTTTTGGTTAGGCATCGTTAAATGAACACTCTAGGGGAGATTTATCAAACATGGTGTAAAGTGAAACTGGCCCAGTTGCCCCTAGCAACCAATCAGATTCCACCTTTCATTCCTCACAGACTCTTTGGAAAATGAAAGGTGGAATCTGATTGGTTGCTAGGGGCGACTGAGTTTCACTTTACACCATGTCTGATAAATCTCCTTCCCTATGTTTGATTCCCCGCGGCTGCAGAAGTTGGACGCCACCCTTGGGATTCCTGTAAAATCTGGATACAAGCTATGGCTTTCATTCCTGCAAACACTATACGGAACACGCAGAGTAATGCTTGGGGTTACCAGTTTCCGCTGGGTTTGGTTGTCCGGCCTTGTGGAACCTTACCTGGAGACTGTCCTTACTCCCATTGGGTTGTATATGTGACCCCTGTTGGAGGTGACTCTTATTATAGCAGATCTACTGGCTGATTTTCAGGAGAAGGCTACGTTCTCATTGAAGGCATTAAATATTCATGTGACATGGGAAGTTATAGCGTTCAGATATAATAATATAAATATAGTAACTACATTACGGACAGTTTCGTTTTTTCATTGGAGGCTCCCAGGAGTGGAGCCCACTATACCATTTTTCATTAACCTGTGTCTAGACGGTGAAGCATTATTACTTTTGTGCCCAGCTGTAGAGGGCCGTGGGGAACGCTCTATATATAATCCTATTCTTCATCTCAGGCTGCAAATAAGACTGTCGGATAATTTGCCCAAGACCTTCTCGTTGTTGCACCAGATAGTAGGTCGTCATCTGCTTTGCAGAATTTCCACCTTTGATCCATAAACTATAAATGTAAATATTTGGTTCCTCGGACCCTGATGGTTATGAGGACAGAGGACCTTGTGCGCTGAGTGCAGACTCTCCCCATAGTAGTTAGAGGTTAGAACATCAGCCATCTCTCTACATAGTGCAACCATGCCAGGCAGTGATCCAGAAGATAACATATTGGGTTTGTTTCATATATATCTAACAATGGTGTAAGGATAAAAAAGAAGCGATACTCACCCACCCAGAGTCACTGTCGCTACTTCCTGGTTCCAGTGATACATTGTCTGTGCTGGTAGTGCACACTCAGCCAGTCGTTGACTGAGATGGTACAATGTCTTAGGTCAATGTAGCTCCTGTGGGGACAACACGTTACTGGAACCAGGAAGTAGTGGTGACATAACGGGCCCTGGGAGCAGCAGAGTAGGGGCAGAGGTGAGTATTGCAACTTTATTATTTGTTGTGGCTCTTCCCCCTGCTACACAGGGAGATGTGCAGCTGAGTGTTTTCTTGTTGATCGGTTGATAGCTGACACTATTGCACAGGGCATTGTCGGTCTGTTTGGCCTCGTATAATACTGCCCGCCCCCTTAAAATGTGAAGGTCGAACCCCAGTACTATAAAAAAAAAAATAAACTGAGGGTCGGAAAATGCTAACTTACCGTGCTGTTAGAGTTTAGGATCCGGAGCTGCACCACCTGTAGTGAGTGTCCGCTGTATAACCCTGGTACTGCTCTATAGCCAGGATCAGAGTTGCCTCCTATAGCAGCTGTTTAACCCCTCAGATGCTATGTCAATACTGTCAGTTGGCTGCCATGGAAGTCGAGGCCTAACATCAGTCATATATGGTAGCCTATTACACCCTGCCAGAGGCAAGACCTCATAGGTTGTCCCTCATTGTAAAACTGTCATGGTTAAAACACTGTCAAGTGCCCTAGTGATAAAAAAAAATAAAAGTTGCATACATTTTATATTTCCTTGTGTTTTTATTATTAAAAAAACCCACAAAAATAGTGTAGATAGTATCAGCGCATGTATAATAATGTATACTATTAATATGAATATCTAATTCATCCTGCACAGTAAAAAGATAAAATAAAAAAAGCCTTTTTTTTTCTTTTTTTTTTTTTTTTTTACTTCAACTGTCAGAACGAAGTATAACAAGAAATAATGAAAACTTGTCCATTGCTTAAAATAAGCCGTTCTACATTTTTTTTTCTTCTCAATCTTTACTGCATATATTCTAAAATAATCCTGAATTCTTGCAGTTTTCATTCTGGCCACTAAGCCTAATAATAAGCCTACACTTGCAGTACTGCTCACTTTTTTGTCAAGTCTTTTCCATATCGCAGGAGTATAGTGACCGGTGATATCGGTATAGAGATAAAATGGGATTAGACCAGTCATAATAGGTGATGATCACAGCTCACACTCCCTGTGCTTCGGACTCTGCACAGAGCATGTATGAGAAGTTAATGAGTCACCTCTAGTCTCTTGTTTGCTTTGTCCATATTCCTTCTTTCTGTGCAGCCGATCCTCAAGGATTTTCGGGGTTAAAAAAAAAATTACATATGGCTTAAAAAGTGCTATAAAAATAAGTGATACTCTCCCTTATATGGTCAGGCAACTCCTGGGCCCTGCTTGTTGCCACTTTTTTTTCCCCCCCTGTGTTTTTCCTACTCAGGCAGTCACTGTGGCCATTGATTGACTGAGCGGAGAAGTTCCTGTGGGGATGATGTGTCACATGGACAAGGAAGAAGTGATGATGAGTGGGGACTGGGAGCCTTCTGAATGGCAGCTGTGGGGGGAGTCAGGGGAGGCGAGTATCACTTTTTATTTTCATAGAGCTCCTAGCCAATAAATAAAATTATTAAATTATAATATTTTTTTCAGGACATCCCCTTTAAATTGCCTTTTAGGGTATAATTGCCACTCCCTGAATTTTAATCACTAAAATTAAGCAGTAGATCTCCTGCATGTGAGTTTCCCCATGTAGACAGTGCTGGCTGACACCTGATACTTGTGTTCCCTGGGTCTGGCACTTGCTAGTGCTGCTGGATTATACGCTACCAGAGTGACTTTCACAGTATTCAGGCATTTTTTTATAAGATTCTGGCTGAATGCATTGTACTTGTAGCATTTAATTTTCTCCTTTAAGATGTGTGGTGTCGGTAACACTCCTCCCCGTCTTGTTAGGCTGTTTAACCCTGCATCCCCTGAATCCGCAGCTCTATAAATTACGTGCAGTTTGTCTTGTGGAGGTCTAATGGAAATGTGTGAGGTGCTAATAACCGCGGCGTGATTAATGATGATTCCTCTCGGTATGAGATTTCCCCCTGGTATCATCTGCCAATGTCCTGGGGCACACAGCATTGAAGATCCAAAGCGCTCGCCTTTCATTATAACTTTCCTTTTTCTACAGAAGCCTTTTTTTTTTTTTTTTTTTTTTTTTTTTACTGTGATTTTCTTTCCTCTTCCTTTTTTTTTATTTTTTTTATTTTCTATTTTATTTTACTTCTAAATATTTTTTAGTGGTGAATGAGGGATCCGGAATATAAACGGAACAAAAAAAAAAAAACCCTAACATTTTTCCGTTTCTATTTGTGATGCTAATTGGAGCAAAACTTTTGTTTTTTTGAAACAAATTAAATTTTTTTTTTTTTTTTAACCGTAAACGGAACAAAACAGAAATGGTGAAAATTTAAATACTTCCGAGTGTCTACTAGGTCCAAGATATAACCCAGCCGTCATCTACTTCACATGTCATAGTATTGGAATTGGGCAGTATTGATACCCGGTTAGACGTTAGAATCTTGGATTGCCTTGATTTTGTGTGTTTTTTTTTTTTTTTTTTTTTTTTTTTTAAACAAATAACCCAACGTTGATGTTTCTATTAATAAGTTGTTTTCTGGTCATTGTGCCGCATGTTGAAGTATTGATGACTTCGGGTATGAGCACACTAAGGAATTCTTGCGAATAATTTGCCACGGATGTCGCCCTGCGCTTCTGCTTCACTCTCCGTCCATCGCATAGACTCCATTCTAGGGTCAGGCAGATTCCGCTGTCCGCCCAGAGAATGAACATGTCTATTCTTTGGGCGCACGGCGGAATGTGTCTGAGCATAGAATGGAGTCTATGGGACGGACGGAGAGTGAAACAGGAGCGTGCGGCGACGAGAAGCGGAATCTGCGGCAAGTTATCCGCATGATTTCCTTAGTGTGGACATGGCCTTGGGGTCCTTTTACATGGGCCAATATGTGGCCGTGCAAGGATGCCAGCGAGTGCTTGTTTTTGTAGTGCTTTTACACAGCACAATTAGTTGAGCGGATGGACTGCAGGAACAATCACGTTATTGTTGGTGCGGCCATTTAAATGTATTGTTATCATCTGTTTACATAGAGAGATGTGCGGCCGATAGGGATAAATTTAGAAGCAGCACAAAGGAGCGACCAGCTGAGGATCTGTTCCCGCTCCTTGGCTGATCACTGACACTTTTACAAAGGCCGATCATCTCCAGAAGGAACGTTTCAAGCAACACTATCTGTCGATAATCAGTCTTTGTAAAAGGGCCTGTCATGTCTGGCACCCAATGTGAGAGTAAGGATTGTGGGGAAGACATGGGAGGTAAAACTTCAGGTGATGGGGGCAAAAACAGCCAGGTCTATATAATAAATCCCCTGGTCTACATGAAGTTGTGGGGTTACTGGCAGTAGGTAACAACGTATGGTACATCTCCTGGATTCTGTATTACCATGACATCCGCCATTGACTTGTATTGTCTACGATATAACCCGCAGTGAAGATGCTATTGGCTACATCTGGGTTGAGTAAAGTTTTATGTTAGAACCCCTAGTTTTGGGAGATCCAGGGTATATTCATATGTCAGAGGCTGCTGAGGGAGCTTAATCCTGGGTAACTGCAAGTGGGTGGTGAGAACCTTTCTAGGAATCCCCGCTTAAAATTAAACCAAGGATCGCGGGGGACGGGGGACTACCAAAGGGGTTAAGGTTGTGGTGGGATTGGTCAGCACTAGACTGGGTCCACATTATAATATAAAGGGGTTGTCCAGACAAAACTTGCTCCTGGGCAGTCGTGTTCCTTCATGTCTCTAATGAAGGTGAGGAAAACATGGTGAATAATGCAAATGTTATGAAATTACGCTGGTATCTTGTTCAATTACTTGTAAGCTACAGGACATAACTTGAGGGTTCTTTTAAAGGGGTTCTCCGGCAAAAACAATTTCTTTCAAATGAACTGGTGTTAGAAAGTTACATAGATTTGTAACTTTACTTCTTTTTAAATTTCTCAACTCTTAAAAATTTAAAGTGACTCTGTACCCACAACCTGACCCCCCCCCCCCCCCCCCCCCCAAACCGCTTGTACCTTCAGATAGCTGCCTTTAATCCAAGATCTGTCCTGGGGTCCGTTCGGCAGGTGATGCAGTTATTGTCCTAATAAACAACTTTTAAACTTGCAGCCCTGTCCCTCTTCTCTGCCCTCTTCATCGTTAGGAATGCCCCTAGGCAGGATTTCCTATTCATCACCTGTGTGAGCACTGCACATGTGCTGGATCGTTATGGCACCTGCGCAGTGTTCAGACAAGTGAGGAAGAGGAAAAATTCTGCCAGAGGCGTTCATAATGGTGAAGAGGGCGGGAAGGAGGGATGAAGGGGTGGTGCAAGGTTAGGGCACAGGCACTCTAGGCCACACCAGTTTGACACAGGGCTGCAAGTTTAAAAGTTGGTTTTCAGGACAATAACTGCATCACCTGCCGAACAGACCTTAGGACAGATATTTCATTGGGGGGGGGGGGGGGGGGGGGGGAAGATTGTGGGTACAGAGTCGCTTTAAGTAAGTATTCTCTCCAGTCTGACACACTGCTCTCTGCTGCCACCTCTGTCTGTCAGGAACTGTCCAGAGCAGTAGCAAGTTCTCAACTGCTCTGGACAGTTCCTGACATGGACAGAGGTGGCAGCAAAGAGCACTGTGTCAGACTGGGAAAGAATACACCACTTCCTTCAGTACATACAGCAGCTGATAAGTACTGGAAGACTGGAGATTTTTAAATAGCAGTAAATTGCAAATCTGTATAACTTTCTGACACCAGTGGCTGGAGTACCCCTTTAATGCATCAAGACATTCCATATATAGTCCTGCCTGTGAGTAGTGAGTTATAGAGCAGGAGAAGCTGAGCTTCTTGAGAGTCCTATGGGTGGTCCTAGATAGCTATGCACGGCTCCACCCACTGGACTCCTAAACTCAGAACGAACAAGGAGGTCACTGAATAAAATACTGAAACTTTAGATAGTCTCCCTGTTGACAGATCAGACGCCACGTCTTATATAATGGGGCCCCTTTAAGATGTTGTATGCTACCTGATGGGCCCTTCCTACTGTTACCTGATTATGTGCCGTATTATTCATCCTCCTCCTCATTAATAACGCCGTATCCTCTGCTCCGTCTATCACTTCCACCTAACAGACTGTAACATGTATGTCATTTATGTAGAGGAGTGTGTAAACATATTTTTTTTACAACGTGTGAATGTGTAAAGTGCTATGAAATCTGCTGTTGCTAAGCTTTTCCTAAGCTCTGTGCAAATGAGTCCCGTATGAGGGAAAAAAAAAAAAAAAGAATCCCGCTTCTGTATAAAATCTAGTTTCATTTCAAAGCCACCACAGAAAAGTGCCGAGTGATTTTATTCTATTCTTCCTCGCACACATTTAGGAAGGAAAACTATCATTTTCTCTCAAATTGCAGCTGGGCTTTTTACCTCTGGGGGGAAGAGAAAAAAAAACTTAATACATGCAGATCTAAATAGAAAAGAAAACCGGAATTTGTAAAACACACCAGTTAATCGCCATGTTAACAAATACCGGCTATGGCTGAGCGATGGAGCCGGTCTCCACTCTCCCGGTGACCGTGTGCCGCGCTGTCACCGCCTGATGGTGGCCTCTCTGAAAGGCGGAAAGAAAAAAAGACGCAAAAGAAAGTTCATAGTTAAAGTAGAACTCCGGGCGGGGGTAATTTTTGGCAGAGTGCTTGGGAGGGGGAGGATGAAAGAAGTAATGTGCCCCCATCTCCCCCGCTCCAACACTGGTGCTAGGATCCTACAGCTCCGGTCCCTGACTCTTCTGGGTCTGAGTGGGGACCTGGATGTGATGTGTTAGACCTGCTCAGCCAGTCAGTGGCAATAGCGGGATCCCCCCCACCCCACCCCATGGCCGCTGAGTGGGCCTGACATGTGACGTCCTAAGCACCCACTCAGACCCAGAAGCTGCTGGAGAGGTGAGAGCATGTTACTACTTTTCATCCATCCTAGCACCCTGCCAAAAATAACCCCAGCCTGGAGTTCTCCTTTAAGTGTGCAGCCATATTGTACTGGCAAAAACCAAAGACGACTGTTCCTACTCACATCATTGTTTATGGAGATAGGCAAAGGTTGATACAGATTCTGATCTGGGCACGGCAGAGTTGGCCAAAAGTTATTAAAATTTTTACCATTGTTTTATGTACAGTACAGAATTTTTAGTTTTTCACACCTAAAAAAAATTGTTTTCACTTCTCAAAAAGTTAACACTCTCACTAGTGCCATATATACCAATGCTGTACTGGTGAGGGGCTAGAGCTCCGGGACGGCTATTTGCTCTTGGATGTCTGTTTTTACAAGTATCCTACATCCGATTTCAGGGTTTGTGTCGAGCAAAACTGCCAAACTGTTCAGGTTCAGCAGCGTTCTCCGGACCCGAAAGTGGGGCTGATGAAGTCTTATTCCAGGACGCCCTAGGGCGGCATCCAACTTCCCCAGCTGCCAGGAGTCAAATGCCATGTGTTTAGGTTTGGGGAACGTTGCCGAACCCTAACAGTTTAGCATGTTCGCTCCAACACTTGTTAGGTACCTTTTTAGATGGCACAAGAGAAAAGGTGCCCTTTTTAATTTATTTTGGGAATACTCCTTTATGGTGCGTTCACACATACAGGATCTGTAGAAGATTTGATGTTGTGTTCAGTTATTTAGATCTAAGGGTAGCTTCACACGTACGGGATCCGCAGCGGATTTCACGCTACGAGTTTGCAGTGAAATCCACTGCGAATACTGGTACTGTCACTTTAGTGGGGTTACATACCCACAGCGGCATTTTCATTCTGCTCCGAGTATGTAACCCGGCCCCCCTAACCGCCCGCTCCTGCCGGGAGCCTCACATGCAGCTACAGCGCTGAGCAGGTAATTTATGCTGCAGGTGGCAAAGGGTTAAAGGGGCTGGGTTACATACTGGCAGCTTAATGAAAATTCCGCTGCGTGTATGTAACCCAATTGAAGTGATACTACCAGGATTTGCGAGTTTGCAGTGAAATTCGCTGCAAATCTGGTACGTGTGGAGCTACACTTAAAGCGCATCTGTATCCACAAGCTCAGATGGGTATATCCCTTTACCTGCTTTCTTGTACGAAAGAGCATCATGGTTGAAATATGGAGTAGGTGCTGGTCTAGGAGGGCAACTGCTGATGGTTGACAGCACCAGGAAATCTATGTCTCCCAGGCGGCTTTCAGCTATATTTGCAGCCATAGGACCTGCATGCGGTTATTAGCTGTGACTGAGCAAAGAGCGTGCATCCCTGCTAGAGAGACTGTTTGCTGATTTGCATAATATTTCCCCATGAAGCATTACATTTAATGGAGACGTCCAGCGAAAATTTTTATTAAAGTATTGTATTGCTTCCGGTTCAGGGAAGAAACAGAGTGCTGCACCTCACACCTATGGCTGATACTAGTGCCGCTAGGCTAAATAAAAAACACATCAGAATTTTGTGTATGAATTGATCAAGCCATACTGCCCCATGTACCTCGTGCCGGTATCTGATACACATGGGTCCCTCCCTTCCCTGCATGTGCACGCTTTGCGGGGTTGGCGGTCGCTGACCGACACGGTGTGGAGTTAGCGTAGGGACCCGTGTGGACCAGAGGACCTGCGCGGTGGTACACGGGGCAATATGGCTTGATCAATTCATATACAGACACTCTGGTGTTCGATTTTTAATATAGGCCTGGCGGCATTAGTGTCAGCCATAGATGGGATGTGCAGCCGTTCCTTTTTCTCCAGTTTCCATTGTATTGCTTCCCAAAGTTATACAAATCCCCAATATACACTTATTATGGGAAATGCTTATAAAGAGCTTTTTTCCTGCACTTACTATTGCATCAAGGCTTCACTTCCTGGATAACATGGTGATGTCACTGCCTGACTCCCAGAGCTGTGCGGGCTGCGGCTGCTGGAGAGGATCGGCCGGTCTCTGCATGGATCATCCCGGCCGGTACTTAAGTACCATCCAGATGATCTTTCCGGCCGCGGAGCTCTGATGCGGGCGCATCAGTGCGCGCCCGCATCATAGCTTCCCATAGCGCACAGTGAAGCGAGCGGCCGTTGCTGCTCGTTTCACTGTGTGAACCGACAGGTCTTTCTGCGGCCGGAATTCACTGATTTCCGGCCGCAGAAAACTAACATGTCAGTTATTTACGGCGGCGTATGGGATCCCGATATGATGGGTGTACCCTCTGGCCGAGATCCCATTGAAAGTAAGGCATTGTTTCACCGTGGTAAAAGTACGGCCATTGTTGCCATCGGCAACAGCGGCCGTAGATTTACGTAGTGTGAGCGAACTTTGAGCACGCTTGGGATGAGCGAACTTTGAGCACGCTTGGGATTTGTCTGAACCCAAACTCTCGGCTTTTGATTACCGGTGGCTGAAAAAGTTGTGCAGCCCTAAGGATACAGATGTATTCATGTTTTCCAGTACTTAAAGGGGAAGTCGGACATTATTTTCAAAAGAGCCACGGAGGGGGTGGCTGAACATAACATGCACCTACTTCCCCAGCTCCAGTGCAGGGGTACGCTGTTCCCCCCCCCCTTAGCTGCTTCCTGGTCTGAGGCGGAATGACACGTCACGACCAGGGTTCCCACTCAGACTAGGAAGTGGCCTGGGGACTGGGGAAGGGGATATCGCTAGAGCCGGGGAGGTAGGTGTATGCTATGTTCAGCTACCTCCTCCCTGGCTCTTAAAAAAAAAAAAAGTCTGATGCTGGAATTGTCCTTTAATAGGCTTTCATCCAAATTCTTCAACCAATGGTAACCAATTGACGAGAGTTTGGGTTTAAACAAACCGAACGTGCTTGGGGTTCGCTCATCTCTAATAAATACTTGGTAAAATTGCACTTTTGCTGCGTGAAGATTGCGTTGTGTAATGCCAGCCAGTATGGCCCTGTATACAAAGCCGGATTGTGACTGTCGGCCATTATAGGATGCAGTCATGTGACCTTATGTTGCCATGGTCCTGTATTAGCAGTGGATAGTGAGATACTGGTGACGTAGAGCAGGATTATTATACAGTACTTGAAATGCAAGGATAGCAAATAAAGCAAAGTGGCAACAAAAAGTAAATCCATGCTTGTCTACAACAGATTGTATATTAAGCTTTAGTCGATAGGGTCCTTTGGGCAGTGTTAGTGTCTAATCAGTCACCGCCATTATTACAGCCAATAATCAGTCACCGCCATTATTACAGCCAATAATCAGTCACCGCCATTATTAAGGAGCCGGGCAATGGTAAAAACAATGCAGATGTGAACAGAGCAAGCCTTGGCCGAACAATGACTTCTATAAACTGAGAGTGGATGCGAACAGGGGTTGCAATACTGGGACCCTATCTGGTCCTAATGCTATGAGTGAGAAACTAAGGACAAAGAATGGTGAAAGAAGTGATAAAGGACGCACTTTTGTTGGTACAATTGATGCCGCTCTCGGAGGAGCAGCTTTGAGTGTGTTTTTATAAGGGACCAGCGACTGTAATACAGACCAAAACATATGGACAACGCGTTTTGATGGAACTGCTTCCTTGGTGTGATCGTAAGTAGGGATGAGCGAATTTACAGTAATAACGTCTCCTGCCTTTTAACTCTGTGCCGCTCCTCACCAGGTGTCGGGAAAAGCTGGATCCCCAAACTTCTCCCAGTTATCCAGGACTGGATCCAGCTTTTCCAAGCACCCTGAGCGGCACTGAGCTAATAAGACTGCTGGGATAACAAAGCTATTTACCTCGTTAGTACTGTAAATAGAAATATGGCCACCTTACCCTTATCCAAAACTGGCTTTGGGCTGGGTTCATGCATTTCAGATCCTTATGGTGCGTTTACACAGGCAGATTTATCTGACAAGATTTTGGAATCAAAGCCAGGAACAGACCATAAACAGGGAACGGGTCATATAGGAAAGACAGATTTCTTCTCTTTTCAAATCCATTCCTGGCTTTGGCTTCCAAAATCTGTCAGATAAATGTGCCTGTGTAAACACACCATTATGCTGCGTTTACACAGACAGATTTATCTGACAGATTTTGGAAGCCAAAGCCAGGAATGGATTTGAAAAGAGGATAGATCCCAGTCTTTCCTTTATGACCCGTTCCCTGTTTATAGTCTGTTCCTGGTTTGGGCTTCAAAGATCTGTCAGATAAATCTGTCTGTGTAAACGCACCATAAGGATGTTCCATACATAACTATAGTTCCCAGCCCTGGGCCCGGTCTGTCCTGACATGAAGAAGGGCCCCCATGTACTTTGTTGAGGTGGTCAGAAAGCCGGGATACAGATGTGAATAGAGCACGGAAGGAAGTAAAGTGTTAACGTTTTATGGCGAGGCGTCTGGCGGTCAGGTAGCCTTTCATACCGCGGTGTTTTAGAGAAGTGTTTTGGACTCTTTATCAGACAAGGAATAATTTTCTGCTTGCACCTAATATAGGAATCTGCCTCTTCAATCTGACACTGATAGACAGAGAAAATGACTCCATGGAGCAGCACCGTGTCATCCCGCGATCGGCTGCCGCTCACGTTACTCTTTATTGATGCTAGTCCTTATGTACGTGGTAGAACCGTCTGTATAGCCGGCCATAGTTTAACAAAAATATATGTTTACAAAAAAAAAGCATGTACAGCACCAAAAAAAAAAATGTGAAAGATTGTGTCGGGTTCATTATATATATTCCCCTCCCCCGTTTTGGGTTATTTTCTTTAGCAGCAGAACTCATAATTCAGCTCTGTGTTAATCATTGGAGACTGTCAACAAGTTTGTCAGCTGATACACTGCCACAGCAGAGCTCCTATAGTTCATAATGGCACATTCCCAGTATTTAACGCTATGAGGGTAGGTTCACACCCGAGAATTTCCAACGGATTCCGTAGCTCGTACCAGTTTACGGCCACTCGCCTTTCTGCCGCCTCCATAGACACCATTCTATGAGCGCCCCGATTCCGCTATCCGCCCATGCATAGACTGGTGTCTATGGCACGGGCGGAGAGGCGCCCAGCTGTGAACAGGTAAAGCCAGAAAAATTGTGAAAAACTTCACCAGCTGTTGGCCATTTAACCGATGACAGTTTCCTCGTTGTACACATCCATGTGGATTTCGTGCATATGGAAGCATGCATGTGTTTTTAAGGCACGGGGGGCAGTAAACTTCTGCCAGATGCCCCCGGCGGCAGCTTACCCCAAGAGGACAAAGTGATTGGGTGTTGGAATTTGTCCGATGATAGTTGGTAGGACCTCATTAAAGGGGGTTATCTAGCTCTACAAAAACATGGCCACTTTATTTCAGAGACCGCACCGCTCTTGTCTCCAGTTCGGGTGTGGTTTGCAATTAAGCTCCATTCACTTCAATGAAACGGAGTTACAAAACCTGCACCCAAACTGGAGGCAAGAGTGGTGCTGTCTATGGAAGAAAGTAGCCATGTTTTTGAAGTGCTGGATAACCTCTTTAACATAAGGTAGCCAACTGGTCCCACCAAATATGGCGGATGCGTTATCAGTGTGCGATTTCCTTATGTGTATGGGGGCCTTTAGTTAAAGATACAGTGAATTTTTAAGTTTTTATGGCTGTGGTTATGTATTGAAGTCACACAACTTTATTCCATGTATGTGACATCCTGTACCCAGGGACTGGGCCCTCTGCTTAATGTTATGGGCTCACTCCTGGGTCTCCATGAGTGTTGGTCCCCAGTTTCACTCCTCCTTTATAGATTGGGAGTTCTTATCCTCCCCTCTTGTGGGGCATCAGTACTGTATCCTCACAATGCTTGCAGAGTGTCAGGATTCTCAGCCATTGCCCTCACTCTTCTGCTGTTCTGTGGCACTGCCAGCAGACAGAGACCCGGCCCGGAAGCCGGGCAACCAACAGAATGGAAAAAAATAGAGGACAAACAAGTAGAGCAACAGTGGCTGCATAGGACCACAGGTACATGATGGCTAGACGCAAGCAATGAGGCGGGGTTTTTTTGCACAATGCAATTTAAAGGGGCTTGGCTTGGTAAAACATTCTTCGGGAAAAAAAAACAAGAAAAAAAAAACCTGTCCTCTGCTCACTTTGGGTGCGGGTTTTGCAGTTTAGTTCTATTGAAGTGAATGGAGCTGGATTGCAATACTGCACAGAACCTGAGGACAGGGGTGGCGTGGTTTTTTTCAAGAAAGTGTGTGAATGTTCATATTTTTTTTTTAATACTAGCCTTCTGGACTAAAGTGGTCCCTGGGCTGTTACCCAAACACGCGCACATCCTGCCCCGGTGTCCTCCGCCATATTGTTACCACTCTGCGTCTATGGACAGTTTTACTCGAATGCAGTAAAATCTCTGCATGGCGCTCATCACTGAGGGCTTTATTGTACTTTCTGAGCTCTGCATCACACACTACATACCAATGGATTAATCCGAGAGTTGACTTCCTTTGGATTATTGTGTATAACCCCTCTGCACCTCACATCTGCACTATGTTTTTATTGGCCTATTGTGTGCCTTCCCGCTAATGCATTCCTTTTACATTAGCAATCGATAGTGGAGCGAGGGATAGTCAGTAATAGCAAGTAGGGGGGAGAGCGCTGTATGTAGCGAGCAGGAGGGAGGATAGGACAAGCAGCCAGCCTGGTTACTTATATAGGAGACCACCCGGCAATGGCCAAGGGGCGACTTTCTGCTGTTTTTTGCTTTTTATCCTTTTATGCTTCTATATGCTGGGATTCGTGCACTTAAGCTTTTTTTAGTTTTTTTTTCCCCCTTTTCGGTTAATGTGAGATACTTTACCTGTAAATTGTGTAATTATCGTCGGCGTCCAATGTTCCTTCATGTCGTGTTTTATTAGATATGTAATAGCTTGTGCGGAATGATACGCTAGACACAGTCACAATTACATAATTACCAAATAAAGCGAGATTATGACAGAAGCAATGCCAAGGGCAGAGTCGGGGAAAGCTGCCGTAATATACAGCCTCGGCTTTGTTCCACTCTCCGAGTGTGTAAAAAAGATTACTAGTCTATGACTTTCTGCACTGAAATTGACATATGGTGCAGATTGTAAAGTCCTCGGCGTGTCAGTGTCTGCTGCTGATTTTCACTGTGGCGCTATATATATATATATATATATATATATATATATATATATATATATATATTATATATATTATAATATTATTATAGTGAAAAACCCTGAAAAATTCTTGTCGTATGTGCAGACTAATAGGATAAATGTTGTCTGGGCGCTTGTTTGGTCCCAGTCTTCTATACACATGTACGCGCTCAGCATGTGTCAGGGGAGAATCAGAAGGCCACCATACACATTAGGTGGTCTTGTTGAAACTGACTGACACATCTTAAGAGTATGACTAGCCTTAGGTGGCCATACAGACTGGATCATATCTACCACTAGGCACCTTGGAGCCAGTGCCTAAAGTGACAATGCAGGAACAGCGTCAAAATGCTAAATCCTATTGATGTAGCTGGTGCCACCAAGCTGTGGCCTAGAGAAAGAAATCCATCTTCCTCCATTCCATTGATTCTAATAGATGAGAGAACATGCCGAAAGTTCAAATATACCCGAACAATCAGCCTGGAGAAGGAGGATGCAGTCCGATGACTGGTTTCAAAGCATAGATCCTGCCTGTGGCCTATGGGTGTATCCATGTTTTCCAGGCAGCAGGATTTAAATACCAAATATTCGGGTTCCTGCGAATCCAAACTTTAAACAAATTCGCTTATCTCTAGTTGTTCCACGTCTTGAGTTAGAACCTATGCAAAATGAATGCATTGGAATCGCCCTAATGGGGTGTATACAGTCCAAGGCCAGCACCAGCTGTAAGACCCTGCCTACATTTACGGGGGGGGGGGGGGGGGGGAAGAATGGGGGTGGATACTAATTTTCCTTTTTTCTATCTATTATAAAATAATCCTGACTTCTTGCGGTTTTCATTCCGACTACTAAGCTCAAAACTAAGCTGAGATTTCCTGTTCTGTCTGTGATGATAACGAGGAGGCTGCTGGAAAGTATTGTGTCCAGCATTCTGAAACGTGACACCAATAGATAGAGAATATAATAGCAGCTCAGCCTTCCCCTCCCTATGGAATAAGGTCACAGAGCATGCTCACAAATGTGTCCCACACAAACAAAAGGGTCTAGACATGTTTATTGTATTTACGTCCATTAGGATTGCTGTAAAGCAAGTCGCCAGCTCAGGCAAAATGGCCGCCTCCATGCGTGTATATGGGCACATCAGGAGGCATAGCTGTCGGCCAAACAGAGTGTGAGTGTATTTGGGGAAGTCTGGATAGGGATATTAAAGGTGTATAATATGTATAGTGATAACATTCTTACTAACACAGAGAGCAAAGGATAATACAATAAACTTTAAAGGGGTATTCTGTGTACAAAAAGTGGACCGTCTTAAAGTGAAACCGTACTCCCATGCCCTGTTTCCTTGCCGCTGTTGGCTCCTGATCCCCTCAGCTTGCACCGCTGCCACATATTGTAAATGCAGGAAATGCCAATCACAGTCTACAGCTATGACCTGATATATAGATCCGCAAACGGACATGGCGATGGTTATACATGGAGACTTGTGTTGTGTAATTTATATATAATTTGTGCGTTAGTGTTATAGTATAGTATTATATAATGCTGTATTCTTTTACTGATGCTTGTATGACCCCAAATCTGACCCCCTTTAATTTTCCCTTTTGCAGGAAACACGCCCTGAACTGCCACAGGATGAAGCCCGCCCTCTTCAATGTGCTTTGTGAAATCAAAGAAAAGACAGGTAAGCCGCCGCCACCGTGCTCTGTGTGTAGCGGAGTCCATGGACTGGGTTTCTAGATTGGTTTGAAGATATTCGACTAAAGCCTGTACGATGACTTGGATGTGATAGGAGACACTGCAGTCTTCATTGTTGTGGTCACAGTATGCCTCAATATGTGTGTAGCATAGACCAGGAGTTTACATTGTCTGATCACAATGCAGTGCTGCAGCTCTGCCTCATCAGATCAGCTCCGAGGAGCCAGCACAAGCCCACCATAATTCTGACAAATGGTGTAAGGAAAGGATATGAATCAATAGCTAAGATTCACTTGGTTGTATTATATTTCTGCTTTAATGTTGCATATTTTGCCCAAAGTGGATGTACTACCAAGGTTGTTTTTGGGTTTTCCATGATGGAGCTCAATCTCATTTCTGTTCTCTAAAGCCATAGAGAACCGAAAATTATATCAGCATCCTCCACATTTTGCCCATCTCTTCAGCAACTCGCCATTACTTCCCTCAATGCGGATTTGCCGTGGAGTGTCCGCAGTGAGTTCTCAGTGTCTTGCTCGTTGACTTGTATTCATGTATTGTGCTTCGTGTATGGATGACCTATTTGCTTTAGTGCCCAGGACCGGATATCTCTCCTACTGCATCCATTAAAGGGGTTAGCCAGGATTTAAAAAATAAAACAAAACACAGCTATTACTTTGCAAAAACGGTGCCACCCCTGTCCTCGGGTTGTCTGTGATATTACAACTCTGCTCCATTCACTTCAATGCAACTGAGCTGGAATTACTCACCCAACCTGAGGACAGGAGTTGTGCTGTTTCAGTTAGAAAGCGGCCATGTTTTTCTACATCTGGATAACCCCTTTAAGAAAACCTTGCCCTGTGTAAGAGTAATGTCTGTGGAGCTGTAACCTGGTGGTCCGGAGGCTCGGGAAGGGTTGGGGGATTGTGGCATTCCTCCTCTTCTCTCCTGTCGGGACTCGCCTCACCTTGTACATTCCTGGGCCTAGTTGTTCCCTCCTGGATTATCTGATTATCTTCGCTGCTTCTTCTCCATCAGTGTTTCGGTTTACATCTTGTTGTGTAGCTGCCTGTACGTATCAGTCGTGTATAGCGCTCTTGTTATATTGTGTGCTGATGGTTTGTACGCTATTTTTCACCACGTCAGCTGTTTGTAGACCACTCTCGGCTGGCGCAGTAGCTCAGCGCCTCCGCTCCCCCCGCTTATTCGTCCTCGCTGAAGGCCGATGCTTAACGTATTTGGAAAGGTTACATATGACAGGACTCACCGTCTGTAGGTTATAGGCCTGGACGACTCGCTGTGTGTTCCTTCTCTGTTTAACCCCCAGCCAGGAGGTCACATTGTGCCTTAAATGTCGAGTCCCCCCCCCCCCCCCCCCCCCCCTCACTTAATCCTTGTCACAACCTTTAAGTACACATTTCCTGGCTTCTTATTATGTTAACCCAGTCAGTGTCAGCGGGTCACCGTAATCTAACGCCAATGAGCTGCCCTCAGTAAGTGAGCCTTCTCCTCCAGTGATGATGATGGTTCTGTCCGATGGACGTGTTACTGGTCTAAACGTTGATCCGACCTCCTTGGCCTGGTGGATGATGGCTATACCAGCTGACCCTATGTGTGACAATTGACCATAATGTTCCATTGTTATCGAATAGAATGATCCTCTAAATAGTATGAGTGACATGAAGTCAGTGTTTGAGACCTCCCTGGTGCCCTCTGAGACCACTTATTACTAGCATCTAGATGCTACATTAGTGTTCTGCGTTCCATTCACTTCAGTTGTAACCCGTTAGGGCCGCAGTATGTAGTGTTTTTTTTTTTTTTATGTTTTATGCACACGGCAGTGTTACCCCCTTTATTTTTTTGTTTTCTCTGTCATCTAAGTAACCAGATTACACTACTTTTGTAAATCCATTAAAATACAAATGAACATCTAAGGAAACGAGCGTACAAAACTGACGCGTTTCTGGTCAGTGGGCCTGCCGGCTTCTCACTTGTGCTCTTGTTACCGGGGATGTTCGTTTGTTAGTTAAATAAAGAATTTTAAAGGGGAACTATTAGCAGCTTAGACATCTAACCTGCTGATATGTCCCTATTGCCCTATAAGGAAGATACGTCTCTTATAGTCTGTTATATGTCTGTTACCTCCATCCTCGGCGCCGTTTTTGTTTTGTTTAGTCATTTGCTCCACAATCTGTTGAGACTGTTAGGAGCACTGCCCGCCCCCTTAGCGCTGATATGCCCTTGCCACCCCGTGCTGGCCAGGTCGGCGCTATGGGGGCAGGCAGTGCTCCCTAACGGTCTAACCGGACAGCGAAGCAAACTGCCAACTGCCCCGGAACAGCACCGAGAAGACATACTTTCCTTCTTGGCGTTAGATTCTTCTGCTGATAGTTGCCCTTTAAGGTGGATGTCATAATTTTTTTTTTTTTTTATTATTGATTTTACGGATGGAGTAACACATTAGGTCGTGCGCTATACCAGGTGAGCTGGCCACAGCAGTTTTGGTTTTTGATATATGCATGCGCACATAATTGTGGCTCTTCTTTTTGCGTGCACACAGTCATTTTAAGAGTATGAGATGGTTTTTTTTTTTTTTTTTTTTGCGTTTTTTATTTTGCAAGTATATTATGGTTTTATTTTATTGCATGCAGTGTCTTGTTAGTGTTTTTTTTTATTTTTTAAACTGTACTATGGCTGCCATACATATAATGTGCCTCATGTCTGGTATACTGGCTGAATCTCTCTGTATATACAGAGGTATTCTCTCCTAGAAGAATACATCCATGCATGCAAAGACCAATGCAGGGAACCCCCCCATTCATGTTGGCAGCCTGTTACTTTATCGTTCTCACCCCATTGTTTATCCGGCCTTCTCTACTCCCCTCTCCTTATTTTCCTAGCGCCTTGTGTAGGTTTTTCCTCCCACACCAGCCGTATCCTATAATGCCGATCCCTCTGTATCTCCCCATCCATCCTCTCCCCCTGCGATCACTAATAGTACGGCCATCAGACCATTCACGTCAGGCATGAATTAGTGTGTGACAGGCAGCTTGCAGGAAATGTTACCTGTTCCTCCGCATTCCAGGCTCCTCTCGGATTCGCCTCCAGTGCGGTTAACCCCTTCAGTGTCAGAACATCAAGCGCTAATGACTAGTGCCGGCGTAATATGCCGAAATGCGAACCTTAATATAAATGTAAATCTCAGCTGCACGACACAGTAATATGGTGAATGTGCTGAAGACGACTGAATCTCACACACACACACACCACACACACACACCACACACCACACACACACCACACACACACACACACACACACACCACACACACACACACACACACACACACACACACACACACACACACACACACACACCTTACATTCAGAATGTGTAGCGTCTGTTCCGCTCAGATCTGAAGATCTTGTATCTAACGCCGGATTGCTGGGGTGTATGTACATCTATACAGCGGGGGGCTTCCCTTTGTGCGGCGAGGGCGACTGTAAAGTATAGGATTCTTGTAGTCAGACACAGCAATGGCAGATTGGAGCACCGTTGTATGTTGTTGTTGCTGTTTGCGCTTTTCATACCTGTAGTTTATGCCGCCACCTGGTTGGATGTGTTAGGCCTCGTTGCAGATAAATAGACAATGGGTGCAGTATGTCGGAGGGGTTTCTGGGGCAAAACCTCATTGCAGCATGGCATATAAAGGTACAATGGGATCCTCGGGGAAAAAAAAACTCTATCTGCACCTGCCATTGTTTGGATGGGGGATATATATATATATATATATATATATATATATATATAACGTGTGTGTATATATGTTGTGGTGTTATGAGTTTATTTTGGTATTAAGGGGGAAAGTATCAGCAGGTTGCACAAATCTAACCTGCTGATATGTCCCTATTGCACATGAGACGCCGAGGAGGAAGGCAAGTCTCTTACCTCCATCCTCGGCGCCATTCTGGTGCAGTTAGTAGCTTGCTCCATGGTCCAGTGAGACTGTTAGGAGCGCCCCTATAGCGCCGATCCAGCCCACTCTAATCATTATCATTAGACGCGGATCGGCATTATGGTGGCGAGCAGTGCTCCTAACAGTCTCACTGTACCATGGAAAAAGCTACTAACTGCACCAGAATGGCGCTGAGGAGGAAGGTAAGAGACATAACTTCATCCTCGGCATCTCCTGTGCAATAGGGACATAACAGCAGGTTAGATACGTGTAACTTGCTGATAGTTTCCCTTTAACAACTCCAAGAAAAAAAAATTAAGTAAAAACTGCTTTTTTATGATGTGCAGAAAAACAGTAAGATCTCTTCAGCGACGTTTCAGCCACTTTCTGGCTCTTAGTGAACCAAACTAACAACCGCCGCTGCCGACCGCCATGTTTGTTTGGGTTTGCTAACGTGCCCGCTACGCTGTGTTCTTCTAATGGATTTGATTAGAATGTTCAATAAAAGCCAAGTGTTCTACAGCATTCTGGTGCCATGAAACATTGTTGGAGTTGGACTCCGAATAGGGGAGGTATAGGCACGACTGGGGTATGGGTGGTAAAGGGAAGGCCTGGGATATATGGGCGGTATACGAGAGGTATAGGCATTGCTGTGGTATATGGGGTATATGGGATGTATGGGAATGGCTGGGGTATATGGGATGTATGGGAATGGCTGGGTTATTTATGGGCAGTATAGGCATGATTGGGGTATATGGGCGGTATAGGCATGGCATGTGGCCACCGAGCTGTATATATTCTTCCCACATGAGTGGATATAGCCTCTGCGTGTCTTGTGAAGGGGCACAAGCTTTGTTTTCTCTTGTTTTCCATGTGCTTATGATGTATTGTGCCTTTTATAGGTATAGCCAAAGCTTCAAAACACCTGAAAACAGAGGGAACATTGTATAATAGCATCAATAATGCATCACAGAAGAGAACATAGAGGAGAACATGTGACATACAAGTGTTCTGTCACCACCGTCAGCGTACATACACCTCTTCTACCTTACTGCCCCATGACAAGTGATACACCCCTCCCCAACCCCACCTTCTGATGTTACAGACCCCCTTATAGTCAGAACATGAGGTATATGAGGTACCTTCCTACCATGTCATATTACTTATTCCCCCGACTATTCATAACCTCCCCACACTGTGAGTATATGTACAATTCTACAGTCTCTCTATACATACCTCCTCTATTTTCTTACTCTACACCCCCCCCCCACCTGACAATAAATACCCCCCTTATTTTTTGATGATTTGTACCCCCATTATCCAACTATACATACCCCTTTACCATCTCGCTATATACCCCCTTACTATCTGATGTTACATACCCCCCCATATCACTATACGCACTCCCCCCAGTCTGATGGTCAGACATATCGGGCAGTGGGAGAGCAGTAGAAGCTGCGGCGGCGTCGCGGCTCCAGACTCCCCTCCTCTCCTCAGTTCATGTAAAGTTCACTTGTGGTGGTTTAGGCTTTTCCCTGACTTCTTCACCTTCTGTCATCATAACTCAAGGGCAGACAGAACTTCATCCAAAGGAGGAGGAGGGGAAGGAGCCATGGCTGAGAGCGTTCACCCCGCACAGCAGTACAGGAGCTGTATCTACACCCGTATACATGTATACTATCAGGATAATATGAGACATATTCCATCATACATAACAGCCCGCAACCAATAGTATAGGAAATGCCGCCTGATTTTAAGGCTGTGTTCACATGCAGCCAAGGTATTGGTTTGCACAGAAAACTGCACCATGTGACCACAGCCTGAATGCTCTGTAACCCTGCTGACACATCACATGTGAATCTGAAGGTTTTTGGTCATTGAATGACATTTGCTATTTGAGTAGTTTTAGGATTATTCTAAGATGGCGCCCCCATATAGATAGACCTAAGCTCTGTAAACCCTATTCTTACATCAATCTGATGGAACCTGAATGTGAGTCATTAGGTTCTGGGCAAGTCCATCTCTTGGCGTTCGGACCTCACACAGACCTTAAGGTCACAGGGATTAACCAGGGTCAGAAAATTTACATCTACTTTCTTGCAAAGACAGCGCCACCCCTGTCCTCAGGTTGTGTGCGGGATTACGATTCAGCTCCATTGACTTTATTGGAACTGAGCTGCACCCTACTACCAAACTGAGCACCGGAGTGGTGCTTTTTCTGGAAGAAAGCGGCCATTTTTCCCCTCTAATGCTGTATAACCTTTTTAAGGTGCTCTTACATGTCACACCTGGCTTTGCCAAACCCCTTCAGCAGAAACAGAATACTATCCTGCACATATGAGGGTGGCCCGAGTGAAGGATCAGGCATCATTTTCAGTTTTGGTGCTTGATCCTTGAATTCTTAAGGGGCCCAAGCTGCCCCCAGGTGTCTGGCAGAGGCTTAGACTCTTGTGTTGTAGGGTCCACTAAAGGTATACGTCTCAGAGCTTCTCCGTGTATATTAATCAACGCGATCAGTTGCACACATTGGGGGAGATTTATCAAACGTGATGTAAAGTGAAACTGGCTCAGTTGCCCCTAGCAACCAATCAGATTCCACCTTTCATTCCTCACAGACTCTTTGGAAAATGAAAGGTGGAATCTGATTGGTTGCTAGGGGCAACTGAGAGTTTCACTTTACACCATGTTTGATAAATCTCCCCTAAAATGTATGTATGTATGTATGTATGTATAATATGTGTACGTACCCTTTTAGCATTGGCGCGCTCGCTCCTGGGATTTCCCGGCTCTTCTATCTTCCCTCTGACATAAACCATATCGCCGGACTTCCCTGCGTCCCCATAGCAGTCGTGGCTCTGCGGTAAAGCCACCCTAACCCTTCCCTGAACTTCTCTGTCAAGATTTTATGACCAAATTTTAATTTATAGAGCAGACGAATTCCAAGGCAGCAACAGAAGGGATGCAGAACCCCAACCTCCCAAACTTTCCTGCCCACTCCCCCGCATGGAGTCGGGCCTTAACTCTTTCTGGCATTGGCCTCTAGCAGACAGACAGGCGTTATGGCGGCGCTCGCCTGCCATAGTGGCGGATCCCCTGTTCACACACTGGCTGCAGTAAATGGGTCCGAGCAAAATGTGCGAAACAACAAGCGAGTTTTATCTGTAGCCCACTGTGCATAATTGATAAGTGGACGGGGCATATTTGGGCGCTGGGATTATAGCCCCTATTATATATGCAGCTGAACGAGCAATCGCTAGATTTTAGGTTAAAGTTTACTCATTTTTTACAGATAACACATATACCCCGTTTTCCTGAAAATAAGACCTTCCCTGAAAGTCCTAGTATACTTAGTAGAGGTTTTGCTGAATTGGTAAATATAAGGCCTCCCCTAAAGTATGACTTGGCAAAGTTTTTGTTTGGAAGCATGGCCGCCGAACAGTACATCCTGCAGCCGTGATTCTTTTTAGCCAGCCGCCGTTCTCCCCTACCTTCACTGTCCGTTGCAAAGCAGCCCTCCAGCTGTTGCACAACCAAAGGCTAGTGGGCTGAAGGTTTCCCATCCGTGTACTAGATTAAATGGATTGGGGGTCTGACATTGGGCATCTCCCTCTATAGATCAGAACAGGGACCCACTGAGGCCCGTCCTATCCATTTAGTACACGGGTGACCATTCAGTTCACTGGTGAATTTTCTTTCTTCTTTTTGTGTCCTTTTTTAGCCTCCATGAGTTTGTTGTTTTCTTGTTGCAGTACATGAACTTTTAAATACTTTTTTTTTTTATCCCATTTGATGTGAAAGCAGAGTTTTATTTTAGGTTTATCGACATGGAGTCTTGCCCTTCCGTCCTTGAGGAGATTGAATTGTTGGTCTTTTGGTTGACTGAACCATCATTCGTCTGTCAGGAATTCGGAGCCTTCCATCATCCATCTGACCCCGTCAGGAACCGAGCTGTTATTCATCCTCCCTTCCCACGTCGGCCTGCAAACTTGTCTCCACTCTTTCGTCTCTCTCATTGCTCCTCCCCCCCCCCCTTTTCTTTTACATTAGATCATAAAAACATATGTTAAAAAAAGGCACAACCCCCCCCCCCCTTTTTTTTTTTTCCTTGCTTCTGAATCTATTGCTTTATCCCGCCAGCATGCTCCACAATTGTGAGGCCTAAGCCCCTCATTTTAGCTCCTAGTCTGTGGTTAGGACTCGGTGGGAGTCATTGCCGCCGCTCACACACGATGTAATTCTGCAGATCAAGAGCAGAGGCTGATGTATAGAAGGCGCTCGGATAATGGGGCTTGTGAGAGAGGCAGCTCCCGATGCTGCATTGTTATGCTAATAGGCTCTCTGCAACACTCATTGTGAGGGCTGAGTGTTTTATTAACACCATAATATTGTTATTAATACATGCAGAGAGCGGCCATGGAGAGGCTCGGATCCCTCAGGCATCGGATCAGTATTCCAGCTGTGCGAGCCACGAAAGGAAACGGAACACAAAGGAGGACGCATCTCCCACTTCTAACGTTCCGAAACTTCAGCGCGCTAAATGGCTTGGTCCACTGGGCGACTCGTAGCACTAAACGCTTACCTCCGAGACCTTTCAGAATTACTCGCAGTATTCTAGAGAACAGCTCGTGATGAGCGGGAGTCTACAATGTATTGTCGATGGTGGTAGTTATACAGTGTTCTGTGTTTGCCGTCAATACTAGAAGTTGATTTCACCGATCGGTGGCGTCCTTAGAGGGGTTGTCCCATGTCTCCAAAGAGGTATGGGTGTCACTGACTTTTTTTCACTAGCGATAAGCACGGCTGCCCTGCAATCGTTCGGAAAACATGGATATAGCCATAGGGCATAGGTGATATCTATGTTTTCCAGGACTCCTAAGGTCTGCATCCAACTTCTTCAGCCTCCAGTATTCAAAAGCTCAACAATTCAACACTCCTCTCTACCATTTAGCCATAATACCTTGCATGTTCCCCACTTTCATTGGTTTGCTCCCAGTTGCCACATAGCTGCCTTTGTGGTTGCCAAAACTTTTAAAGCATTTGGTGCGTCAATGTGGTGCTGTTAGTGGAATCTAGACTTGTACTCAATTTGTCCGCTCAAGCGTGCCCTAACCTTGGTCTGTCTGCGCTTGCGCGTTCCCCAGCTCTGTCTTTTCTGCACATGCCTGTCCTGCAAAAACGTTGCTTTTGCTGGTGGACACATGCGCAGATAGACTGGACATGCACAGAGCTGGACAAATAAAACAAAAACAGCAGGGGGTGCCACTGATTATAACTTTTAACACATCTATGTGTTTCCATGTTGCTGTTGTTGCGATGGTGCTTGGTCTTAGCTGCTTGCCACTTCTTGGTGACGTCTTTACCTATAGGAAACAGCCACATAGTCAGTTTGTCACCGCTCTGGCCAGTGATTGGGTTTAAGACATCACCAGGAAGCGGTGAGCCACTGGGGGGCCCGGACAACTACCACTCTCCTTTTTTCCTTTACGTTTTTTGTCGCCCCCTTTATTTATTAAAAAAAAAAAAAAAAGTATATCCTATAGAGAAGAGCACAACTCGAGCATGTTCAGGTCTATCCGAACCAGAGTGTGCGGTATGTGATTAGCAGTGGCTGAAGAAGTTGGATGGAGTCTTGAAAAACATGGCTGAAGCCTCTAGCCTTAGGGCTACATCCAACGTCTTCAGCCATCGGTAAAGGATTTTTTTTTTATAATCTCAAAAGTAAGTGATGAGTTAACGTTGGGTGCACGGCATCGGTCACTCCGGTGATGCTCTGACTATAAAGAACACAAGCCCTAAACTGGTTGTGTATATATACGTAATGTTTCATGGTTTACGACTCTCTGCATGGAGCAACTTTTTTATGTAGACTCATAATATTTCATTGTAGCCTACCTCACGTCGCACTCTCTCCAGATGATACTGTCCTTGTTCTCCGATGCATTATCACTCGTTTGGAGTCTCCGTCCACCTAGATTTGGAAGCAACCTATATATCTTTAAAATGGGCCCGAGCGTTGACTCTGCTAAATCACACTTCTTCTTCTTTGTCTTAAGGTGTTGGCGACTTTTACAGATTTTACATTAAAAGGTTATGATCCATTTTGTAAGTCATAAGGCACCGGCATCTCCCGACACCTTCCAACTGGTTTTTTGGACTGTAAGATGTGGAACCGGCTGAAGCTTTGCCCCGGACTCCTAAACGTTCTTCGAGCTCTAAATCTTTTGTTCCCGTCCTCACTTGTTTAAAGTTTTGTTTTATTCCCTCTAACTTCTTATTGTTAAACATTCCAGGAATTCAGAAGGCAGAAGAGTCTGTCCTGGAATTATAAACCATCTGCTTCCAAGTTTCTGAAAGCATTTTTGGAAGAAACAGATGGGTGCGTGTGTATTGGTGTATGAGCGCGTGTAAATACCTAGCTAACTCGAGAGCCGCACAGTGTCGATCGGGGCCGGGAGCTTTTTTTTTTATACACATGGGGTGTTTGTTCTGGATTTGTGCTGAGTGTAAGAATTTTTTTAAAATATATTTTTAAAAAATTATCTGTTGTGACATATAAACATGTGGTCATGTCCCTGACTCGCTAAGTGCTGGATCCACAATCTGCTCTGTTGGTTTATCTTCACTTGTAAAAGAAGCGGTGGGATGGCCCCTGCTTTATAGATAGGATAAAGAAGGCATACATGTTACTGTGACTTTACTTTATTACATATATTAAACGTGAGGAGAGATGAAGTACACGTTGGCCGTAATCCCCAAGACTGTTGTAGTCAAAACAAGGGCGTGGATGAAAAAATATAAATTTTCCGGGTCTGGTATGATTTTTATGGGGTTAGAAAATACAATATGTTCATGTTTTTGTATGATATCATATCAGTGGGAACGGGAAGTCCTTAAGTACCCCCAACAGACCATTATTTAAAGGGGTCCTCACTTTTTTTTGGTTTGGGACTCCAACAATCCTGAGAAGTTGGCTGCCTCTCCTTCACAGATTTCACCTCGGAAACTCTGAGCCAGTCTCTTTGTAGAGAAATAGTAATGTGAGCTTTTTCTCAATATTAAGCTTGGCTCGACACACTGAAAATCACTGAGGTCCCCAATCTTGCTGAATTCGCACAGGGGTCCTCTTTTGATGGATGTGACGGTGATCTTTTCCTGGTCCCGCCTCCAAACACAGGACATGTCCACTCATCCGAATGGGGACCTACCTCAACCAATGATTAATTCGGCTTTTCCTCTGAGTTGAGATGGGACTAGAAAGTAAAGATCAGCACTGACCAAGGGCACAAAAAGTTCTGCAGTGCTGTGTAGCACATATGTGTAATAGCGGGAAGTAGTGTTTTGAGTAGAGTTGAATAACTGTTCAGGTTCAGCAACATTCTCCGAACCTGCAGCCTTTGACTTCCGGTGGCTGGAGAAGTTGGATGTCGCCCTAGTGAGCCCTGGACAACATGGGTACGACCATAAGCTTTATCCATGTTTTCCTGCCACCCCGTAGGGCGGTATCTAACTTCTGCAGGCGCTGGGAGTCCAGATTCGGAGAACGTTGCCGAACCTGAACAGTTTGGCAACTCCACTAAACACTAGTGGGGGCTATCTCCATCATTGTGATGGGTTAAATGCCAAACAAGAACCTGACCCCATGTTGGACAGCCAACACTCAAAGCTCCCAGTGTGAAGTATTCCGTGTGCACGTGCCGTCCGGTTTTCTCAGAGTAAATACGAGCTTCATGTAATCCCCTAAATAACTATAACTGTCTTCTAAGCATCTACTATAATGTGACATTAGAGCCTTTTATATGATTTTTCCAAGGCCCAACCCCCTCTTAAATGACTTTTTGTAATTGTATCTTATCCCTAAAGAAGGACTTGATAACTGCTTGTCATTTCATATGAGACGCAACCGGAATGTTTTCTTACAAAAGGGAAATGCCATCTTCTTTCAATAGTAAAGAATTCTCCGGCACTCACCAGTAGTCCTGGGAACTTGTTTATTATTGCCTTGGATTTGCCTGCGACGAGAACTACCCTCTAAGCGGAGTGCCGTCTCGCACCATTGTGTACTATCCACTCTTTTGATGTCTTGCCTTGAAAGTACAGTGCACAAAAAAGCCTAAACAGATCTGCTGATTTCCTCTTCCCCCTCCTCCTCCTTTTTCAGAGAACAGATGATCTGCCCCATTTAGGTTTACGGGAAAGTCTGAAGAAGTAACGTTTAGTTGCTAGTGTTCATACATTGGTCTCTTGTATGGTCACCATAACACAGGATCCTGAGGTCGTATTGTAACTTACCTGAGGATCTCCTGTGACTCTCTGGCTTGTAGCAGGGCTCCTCTCCGATGATTCTGCGGCCTGTTCCTGCTCTGGCGTGTTCAGGTACATTGTGACTCTATTGACAGTGGCGCGGTGCCAGTCCTTTCTGCAGATCCATTGTGAACCTTCTGGAGCAACGTTCTGGATGAAGTGCATTGGTAACAACCAAGTTGCTCATTTTGAGAAAGTAAAAAAAAAAAAAAAAGAAAAGTTAACACCAAATTGAGTCATCCAGCTCCATTGTTATCCGGGTTAACGTAGACATGGGTCCGACAAGGCTGAGTAACTCATTAAGAAAGTAATAACTTTTTATTTTTTTGCACATGTTCTATGGATGGAAAATGCACGTGGTAGTTCACACAGTGTATAGTTAGTTTTATGTACCTGACCCATCACATGGATTGTTTGTCCCGCATATACTTACCCATTTGGTCAGTTGTGCATATGTTCTGCATGGAGACAAAGCCACTGCCAGACACCCCTCCACCTAGGATTTAACTGCATTGAGCACTAACCAGCATCCGGCGGTGTTATCTTTGGCTGGTCTCCCTGACATCAGACACCTCTGGTGACAGCTTATCTCCCAGAGAACAGAAGGGTAAGGCTTTTGAAATGCAACATGCCCAGTCCTTTACCCATCATTTGTCAGGGGATTAAAGAAGAACACCGACCTCAGGACCCTTACCCCCAGCTAAGTGTATGTGTATGGAGGAAGTTAGTAGGAAATGTCGGCCAAGCAAAGGCACAGGCAGCTCTAGCTTATTTTTCATCGTCCCTTTAGTATTTTATGATTCTTTTCTGGTAAAATAGACAATGGTTTTGTGGCGTATTCCATAGAGCGGATGCCACAATGGCCGGTTTTCATCTCTGAAGATACAAGGATCACTTAAGCTTTCGGCACATGTGCCCACACACTGATCCCTGTTTACATTGTCCTTGGCTTTGTTTGCGGCTCTGGCTTCATTAGATTGTAAGCTGCGCTGAGCAAGCTATGACACGTGCCCTTGTGTTTTCTCAGTGTTGTGTTACAAGCTGGGAGAGGGGTGTAATGTTTAGTCAGTCTGCAGGGGGCCCCTCTCCATGGACCTAAAGGGAGTCCTCTCCTGGCCTGTTGAGCCGTCATCAGGGGTTTTAGGTTTTAAAACCGAGATGGGGGGAACTTTCGACCTTCCAGCTGCAATTCCCATCATCCTTTGGCTGTCCAGGCATGATGGAATTGTAGTTTTGTAACATTTGGAAGGCCATCCCTGCACCTAAAGGACGGATTCTTGATGAGTTCTGTAGACTTTATTCGATTGATCCAACATTCTAACTACTGATCTGATGACCACGGCTTTATTCCGTCACTATAACTATTATATGATCAGTAGATTGATCACTTCTCGGCTTCTTTAAATTGATTGGATAAAGTTAGTGTCATGGTGCGTTTACACGGAATGATTATAGTTCGAGCGATTTGAGCGATAATCACCTCGTGTAAACACAGTGAACGATCAAGTGACGAGCGAGAAATCTTTCATTTTGATCCTTCAACATGTTCTCAAATCGTCGTTGGTCGTTTGCTAAAAATTCGCAGATCGATTCATGTAAACACTCTTTCAAAGACTCACCCTATGTGCGAGATACACTTAAATGATCTTAAAAATGATCTCAATAACGATTTTTCTAACAATTTATTCGTCTAAATGCTGATAGTTATAAAAACCGAATTGTTGCTTCAAAATTGTTAAACGATCAATTGGGCGAATTATTGATTTGTGTAAACAATCAGACTGATCGATTAAACAATCAATCCCCTGAGCCTGGGGCTGTATTCCCACATATACATTTTTGACGTAATATTCTAAAAATTATCAGACCTTTTTTTTTTTTTTTAAAGCCCCATTTTCAGCCACAAACTATGAAAAAAAAACAGGGACAGGGTAGTGTCACTTAAATATTGTGTTTACAGCACTGACCGTTGTCCAGCTGTTTTTGTTTGTTTTTTTTGCCTGCACAATTCCTTTAAGGCAAAACTTTCATTTTGTTGTTTTTTTTTTTTTGTTTGTTTAGGATTTCCCCTTTAAAAAAAAAAAACAATCTGCAGTCTTAAGTTTAGCAAGCTTATTTAGCGACTGTCAGAATGCTTGACTAGAGATGAACGCAGCTCTGATTGTTGAGTCCGATCATTTAGCACTTGAAATTCCAGTGGCTGAAGAAGAGATAAGCGCAACTTTGGCATGCTCGAGTCTGATCGTTCAGCATTCGATTACCGGTAGCTGAAGATGGACACAGCCCTAGGGGGAGTCCTGGGAACCATGTATACTGCCATAGGCCATAGGCTGTATCCATGTTTTCCATGGGCTGCATCCATCTTGAGCCACCGGTATCAACTGCTGACGATCGCGCTCATCTCTAGGCTTGACCATTTCACCGATCACGGGATCTTTCGATCATTCATCGAGTACACATGTCTTACTGCATGGGGAGGTGTGTAGCCTGCGGACATTTATTTATTTTATTTTTGACTGGTTAAAACCAAGCAATAAGCCAGCGATCAAGTGTTTGCTCGTTTGGCTGATCAATGTCTCTACGACACAAGGCCGTATCACCCTGTTCAGCCGATAATCGTCCCATGGGCCCTACCGAACAACACTACCCTACCAGTCACTCTGTAAAAAATTTTTTCAAAATTGTAACTGTTTTTGCATCTATTTAGGAAAACCTGGTACCGCAGTGTGTGAGCTCAGTTTCCTTCGCTTAAATCCAGTGGCCAATCAGTTGATCACTGGTATGATCTCTCACGTATAGAAGTAAATCTATACATATACCTGCGTATTTTTATACCGTTCCCCGTTCATTTACATGCCACAGCAAACAAGATGGCATTATCAAAACGGCTTAGCGTCTGGCGGTTGTCATAATTTACACTTTAATGTGGTACATCTCCCCGCCATTCCTTTCCTCTGTCATAGGTCTCAGGGTCCTGATGCATGTTGGGATTTTTTTTTTTTTTTTTTGCAATCCCCGTGTCTGAATTTTCATTACCCACTTAACAAACTCGAGGCCTGTCTAACCAAGGACGCCTCATACATTATGCTAATGATCAAGAGACATGTTAATGATATTTTAGGAGCCTAATTAGTGGAATATATAACTATATGCAATTTGGTAATGGGCTGTGAAGCAGTTGAGAGGGCGGCAGGAATCTGCGAGGAGCGCGGTGCGGGGGGGATGGGAGGTGAGAATGTATTCTGGGTGTGTTCCAGGTCATGTTCAGTTTTAATACCTCCGGCCCGGGATTGCTCACAAGGTGAAGGACTTTTTTTTTTGAGGATTTTCTAGGGACCGCAGCACGTGGCTTATGAGCTTATTTGCGAGTCTACTTTAGTTGCCACATATATCCAGAGGTCTGTAGCTATCCTGTATGGAAATGCTAAATGCTAGAAGCTGTATGCATTGTGTCCAGCATCCCTTCTGGAGCACCTAAAACTTTTTTTGAGGTTTTTCGGCAAATTCACATGTACAGGGATTGCCAGCCATTCACATTAGACAGTCAGCCGGTTCCGTGCCAGATATTTATTTACTTCTATTAAAAAATCTCCAATCTTCCAGTACTTATCAGCTGCTTTATGTCCTGCAGGAAGTTGTGTATTCTCTCCAGTCTGACAGTGCTCTCTGCTGCGACCTCTGTCCATGTCAGGAACTGTCTAAAGTAACAGCATATCCCCATAGAAAACCTCTCCTGCACTCCACATACACCTGCCTGATTGTTCTGTCTCTTACACATGCGGCAGGCCTCTATACACATTAGCTGGTCGGCGACTACGGCCTAATGTTAATGTCCAGTTTTAGTCTCAATGCCATCTTGGGTACAGATGCCACGTTGCCTATTACTATTGTATAGTAATAACCATTTCTTCTTAAAAGCAACAGTGTGTATCTAGAATGTTGATATTGATTTTATAGCATTTTGTATCAAGGATATACTAGTGATTTTTGTTGGCTGTATGGAAACTTACTAATAGCCTAGAAAAACTACCCCGTACAGTACATCACAACAAGCAGGGTGATGTCTGTCCACTTCTCTAGTTGGTGTGACTGTGCAGAAGATGAATGCAGCCCTAGAGCTGCCTGGAAAACACCAATATGGATAATGCAGAGGGAGGAATCCTTCTTCTGCAGCCACTAGGAGTCAAAGGCAGAGTATATGGGTTTTTCCTAAATTTGCTCATCTCTAAAGTCCCAGTTACACAGAGATCTGATAGGTTTTTGAGATTTGAAAAGAAGATAAATCTCAGTCTTTTCTTTATGACCTGTTCTCTGTTTATAGTCTGTTCCTGGCTTTGGCTTCAATGATCTGTCAGATAAATCTGTGTCTGTGCTTTAATTACTGGGCTTCTTCCTGTGATCGGCATTGCCGGCCTCCATCCTGTGATCGGCATTGCCGGCCTCCATCCTGTGATCGGCATTGCCGGCCTCCATCCTGTGATCGGCATTGCCGGCCTCCATCCTGTGATCGGCATTGCCGGCCTCCATCCTGTGATCGGCATTGCCGGCCTCCATCCTGCGATCGGCACTGCCGGCCTCCATCCTGCGATCGGCACTGCCGGCCTCCATCCTGCGATCGGCACTGCCGGCCTCCATCCTGCGATCGGCACTGCCGGCCTCCATCCTGCGATCGGCACTGCCGGCCTCCATCCTGCGATCGGCACTGCCGGCCTTTATCAAATCATTTGACAAGAAAACCACCTGTGATGAGGCTGGTAATGCCGATCACGCGATGAGGCCCGGTAATGCTGATCAAGCGGTAACATAATCAGGCTGTAATTATGTAAACAAAGAAATGTAACATAACAGCGAATGTGTGAACACAGCCTAAAGGAAATCTGTCAGTGTGCTCTCAATAGGAGCTCCTCGAGGGTTGTTCTGGATCCTATGAACATAGTCTAAGTGATGCAGAGTCTTTCCCTGCACCCAGATACAGTCACATTAGCATCTCCATATGAAAGCAGAGGTGTATAGTATGGCTGAAGGTTACGTGCCGTATCGTGTCTTCGTGTAGCTTGGAGCCTTTATAATGTTTATGGGATTTTGAAAATTTTACGGTAAGTTGTAGGGACGTAGTCATCGCTCACACTGTTCCCTGACTCCATTGGGGGATCACAATTTTAATTCCAGATTAACCCATCAGGATGTCTTTGGAGTCTGGTATGAAACCTACACAAAGGGTAGGTTCACACTACAGAATTCGCACGGATAGGTTTGCGGCGGATTTCGTCGCTCGTACCTGCTCACGGATTCCGCCTTCCGCCTGAAGAGCTGACATGTCAATTCTTACTGTGGAATCCCCCCGGCCATAGAATGGTGTCTAAGGTACGGGCAGATATGAGGGCCGCCATGAGCGGGTGCAAGCAATGGAATCCGCCTGAACTTATTTGTGCAGATTCCGTAGTGTGAACCTAACCAAACATGGGAAGAACATACAATCTCCATGTAGATGTTTCCTTGTCAGATTCTGAACCCATCACTACGAGGCAGTAATGCCAACTCCTGAGCGCCCCCTTCCTCGGCCGCCTGCACTTGCTTTATATTGTTTACCTGTGAAATGTAATCTTCCAGAGCACAATAGGAATGTTCTTCTCCTTATTTACTGCTAGAACCCACTTCAAAGGAAAGGAGGTTCCAGATGCTGCAGGATGGGCATATATTATAAGTACAGCAAATGTCTCCCGCAGAGCGGCCAGCAATGTGATCTCTGCCGGGTGAAGCCCCCAAAGGGTTAATGTGGAACCATCCCAGAACCGTTCAGGAATGTGCGCCATGCTAAGCCGCACGCTGTGCTTTTTATGCCGTTGTTGTGTTTCTCTATTGCTTGTGCATACTCTACATGTGTATGTCATCCGGTCGGAGCCAGCTGTATAACCTGAGCTGTAGAGCATTGCTGTGTATCCATATACTTCTGCATGGCTTATAAGATTATTAGATGTAATTGGGACCCCATTCATCCCCCCCCCCCCCCCTTAGCCGCCATATTTATAACCTCTTAATAATAGTCCAGTTGGATGCCTCCATGTTCCCGAAGCTTTGGAAGATCAGTTTCTGTTTAGATTCGGCATCTTTCTCCGAACCCGAACGTTCGGTATTTGACTCTCGGTGGTTGGAGAAGTTGGGTGCTGCCGTAGACCTGCCAGGAATGCTCGGTTAGTCAAGGGCTGTATCCATGTTTAGGGCAGCATCCAACTTCCCCAGCCACCAGGAGTCAAATACCAAACCTTTGTGTTCGGAGAAAGTTGCTGAACCCAAATAGTTTGGACAGTTTGCTCAGCGCTAGAATCAGGTAATTTCCTGTGTTCTAAACTTAAATGATAACAATTGAAACCTGGCTTAAGATTGGGGTCACATGGGGCCAACGTAAACCATGGCGAAACATGCTTGTGGTTTTACCATGAACCGTGCAGTTTTTGGTTATTGGCAGAGAGGGGTCACCAGGTGGACACCCGTCATGAAGCTGGGTTCACACTACATCTTTGTAATCCGTTTTTCCACCTTTTTTTTTTTTTATAATGCAAAAATGGATCAAAATGGATGCACACAAATGCATGTGTTTTTGTTTTTTTTATTTTGCAAAAACATAGTGTGAAATCAGCCTAAGGGTGCGTTCACACCTACCGCATCCGCAGCTTATTTTTCCGCGGAAATCCGCAGGTCTGGTAGTGCAGATTTCAACCTGCGAGAAATCCGCATATGTGTGCGTTTTGCGTTTTTTTCTGCAGCAAGTTTATCGCAACTGAAATGTCAGTTTAAAATGTCTTCATTCTAAACGGACATTTCAGTTGCAATAAACTTGCTGCAGAAAAACCGCAAAACGCACACATATGCGGATTTCTCGCAGGTTGAAATCTGCACTACCAGACCTGCGTATTTCCGCAGAAAAATAAGCTGCGGATGCGGTAGGTGTGAACGCACCCTAAAGGTGTGTTTACACTTAACGATTATCGTGCGAATTTGTGCAATAACGATCGAATTCGAACGATAATCGCACGTGTAAACGCAGCGAACGATCAAATGACGAACGAGAAATCGTTCATTTTGATCTTTCAACATGTTATCAAATCGTTGTTTGCAAAAACTTCGCAGATCGTTCAGTGTGAACAGACGTTTGCCGATTTAACCAATGTGTGAGATAGGCTTAAGCGATCGCAAAACGAATTTTCCGTACAATATATCGTACGTATAAACCCTGATAGTTATGAAAAAAAAAAAATCATTACTCCGACATCGTTAATAGTACGATCGGGCCATAAGACTGCATAAACACATAGGGGGAGATTTATCACACATGGTGTAAAGTGAAACTGGCTCAGTTGCCCCTAGTAACCAATCAGATTCCACCTTTCATTCCTCACAGACTCTTTGGAAAATGAAAGGTGGAATCTGATTGGTTGCTAGGGGCAACAGGGCCTGTTTCACTTTACACCATGGTTGATAAATCTCCCCCATTGACTAGTGTCCTATGTTTATGTCGGCAAATCTGACCATTTTCAATGGAGGCCTTTTTTTTTATATTTTTTTTATATGTGGTTTAAACAAGATTGAGAAATACAACACTGATATGAAAGTAAGGCACATAAGGTATATAAAAGCAGAAAGGTGTATATAAATCGTATACCGTGCCATCTCTATACCAGTTGTGCGCTATTTTTACTATATGTGGATGAGTATAAATATCTCTATATAGTTGTATACAATGTGTATGGTGTGTGTGCTGTATATTTGTATCCATTCCTCCCCCTGCGTCCTTTCTTCTCGGCGGTCTCTGGGTTGTCTCGTGTTCTCTCCTCCTCGCTGCTGCCGCCGCCGCCGTCTTCTCCTCTCTTTCGCTCCTTTGTCGTTCCCTGTCCCCCACATCCCCCTCCCCGTTGTTCAGTATCAGCGGCTCTTCTCCCTCTAGGCCTTTTATCTGCTGCTTCTTTTTGTTCCTTGTAAAGGAAATGTTAATTTCTTAATCACTGCGTCCCCCCTTTGCTCGCGGTTGCTATGCCAACACCCCGGGAGTGGATTTTGCTAATTCATGGGAGCTTTGTGTAGAGTCCTGAGCCCTCCTGCTGTTTCCATTTGAATATCCCCGTGGTCTGGGATGCGGGAGGTGGGGGGGGGCATGGGGGGGGCAGCGCGAGAGCGAATCTATAACCGTCTCCCTACGACTTAGTAAAAATGACACAAATTAATATACAGTATTTAAACCAGAGCGAGATTAATGGATCCCTTCACTGCATCTTAGCTGAACTGTCACTCGCTGGGTGTTTGAGCCCCTGGGTTCGAGAAGGCTGGGAATCCCGGCGCACGAGCGGCAACGCTGACCGCCTTTTATATCTGACAGGAAATAATAGCCGGGCTCATATTACAAGAAAACCAAAAAAAAAAAAAGCTACTAATAGTAATTTTTTTTTTTTTTTATACGCCGCCTGTTTATGTACAGACTGTGTAAGGGAGAACGTGTGTTGCTAGTAATGCTGACATATCTGGTGTCTGGTACCGCCAACCCCATGACGACTTTTGAGGCTTATTATTTGCGCTTAAAAATTACAAAAAATTGCAAAGCTGTCCAAAACTGGACAGTTCCCATTATAGTCATTGGGGTCCGTTGGGCACTGTTAAAGGGGTTATCCAGCGCTACAAAAACATGGCCACTTTTCCCCTTCTCGTCTCCAGATTGGGTGGGGTTTTAAACTCTGTTCCATTGAAGTAAATGGAGCTTAATTGCAAACCGCACCTGAACTGGAGACAAGAGAGGGGGAAAAGTGGCCATGTTTTTGTAGCGCTGGATAACCCCTTTAAAGTCAGTCATGTGATGGATCCCACATTGCCCTTTATTGGTTAGGGTAAATCAGGGATAGGGAACCTTCCGGACCTCCAGCTGTTGCAAAACTACAATTCCCATCATGCCTGGACAGCCTTCGGCTGTCCAGGCATGATGAGAGTTGTAGTTTTGCAACATCTAGAGTGCTAGAAGTTTCCCACCCCTGGGGTAAATGAACGCTAGATGGGTTCCGTTTACATTGTGATATTATAAAAGGGTTTTTTTCTAACAGATGTTTGGGTGCCGTTCTCCTTTCGGTAGACACATTTGCATGCGAATGCCCTCTATATGCTGAGCAGTCACAGGGCCACACGGCCGCCTTTATTGTGACTCCGGCCCCGACACATCAGCGCTATACAGTTCTTGGTTTCAAAGGATAAAAACACTAAATAAAAGCCTTTGTCCCAGCACAATGGTGTCACTCGCAGCCCTCCCAGCTGTTGCAGAAACTACAATACCCATCATGCCTGGACAATCAAAGCTTTAGCTGTCCAGGTATCATGGGAATTGTAGTTTTGCAACAATTGGAGGGCCACAGGTTCCCCATCCCTTCCATAGAGTGACCAGGCCAGAGAAACATTTCCAAAGTGAAGTTACAGCCATCTTCTAATAGATTAAAGGGGTTATCCAGCATTAGAAAACATGGCCACTTTCTTTCAGAGACTGCACCGCTCTTGGGTTTTGGTTTTGCAGCTCATTTCCGTTTGAAGTGAATGGAGCTTAATTGCAAACCGCACCTGACCGGAAGACAAGAGTCGTGTTGTGTCTGGCCGTGTTTTTAGAATGCTGGATAGCCCCTTTAAAATGTGGTTGAAGGTTTTTTTTCGTAAACACCTTTGCTACTAATAAGAGCGATTTGCCACACACAGACTCAAGGATGGGGGAGCACAGAACTCTTGTAGGTCCATTGTATACCTCTATTTTACCCTAGACACATTGCTCCAATCATCACCAGTATAATACAACCTCAGTTCAAGGCCCTAATGTATTTCTACTACACTCACCGGCCGATTTATTAGGTACACCATGCTAGTAACGGGTTGGACCCCCTTTTGCCTTCAGAACTGCCTCAATTCTTCGTGGCATAGATACAACAAGGTGCTGGAAGCTTCCTCAGAGATTTTGGTCCATATTGACATGATGGCATCACACAGTTGCCGCAGATTTGTCGGCTGCACATCCATGATGCGAATCTCCCGTTCCACCACATCCCAAAGATGCTCTATTGGATTGAGATCTGGTGACTGTGGAGGCCATTTGAGTACAGTGAACTCATTGTCATGTTCAAGAAACCAGTCTGAGATGATTCTAACTTTATGACATGGCGCATTATCCTGCTGAAAGTCGCCATCAGATGTTGGGTACATTGTGGTCATAAAGGGATGGACATGGTCAGCAACAATACTCAGGTAGGCTGTGGCATTGCAACGATGCTCAATTGGTACCAAGGGGCCCAAAGAGTGCCAAGAAAATATTCCCCACACCATGACACCACCACCACCAGCCTGAACCGTTGATACAAGGCAGGATGGATCCATACTTTCATGTTGTTGATGCCAAATTCTGACCCTACCATCCGAATGTCGCAGCAGAAATCGAGACTCATCAGACCAATCTTCTACTGTCCAATTTCGATGAGCTTGTGCAAATTGTAGCCTCAGTTTCCTGTTCTTAGCTGAGCGGAGTGGCACCCGGTGTGGTCTTCTGCTGCTGTAGCCCATCTGCCTCAAAGTTCAACGTACTGTGCGTTCAGAGATGCTCTTCTGCCTACCTTGGTTGTAACGGTTGGCTATTTGAGTCACTGTTGCCTTTCTATCAGCTCGAACCAGTCTGCCCATTCTCCTCTGACCTCTGGCATCAACAAGGCATTTCCGCCCACAGAACTGCCGCTCACTGGATGTTTTTCTTTTTCGGATTATTCTCTGTAAACCCTAGAGATGGTTGTGCGTGAAAATCCCAGTAGATCAGCCGTTTCTGAAATACTCAGACCAGCCCTTCTGGCACCAACAACCATGCCACGTTCAAAGGCCTCACATCACCTTTCTTCCCCATACTGATGCTCGGTTTGAACTGCAGGAGATTGTCTTGACCATGTCTACATGCCTAAATGCACTGAGTTGCTGCCATGTGATTGGCTGATTAGAAATTAAGTGGTAACGTGCAGTTGGACAGGTGTACCTAATAAAGTGGCCGGTGAGTGTATATTACTCTGGAAGGTACTGAATCTCATTGAGGAGATCAGTGTACAGGAAGTGAATCAGGGGAGTATGCAAATTAGCTGTCCTCCAGAAAGAAGACAACATTTTCTATTACCATCTATTGGTAGCTACTCCTCTGGAGGTCTGATATAGATTTGTGGATAGATTCATTATATAAACAGCGGCACCATATTAAAGTATTGTATTGCCTACCCCCCCCAAAAAAAATTTATACAAATCCCCAATATACACTTATTATGGGAAATGCTTATAAAGTATTTTTTTTTCCCTGCACTTACTACTGCATCAATGCTTCACTTCCTGGATAACATGGTGATGTCACTTCCTGGATAACATGGTGATGTCACTTCCTGGATAACATGGTGATGTCACGAGCATGCTCAAGTCAGAACGTTAAGCATTTTAATACCGGTGGCTAAAGAAGTTTCCCTAGGACACCAATGGCTGTATCCTTGTGTTCCTTGTTTCCTAAGGGCTGAATCAAACTTCTTCAGCCAACAGTAATCAAATATCGAATGATCTGGCTCGGGCATGCTCCAGTTGCGCTCATCTCTAATTGTCACAATTTTGAGTCAGTGGGTAAAATGTTGCCCGAGTGTTGAGCGGCGGACGTGTCGGGATACAGCCTGTCAGTGTACAAGCGCTTGGGTCAGTACAGGTCATGTGTAGGTTTTGGTCTCATCTGCCTGGTTGCCCGGCAGTGATTGATGACTGGATATTTGCATGGTGGTGGGGGTGTTCTGGGAATACACATTGCTGTGTGGGCACTCCATTGCAGTTAATGTCCCTCTTATGCTTCATAGCTCTTGTAGTTCAGAATTGTGCAAGACATTGTGCTACTTCGCCGCGGTTCATGGCTGTATTGGTCTTGGTTCTTAGGTTGGTCTTTAATGGTCTTAAACTATTGACAATTCCATCGATAACATTACTGGCCAGCTGCGGATGCCATCGCCCCATGTCTACCATTTGCATAGATCCCCCCCCCCCTTTTTTTTTTTTTAAGGCCTGGCTTACAGGATTGTTCCCCTAAAATCAAGTATGTTGGCAGATACATATATATACATGTGGCGGTGACTGATGGTACTGATGGCAGTGTGCCGCTTCTGACAACACGTGGCCCAGGACAATGCCAAAGTGACCACCTTATAGGTAGGATTACCGTAAACTCTTACTATCCCGGATTGTGCAATTTTTGTTCTACCAAAATTGATATATAGCAGAGTAGATGTATGTGCCTGCACCAATGGTGGTTCGCTGGGCAATCTACTTCTCTCTATTTTTATACTACAGGACAGGTGAATGTCCATTCTGTGTAACTTCTCTGCGTGTGTTTTATTAATTATATTATATATAATTTATTTTTTTGCTTTTGCTCATTACATGGTTGTACAAGACAATTTTAGTGGCTTTTCTCCTTCTTCTTCACCCCCCATCTCTATCTCTGTATATTCCGGGGGGAAGGGGGTAGAAGACTCCTCATTAGACCATACACATTTTCTGTTTTAATTTCCATGTATTATGTCTTTCTGGGCCCCTGGAGACTCCCGAATCTCCTGTCTTTACGTGTTCTTTAAAAGATGTATAGGCAAAGACGTTGCAGCGGGCCGGTGTATGCCAGGGACCCGGCCCAACGTTGTGGCACGCTGGGCACTGGCTGTATGCACACTGCTGGATCCTAGTAATGTACTGCCTTATGATGTGATCCCATGTCAGTCTCAGCTCTGCTCAGCTACTATTCAGCCTAGGGCTGCGGGGACTTCTGACAATTTTCTCACCCATAATTCCTTGCAGTCTGTCAGGAGAGGTGATGTCCATGTCACCTACTGAGGAAAGGGAAAGTTGTGCTTCACCTATGGCAAATATCGTAACAAGGTTGTGTTGTCAAAATGCTAGTAGAAATTCCATATACCCGATGATTTATGAATTTGTACATATAGCAGTTTTTATTTCCTTCGGTCAGATTTCCACCAGAGCTATTGATGGAACACAACACGTTCTCGCTCCCCCGCCCTTCCATCATCCTTATAGATGCATGGAATTTTATTGGTGTATTTGAACACTGCATACTAGTCCATATGGAATGGCAGGAATATTGTATGGTGCATATGAAATATCGCCATGTTGCTTTGTAGTATGATTCATTGCCTACCCATAGTATGTCCTTTACTGACTTGCGCATGAGATTAGGATTCCAGCTTTTGTGCCATTGATGGGCTGTCATTATATAGGTTTTGTTGGCCGCTTCTGCAGCCTGTTAACACGCTCAGATTCTCACCTGTGATTGTAGATCCAGAGTTAAAGGAGTAGTCTGGGCAGACCTCCTTCTTTTTTTTTTTTTTTTTTTTTTTTTTCCCCCCCAGATTGGCAAAGACCTGGTACATATAACCTTGGGCTATGAAATGTAACAATCCTTCTTTCTTCAGTATACATGTTGTGGACACCATAAACTTGAATCTGATTCAGCCTCCAGTCTCGGTTGTTGATGGTAAGAGACTCCACTCCTCCCGACTAGTGTTGCGTGGATCTGTCAAACTCTTTGGGTTCGGCAACGTTCTCCGAAACCAAACACTTGGAATTTGATTTCCAGCAGCTGCAGAAGTTGGATGCGGCTTTAGGGATTCCTGGACAGTTTTCTTGGTGGTCCTAGGGTGGCATCAGACTTCTGCAGCTTCAGAAAATCAAGTCCTGAGTGTTTGATTTCAGTTTGACAGATGCTCCTCCTGATCTTTTTCCTATATAAACGCACTCTCGACAGAAGACAAGAGAGTAAGCTGCTTCACCTGGCAAACGGATCAGGCATTGAAACACAACATGCTTGATCCTACTTTTGCATGGGAGCATATAGACACAAGAGGCCACATTTTCTTGAATGTGTATGGGTACTATTACACGGAACGATGATCGGCCAAATTGGCCCTATCCGGGCCCTTATCGTTCTGTGTAATAAGCGCAACGATCAGCCGATGACAACAATCATCGGCTAATCGTTGATACAGGTTTGGACCTATAATTGTCACCGATCACGCATTGCTACGTGTAATAGCGGTGCCCGGCCAGCGGCTGACTATTTGCAAAGTGCGCACATTACCTATCCATGGTCCAGGGCTCCTCTTGCGGTCTGCTTCTCCCCGGGTCCCGCGCACTGCAGCTTCAAAGCGGCCTGTCTTAGTTGACAGGCCGCTCAGCCAATCACAGGCTGGGACCGCCGCGGCCAGTGATTGGCTGCACGGCCTGTCAACTAAGACAGGCCGCTCTAAAGCTGCAGCCCGCAGGACCCGGGGAGAAGCGGACCGTAAGAGGAGCCCTGGACCATGGATAGGTAATGTATGCCATTTAAAGCAAGGGCTGCAAGGACATCGGTAACAATGTCCATGCAGCCCTTGTTAAACGATTATCTGGACGTGTAATAGGCCCAGTAAACAAACGCAGATTGGTGCTCATTTACAGTTATTGGGCCATGTAATAGTACCTTATGGTGCATCCTATGTAGAATCAACGTTGTCACCCAAGAAAACCATAAACCAGCTCTCTGAATACTACTTATACGCCGGATGGCCGTCTTGCCGCTGCAATAGTTAACAGGAGAGAAACGTGAGTGGTGCACTGTCTGCAGGCTGACATTTCTTAGGCAAGGGACTGTCACAGGTCGATATGACTACTAATGCAATAAGATTTCTGGTGCCGCCACGATTCGAGCCGTGAAACGCTGGAACAATAAATTTCTTAATGCAGGAGAACAGACTTCTTTAGCTGACTCCTACATTGCTTAATGTGCTCTTCCACTTGCTTAACCAGGCATTTTAATCCATACCCTTCTGCGTCTGATAAACAATCCTCGCCCCCCAACCCCCGTCCAGACCTGTTGAACCCCCCCCCCCACCCTCTCTTTTCTGTGGAATCCCGGCCCCCCTCCCCTCCACCCTGGCACGGCTCTGCTGCTCGTTAGAATGAAAGAATGCTCAGTTTTAATTAATGATATGTAAATATCCTTGAATGGGCCACATTTGCATATTAAGAGAGATTTGCCGAATCTGCGGAGTAATATATTTTAATTAAGGATTAATTAAAAATAATGTGGATTTCATTCTGCCTGGCAGGAGCATTTGGGCTGCCTGCATATGTGTGTCCCCCCTAATTCTCTGGCTGGTGGGGTTGTAAGTAGATGTAGGTGATCTGGGGGACTGGTGGCGTTAATCCTCCAGGGGGGCGTGATCCGGAGGTGTCATGGGATTTGGTTTGCTTTTCGTTGTCTGAAGAATCTGTCAAATGGGCACTTGCTGTACATCTCACTTGGACTGGCATGATTGAGAGGCAATGTACTCCCTCCTTCCTGTACAGCTCCAGCTGGGGCAAAAACTACAATTCCCATCATGCCCCAACAGCCGAAGGCTGTCGGGGCATGATGGGAGTTGTAGTTTTGCATTAGCTGGACAACCTTTGTTTAGGAAACACTGGTAGTGACAAATAACTTTGCAACTAAATGCATCTCAAATAACAATGCAAATCTGCAAATAGTCTAGTGTAAAATAAAAAAAAAATTTAAAAATACAGCCCTAGTATATCTACAGCTCATATGCAGATCTGTGTGTCTCCATGGAAACAGATGGGAATTGAAGCCCCATCTGTGGTCGTCTTTTGCAATACCACTTATTTATAGGATCAGACTACACATAGGGCTTGTTTTGTAGTCTGTCACCATGGAGACACGATAGATTATTGGTACTGCTGAAACCAGTGGGTTCGGATAGCATTAATCTTGTGTGTATTGCCACTTTAAAGCGTTACTTCCATTTGCAGTACATTTTTTTTATTTTTTTTTTTATATCCAGAGATACAGCGGAGAGGAGTACACAGCAGCACATAAAAAATAAACAGATCACATGTTGTGTGTCTTCTCCCCCCTCCCTTCCAGACTGTATCTCGAGATTGCAGTGGGTTCCTGGAATGAGACCTGGTGTGATCAGTAAGGACCCTATTACACCAACAGATTATCTGACAGATTTTTTTTTTTTAAGCCAAAGCCAGCAATAAATTTGAAAAGATAAGAAATCTCAGTCTTTCCTTTATTACCTGTTCTCCTATAGTCCGTTCCTGGCTTTGGCTAAAAAAAAAAAAAAAAAATCTTAGATAATCCGTTGGTGTAATAGGACCTTAACTAGGGATGGTCCGAACCTGCCGAGGTTCGGGTTCGTACGAACCTGAACTCTCAGCAATGATTCCCGTTGTCTTCCACCTCCGTGGAGAGGGTGGATACAGCCGGAGGACCGCCTGGAAAACTGGGATACAGCCTATGGCTATGGCTGTATCCCAGTTTTCCAGGCGGTCCTCCGGCTGTATCCACCCTCTCCACGGAGGTGGAAGACAGCGGGAATCATTGCCGAGAGTTCAGGTTTGTACGAACCAGAACCTCGGCAGGTTCGGACCATTCCTAGCCTTAACTCTTGACGTGTGTCGATCGGTCAACATTTATTGCAAATAGCAGTAATGATGTTTGGTATCTAATGTAAATAGGTGTCTCGCTTCTTTCCTGAGAGCAGATTTTGGTGGGAAAATGGATTGGTCCAATTTGGATTTTGACATGTCTGATCTTTTTGACATGTCTGATCTTTTTGACAAGTCTGATTATTTTGCTGAATTCCTATTCAGAATACATGCATGTTTGGCCAGAACGATCATGCATGTGCATGGGGGGTCGGGAGGATTTGCTGTTGACTGACCGAACAAGCATTTGGTCAACAGTGGTCTGAAGTGTGCGGCCAGAATTAGGTTTCCTTAATATTATAGCTTCCAGCCATGCCCAGGATCACGCTATGCCAACGTGACCATCGGGAGTGTTATGATACAAAGTGCTGTAGTCTTTCCGATGCAACTCACTCCATACCCCATTGTGTGAATTCTGGGTACAACCTCCCATTCCACAGCTGTCTTATAAGATCAGCCCCTCTTTACATTTGACCCAGGGCCATCTCATAGGGGGTTTGTTCCCCATGCATCAACCAGGGCTCCTCAATAATTCACATCCTCTTTGCTCTGTACTGCTGAGACATAAACACTCCAAGACTGCCTAGAGATTAGCGAACCTCGATCACGCTCTGGTTGGTCTGAACATGGGCATGTGGTATTTATTTACTGGTAGCTGAAAAAGTTGTTGGAAAACATGGATAGAACCTATGGCCTATGACGGTATCCATGTTTTCCAGGACTCTCTAGGCTGCACCCAACTACTTCATCCACCTGTAATCAAATGCCACACGCTCAGGTTCACTTCTCTCTGTTTACAGATGGGCATCTCTTCCTTTTGGAGATGACCCTAGTTTGGTTAGTATGAGAGCATTTTCTTCCTCATTTGCCTACCATTTTTTCCCATGAAGTATTGCTTTAAAAAAAAAAAAAAAAAAAATCTTCTCCATAAACCAACTGGGACCTCTTCAGTTCTCCCCCGTGATCTGGCAATGCTAACATTACCGGTAAGCTAATGGCGTAGAAGTGGCCGTGTATGCATTTAGCCCTGATTGTCGGCTTCTTGTAGAGGCTAATGACACGAGAGACCCCGCTTCCTCATTACACTCATTATTATGCCCTTTTTGCTTATTCTACATTGTATATTATGATGGCCGGCTCTTTGCCCTTTACTGTAGCTTTTGTCTCTTCCCTCCTGCCGACCTTTTATTTCCATACGTTGGCCTGCTTATTGCCTTTACACTCTATATAACCTCATCTAACCTTTCCAATTCTTCCTTCATTGATTTTTTTAATTTTTTTTTTTTAATCTTCAATGTCCCTACTAGCCCCCTCTTTTATTTCCCCTCCCCCGGCGTTGCCCCCTCCTCCCATCGCCGCTTCTTGCCCCTGCTCCGTCTCTTGCCCGTAGCTCATTACGTTAAGTGGCAATCTGATAATGACTGGGAGGTGATGCGGGGAGCCTCGGCCTCGGATTTGCATGGTTCTGATTAGCGGCGCGTAGAGGAATCTGTCTTATAAAATACAGGATGTTGACATTAAATATCGCGGCTTTCTCCTTCTCCGTTTATTTATCTGATTTATGCAACATAAATCAGAGCGTTTGATTAATGACGCAGATCAGAGCGGCTGCTCCAGACCCTCGTTCTCTGTCTTTGGTTACATATCGTAGCATGCAGATAATTCTCACCGAGATGTGCACGTGATGAGTAAGGAGACGCAACGTTTTATATACTTAACAGTCATTTGGCGACTAAAAGTGGACGATATTGATGCCGCCTTTATAGTATGTTAGCAGGGTGCGGTATGTGCAATTGACAATGGAACTGCTTTTCAAAAATTTAGATTCAAAATTTTTTTTATTTTTTTTGCCGCAACGTGTGTTGCGATTATGCTGCGGGTCCCTTTTAATAAATCTAAAAAGATGTGAAAAGAAAAGGAAGGTAAACTGCAGAGAGTAATGGACCATGAGCTAGTAACAAATCCATAGACGGTGGGTGCGTTCCCATATGGGTCCTATATGGCGTCCAGTAACATTGGGCTGTGTGTGTGTGTGTTCCATTCCATTGGCTTTGGCATCACATGACCAATGTGATGTCATTGCTGCAGGTTCTGAGAGGAGACACAAGGCTCACATTTAGGTTATTTGTTTTTCCTTTTATTTGTCCAGACTTAAAAAAAAAAATTTCTTCTAGAAACTACCCCACCCCTGTTCTCAGTTGGGGGTTTTACTGCTCAGTTCCATTTAAATGAATGGAGCTGAACTCTAATGCCGCACACAACCTTAGAACAGGGGTGGCGCTGTTTTTGCAAAAAAAAAGTAGCTGAGCTTTTTCTAAGCCTGGATAACCCCTTTAAGGCCATTTCCTGGAAAGACCCATTTAGTTTTAATGGCACAAGAAAGAAACGCATTTCAGGGTTGGACCATGATCAGGAAGACTTGTGTTTCTGCCTGGGACACCTGTCTGATGAAGGGTTGGTGCGACCAAGAAATGTGTTTTCTACGATGTCAATCCTATTTTTATTTTTCACAACAAGCTGCAATGCACGTTGTGTTCCGATACTTTGCCATGTGTGACTACCGACTCGTTTGCACGAGACCCGTTTGTCTTATTGTGACTTCTTTTCAGGCAAAAAAGTATGTAAATGGTCTCCCCTCCAGAAGGAAGAGACCTGTCATTGTAGCCAGTTAGCCATATCGCCATACGTGTTATCTGCGGTGTCACTCTGCTGAGACCTGCCGCCATCATCTCCTGCTCGGGAAGCGCGGGTTCTTACCAGCCATTAACATGGTGTACAAGCTGATAAGAGAGCCCAACCAGCGGAGGTGAAATGTTTCCGGCACCTCGGCTCCACCGGCTCTACTCCACCAGCGCTTGTTTGTCAGCTGGGAACAGATGCGTTCACGTTGCTACTTTTTTAATATCTTTCCAAAAGCCACTGTAGCATATCCAGCACAAAGACTGTAGGGTTGTTATTGTCACTCCTTACACATGGCCCACTGACTACTCTTCTTATGCACCCGCATCCCCTCTCTCTCTCTTCTCCTCCCCTACTGTCAACGTCTCTATTCCCATAAACCCCAAAGAGATCTAATATCTATACTCCTACCCTTACGGTATGGCACCTGTCTAAAAAAACAGCGGGTCATACATAGCGATGAGCGCTCCACCACATCTGTGTGCCGGTGACATTACCGTATAGATAGTGTATATTCTTTACATGAATGCATTTAACAGTGTTTCGCTCTTTCTCTGCTCCGTAGGTTTTGACTGAACCCCCCCCCCCTCCTTTTTTCAGCCGCCAAATATTTTTTTGTTTTATAATTTTTCCTGCCATCTTCTCCACTTACTGTCTTGTTCTCTCTTCCCCCGTTGCCTGCTCCTTCTCCATTGTCTCTTCTGCTCTTTCCCATTCCTTTAGCCTCACCACTACCACCACCCCCCGCTCCCCTTCCTGCCCTGGCCCCGTCGGTCTATATTTCGCACCTCGTGGCCCCCTCTAACTCAACCTCTGGCTCCGCTTTAATGAGAATCCCTCCTAATTATTTCTCGGGCTGCTGCAGAGAAGCCGCAGAGCTTCAGATCCTGATATTGGGAACGTGACTGTGCTACTGATGGGGACGGGGGATCAATAATTTAGGACGCTGCTTTAATAGCAAAACTGACAGAGCTGGAGGAGGCAGCGATCAGACCCTGCCTGTGTCTCTGTTCTCCGTCTGAGGCTGCCTACTCTCTAAATAAATGTGTGTTCTCCTATACGTCTTGTCTTTGTGAGGATATAGATGGGGGGTGGGCGATGCAATCCTCCAGGCTGTTGATGGAATCCGTCCAGCTGATATTATTCTACATTACATCTTCACTCTCTGCGTGGAATTGATTCGATTATTATAATTCATAAATTCGCCACGCTTCTCGCAGTCGCGTCTGTAGGTGTTAGAACTAGAAGTTTACACCGAACGATCTGCTAAGGGTCTGATGTCATCGCAGAGTCGTACCAGGTCGTCCTGACCATTACACGTATTTAATAGCGTGCCTCTCGTGTTTATTTCCACTCTCTCCATTGAGCGATGAGGAGTTGGTGACCGGTTAGCAGGCACAATTGAAATGAATGGGGTGCAAGGTCCAATGTGCTGACAGGACATTAAAAAACAAGAGGGATGGATGGATAGAAGGACGCAGGGAATATTTAGCACAAAGTGGGTGTAAGGTGGAGGCCTAATGAAAGCAGAGCGGAGAGGGAGGAACACAACAGCTGGGGCAGGGAAGGGGCACGGGGTCACCACCAAGCCATTTATCACCACTTAATATTTGGGAGACAGGTTTGGGTCTCGATCAGCGATCTCTCCATCTGGATATCTCTTTATAAGGATTTGCTTATAGTCCTCAGGCCATGTTTTTTTTCCATCTTTGCTATATTTGCAGTGCTGCATTCCGATAATTCTTTAATGTATCCGGATACATCTATGGAATCTCTTGAGCTCAACCTCATATTCAGGCTATAAATTAAGGGATTTCATCTCGTGATCGAAGACCACCGAATTGGCTGTTGACATTATTGGAAAAATCTTAGATGAGTAATTCCATTAACAAGCTCTATAGCAGGGATGTGGAAACTTCGGCCCTCCAGCTGTTGCAAAACTACAATTCCCATCATGCCTGGACAGCCAAAGCGAAGGCAGATTTTGCTCCAATTACCTATGCATGTGACCCCCCCCCCCCCCCCAAAATGCAGAAAATGCGTGGTCATTGGCTAAATTTTTTAGGCCTAAAAAAAAAATCATCTTTAGTCTGCCTGTAAATGTGCGGCCAACCATGATTTAAGAAAGTGAAGGGCCCCTCAAACAATCCAGCAGTCGTTGCCCGCAGTATGATAGTTGTGGAAAAGGGATGCCAGGCTACCCAATCTGGCCGATCTATATCAGCCTTTATTCTACACTCCTTATTTTGGCCTGAACCAAGTGCCATGTGAATGGGAGAGATGGCTGTCAGCCTATTGAATGTCAGCTCTTTGGTTAAAGGTATATGGCTTGACTAAAACTTGACTAGCCCACACTATGAAGTTAATGCTTCTCTTCTTAGGGCCCTGATATCGCTCCGTATAATAGAAACAACGATCAGCTAAAGAAACTGTCTTCGGCTGATCCTAAAATCGTCAGGCGCCGACTGCACATCGCTACATGTAATAGCGATGCACGGCTGACAATTGCCGAAACACCTGATACCTTACCTCTCCCCGCTCCCGTTCTTCTGTCCTGTTGCTCCTTCCGGCGACTGCAGTGTCCGAGTGTCCTTACAGTCGGTTCAGCCAATCACAGGCCGTGGCGGTCCCGGTTCAGATGCTGCTGCAGCTGGGACTGGGAAGCTGCGGCGTACAGGAGAGAAGACCGGAAGCGGGAGAGGTAAGGTATCAGGTGTTTGGGCAAGGGCTGCATGGACATTGCGAACTCTGTCCATGCAGGCCTTACATCCCGATTATCAGGCCGTCTAGCAGATCAGCGTTCGTTTACTAAAATGATCAGGCCGTAGTTGTCCCATGTAATAGGATGCTTAGTGTTATAGACTGCAGTTCAGCTTTAGCTCTCTGGTCACACATGCTCAGTTGTAGCACTAGGTGTTATAGGATGATGGGAACTAATAAGAGATGAGCGTTTCGGGTTCGAGTCGACCCGAACCCGAACGTTCAGCATTTGATTAGCTGGGGCTGCTGAACTTGGATAAAGCTCTAAGGTTGTCTGGAAAACATGGATACAGCCAATGACTATATCCATGATTTCCACATAGCCTTAGGGCTTTATCCAAGTTTAGCAGCCACCGCTAATCAAATGCCGAAAGTTCGGATCGACTCGAGCATGCTCCAGGGTCACTCATCTCTAGAACTAATGTAAAGGAGCACTATATGAAGTGTACAGTGGTGTGGAAATGTGGTGTTTAGTAATACAAGTGGAGGAGGACCGCTTGGAATGGGTTTCAGCAGTGCATGATGGGAATTCTAGTCTGCTTGTTTCTAGCTGCGCTGTGAAAGAGCGAATAGTTGTAAGGTGGTTATAAATAGAGCCGAGCGGTACTCAAGCCCGATCGTTCACCATTTGAATCCCATTGGCTGACAAAGTTGGATACAGCCCTAGAGAGTCTGGGAAAACATGGATACAACATGGCTTTTATCCATGTTTTTCAGGACTCCCTAGGGCTGCATCCAGCCACCAGTATTCAACCGGTGAAAGATTTGTCTCAAGCGCGCTCAAATACCGCTCATCCTGATTTATAAATGTTTAGGGTGTATGATTAGTTTTATGCTGCTTTGCTTTGTGTTTTGTCCCGCTAGCCTTCATTAAAGGGGTTATCCAGGGCTACAAAAACATGGCCACTTTCTTCCAGAGACAGCCCCGCTCTTGTCTCCAGCTTGGGTGGGTTTTGTTGCTCAGTTTCATTAAAGTGACTGGAGCTTAAGTGCAAACCGCACCTAAACTGAGACAAGAGTCGTGCTGTCTCTGAAAGAAAGTGGCCATGTTTTTGTAGCACTGGATAAGCCCTTTAGGGTGCCTTCACACGTACCCGATCCGCAGCACATTTCATGCTGCGAGTTTGCAGCGAAATCCGCTGTGGATCCTGGTATAGTGAAGGTCTATAGGGTCACATACCTGCAGCCCCCGGCCCGCAGCATACATTACCTGCTCGGTGCCGCGGCTGTGTGTAAGGCTCCCGGCTCCCCATCAGCCAATCGGTACTGCTGTGCACTGATTGGCTGAGCGGGACCGACAGGAGCCTCAAACACAGCTGCGGCGCTAAGCAGGTAATGTATACTGCAGGAGACGGGATGCAGGGGGTTAAAGGGGCCGTGTCACTTACTGGCAGCGGAATGAAAATTCTGCTGCGGGTATGTGACCCTATAGGCCTTCACTATACCAGGATCCACAGCGGATTTCGCTGCAAACTCGCAGCGTGAAATCCACTGCGGATCCAGTACGTGTGCAGCTACCCTTAACGTTTTTCATCTGACCTCTGGAATACCCCTTTAAGCTTACATCAATGCATATCCATTTATGTGCAGGCAGTTGATTTTCAGGTGTGCAGTTACCTTATTAGAGAACTACCTGCAGTATCCATGTAGTGTCATTGAAGTGGAACCATACCCCGGTATTGGGATAGGTGTCTATAATGTGTAACATTTCACATGTCTTTGGCTGCCGCTGCCTGCGTCACACTGAATGCCTTGGGGAGTGTAAAAATTGACAACAGTCTAATTAGCCAAAGGCCACAATTTAATTAACTTTGTATCTAGGGAAGCCTTGCCTCTAATTTGAGTTGTTCTATACCTGGATTATAGAAGTCTTTTACTGTCTATTTAACCACACTTAAGATTTATCATTTTCTTAATGCGTTAATGCCCCAGCCTGTGTTCTGTATTGTGCCCGCCTCCTCCACCAAACAGTAACTAAGAGAATAGAGGAGAAGCCGTCTTATTGCCGGATGACCGATGTGTTCAGTGTTGTCTCCTATGGGCAATACTGTGTTTCATTGATATCATCTGTCCTAGATAGCCGCGAGTCAGGATCATTTGCCACGTTTTGAAATGATTTTGACAAATATCCGCTGCTTTGATCGTATGAAAATGATTAATGAAAGAGTTTGGCTGATGATGAGACCTATTTTAATGAGTGAGCGGATATTGGTAAATCTGGTTATGTTATTACCTTTCTGGGGGTGTTTATGCTTCTACCTTTTGATGCAAACTGAATGATCTGTTGTCTTCTGTCTAATGTATTGTCTGTTGTACATCCTTTAATGCACTTCCTGTACACAGAACACTCTAGCTGGGAATTCAGCCACTTCTATCCATTTAAAGGTGGCCGTACACATTCATAACTATGGGGAGTTTCCTCCCCATACACGCCCAGAGTGTTCCTGTGTTCCTTATGGAGACAAGTGGTAAACCGCAGCCAGAGAGCTCTGCGTGTGGCTTATCTCTCAGAGAACAAAGAGTTCAGGCACGGCTGACCACTGTTTCCACTGACATCATCTGTCGGTGGATAGTCGGAAGAGCTCCATACATTTTAAAACTGACTCCCAAGTCATCTTGACTATAGCCCCTCCCATAAAGTATATAGTTGGCTGAAATCCCAGCTAGAGTGCCCTGCTCACAGGAAGTCTGTTATAGAATACACACCAGACAGGACATTAGGCTGATAAAAACAAGGGAGACATTACCTTATTTACCAATGTATGCTCATTTGTTAACTCATTAGATAGTTGACGATAGGTTTTATTATCAGACAACACCTTTTAAAGGAGAAGTCTAAAGAAAATCATAATTTCACAGCAGGGAGGAACAAAATAAACAAGCACTACTTACCTCTCCCTGTGTCCCTGCTACACTACCTTACTGCTCCGGGACTCCCGCTGGGCTCCTGGACCTCCTCCTGACGGGACATTATGACATTATGATGGATTGCCCCCTTAGCCAGTCAGTGAATGGGGCGGGACAAACCATCATCTGGGTCCCGTATTTTTTCCAAGTCGTATTAGGGATTAGGTGACTTAACTGATTGTCTTCTACTCATTACTGGTTGCCATTTTTGTATAGCTACTTTTAGAGTAAAGGGATATTGCAACTAAAACTAACCTATTGGCTACATGTGCTCAGATGGTGGCGGTCCAACCACTGGGCACTGACTCCTGGTCTCCAAACTCCTCCTCCTGTGATCTCACAACTATGTGTGCTACTTTATCATGGAGTACCCCTTTAAGTTAATGATTTGGATGTCTAGCTTTCGGTATTATCCGAACCGTTCTTTTTCTTTGTTTGTGGACTGATAGGTTATGTTATGTTGTACCTGGACTACCTTGGGGAGTTTTCTGATATCATAGAGCACAATCATATGATAAATTATTTAGTTTCTTTTAGATAGAAGTAGCCCCCTCCTCAGAGGAAAAAAACAAAACAAATCATAGGGTGCTGTTAGCGGAAGGCCATCAAAATCTGCCATCTTTGTGCCCCTGTTAGGCCCTGCTTAAGAGTATATTGTGGGAAAGTAGTCAAAGTATATACATGGTAGCATGGTAAGCCACAGAATAAACATAAAGGGGTACTTTGGCCATGTAAAAAAAAAAAAAAAATCCACTCACTCACCTCCCCGGTTCCAGCGGCGGGTCACTCATCACGGCACTCCGGTCCCCGATTCCCGACCGCTTCCTGGTGTCTGACGCCGCCCGAGACACTATGTCTCGGGGCCGCTCAGCCAGTGAAGGAGGCGGGATCCGTTTGAAGTCCGCTCGGATCCCGCCTCCTTCACTGAGTGGCTGAGCGGCCCTAAGACGTAGCGTCTCGGGCGGCGTCAGACACCAGGAAGCGGCCGGGTACCGGATCGCCGCGATGAGTGACCCGCCGCTGGAACCAGGGAGGTGAGTGGACGTCTTTTGTTTCAGCCACCACCTCCCTGTTCCCCCCCCAAAAAAAAGTGCCCCAACGCTGGAGCACCCCTTTAAGCGGGACAGCAGTGATTGGCTGAGCGGGTTGTTACTGCCAAACAGAGTCCACATTGAAAGTAATGGTGGAAGATGCCTCAGGAGGTAAGAAGGGTAAGGTAAGATCTGGATCTTTAATATGTCTTATGCACGGGTTACAATATATACAATATACATGGCCCAATCACCCCTTTAACTTGACATTTGATATTGCACAGTAAACACCATAGAAGAAAAACCTCAGGAAAAAAAACTTACCAATACACACAGTTGAAAATTGACAACTTTTCTTGGAGGGGGGAAAAAAAAAAAAGTTGGCAGAATTATAAAGTTGTGAGGATGAATAAAAGATCATGTACTGAATGGTTAAAACCAAGACAATGGATTGCGCTAATGTCATCAGTTGCGTTTTGCTTTGTTCGTCTCGTCCCCTTTAAGGTTTTGGGAACCTGCGAAGCATCCTGCTCGGTAACTCCGCTGTTATATGTGTGTTTTATATTCGGGGTTATGGCTGCCTCACTCGGTCAGTCCGATCACACATGCACAGGACCGGGGTTCTGTTTTTTAGCGGTGCCAGCGAAGTACGGGAGGCACGAGGGCAGTTATGCTGTATTTATTTCCCTCCCTGCTTGTCTCGCTGATAACTCACAGTAAAGTGGGGAGGGGAGGGCCGGTAGTGGGGGTGCAAACTGCTGACAGCACAGAGGTGTCATGCGAGAGGAATTGACACTGGCCAAGGGGTCTTGTGGGGAATATGATAATAACAATAAAAGAGATATATCGCTCCCCCGCCACAGCCATTCAAACCTTTTTACAGTCAGTTCAAACATATAAAACTTTATTGCTCCTGCGGATAACGGGAAGACTTGGAGGCAGCGTAGAATCTCTGGGCTGGCTGGATACGCTCGCTCTTATAGCTCTGTAGTGGCATTTTAAACTTTATTGAACAAGACTTTTAGAATTGAAGGAAGTATATAAAACCGTAAATTTATTAGATTCTGTTTCCCCCCCCCCCCTCTCTTTCTCTCTCAAGCTCTTCTCTGAAAAGTGGTTGGTTTATCAGCGCTCGGATCCCAGAGCCGCCTGTTACTGAAGTGCTGACATTTTGGGTTCTTGAGTTAATGTGAAAGGAGGTGACAGACATTCTATTAGAGTCGGAGCTGTTTAAAGGGATCATGTAGCATTTACCACTAAATATGGCACAGACCCGGATTGAGTCAGGCGTGAATAAGATGGATCATTTAACTGTATATTTACATGTCCGTTGTGCGCAGATGACGAGTGATTTGGTTTGGACGTTATCACCAGAAAGTAAGAGTTCTCACTCTATGTATCAAGTAGACGTGTCCGAACGTTCTATAAATGTTATTTGTTATTAGAGATTGGCAATTTTATTGATCGTTACCGGTACGCCGTCCTTCAACTTTGACAAATAATATGATCACACGAACGTTGAATTATATCAAGTGGCGTCTTGAAAAAATAAAAATGGAGGTCGGTCAGAAAATAGCCTTATTCTGGCTGTTAACATTGAGAATCACTATGCTCACACAACATACTATTCACCAAAAGATCGGCCGTTGTTTTCATAGTGAAATGGCTTGCCTTGAAATCAGTACAAACAAGGGCCATCATTGTATTGAACAACGTCCATAGAAATGATTGACGTCAATTATCTCTGGCCGTTGCGCGTTGATTTCAGTGCAACAGCGACTATTGTTTGACGCTCAATACGATGGCCGTTGTCTGTGCCTTGTGTGAACATAGCCTAAAAAATTTTTTTATAGAGTGTAAATTTTTTTTTCTTTTAAATTTCAAACTTTGAATGATCATGGAATTACGTCGGAAAAATTATTTTTCACTGGGATGAGAAATTTTATGAAGGTTTGAAAACTTTTTGGTAGAGATTGATAACAGTTGCGCCGTCCTTTAGCTTTGATGAATGTTTTTTATTTTAATGTTTTTGTTGCCTGGAATGATGGTAGTATTAAGCGACAACTCGGAAACTGAAATGGAGATTCCTTTATTAACTTCATGAGATGAAGAAACTAAATAAGAGCTAAACCTGCATTCTGGGATCAGCGTGTGGGTTTATTTTATTTTTTTATTTTTTTTTTACAACCTGCCAGTGACGGTTATATATGAAATATGTGGATTAGGATAATGAAATCCGACTGATAATTGCAGTAAAGTTACAAGATAATTAAAAACACCCTAGGTGTGCTGTCCAAAGAAAGTAACCAAGCTGACTTGCAGAATGGCAGGCGTCCTGGTGGCGCTGCCTAATAACGGCATGGGGTCTCCCAACCCCCTTAATCTTCTGCTTCATTAGGCTGGGTCCAGATACAGTGGATTTCTGCCCTTCAGAATCACAGAAATTTACTGTACTGATACTATACAAATTGTAAAGATTTTACGTGTACGGCACAGAAATAAGGGCATGCTGCGGGTTGACCCCTTACATGTATAGGCGTACAGTGACTTCAGTTGCCCATAGACTCTGCTATTGTGAAGGGAAAAAAAAAATATTTACTGTATATACCTGTGGATTTTTGGCACTGTACAGTATGCTGTCAACTTTGTTCAAAGTTGCATACCACTGTATATGGCCACCTTTAATTCCGTACACTTCCCATACCTGCTAGACAAAGTAGTTAAAGGACAAGTCCGGCAAAATTTATTTATTTATTTATTTTAAGTATTGTATTGCCCCTCAAAAGTTATACAAATCACCAATATACACTTATTACGGGAAATACACATAAAGTGCTTTTTTTCCTGCACTTACTACTGCATCAAGGCTTCACTACTTCCTGGATAACATGGTGATGTCACTTCCTGGATAACATGGTGATGTCACAACCCGACTCCCAGAGCTGTGCAGGCTGTGGCTGCTGGAAAGGATGATGGCAAAGGGACACTGAGGGACACAGGGCACTGGAGGGACACTGAGCATCCCTCTGCCATCATCCTCTCCAGCAGCCACAGCCCGCACAGCTCTGGGAGTTTTTTCCCCCCACGTCTAAGTCATTTGTTTATAAATCCTGATAGAATTTAGCTCTCTGTGGTCACTGAGCGTCTATTCATCTGCTCAGCCTCCACTGCACCTTATTGCTGCTGTGTTCCCTATACCAACAGTTAGGGCCCTATTCCACCGGCCGATTATCGTTTGCATAATCGTTAAGGATTAACGATCTCAAACGACCGCTATTGCGAAAGACCTGAAAACGTTCATTCATTTCCATGGAACGATAATCGTTACTTATGATCGTATTTGCGATCATTTTTCCTTCGCTATTGCGTTCGTATCTACTGCGAACAACCGAACAACGTCTTATTCAATGCGAATGTTTTGCAAATGAGCAACGATAAAAATAGGTCCAGGTCTTAAAAAGCGATCAACGATTTCTCGTTCGGTCGTTAATCGTTAACCGAACGATTATCGTTTGGATTCGAACGATTTAACTATAATCTGAACGATAATCGTCCAGGGGAATAGGGCCCTTAGGTTGCATAGAAACACATACATGTCACTTGGCCCAGTACAACAATCACCCCCTGACCCCATCCCCATTACAGATAGGACCCATGGGCCATTGCAAGCTCTGCCGCCAAACACCAAAGCCATGGAGTTTTTACCTGGGTGCCCATGATGGTCGTACCTATGACCACTTGCCTCATAAATGTGAGGACTGCACCCCTAACTCAAGACCCTGAGAAGCTGCTGTCTTGTATTTCAAACCATGAACCCTTATGATATCTGGGCCTAAATCCTCTATTTGTTGATGCACCACAGTAGAGCGTGATTACACTCCAACTAGCCATGCTTGACCCAGGACTTTTCTCCTCCTACCGTAACACCACCAGGCTCGACCAAAGGTGGGGCCCTAACCATTTCTTTTGGGCCATTCAGCTACTGTGTGTTGCATACATCCCCTTGTAACCACTGTCGTCTTCTTCGGCCTCTACATCGGAAGTGCAGTAGCTCCTGGTCACAATAGATGTCTTCCGTAGTTCCCCTTACCTTTGAATCTTCACCACAGTCCACCATGGCTTTGCCTTACTGAAGGTGGCCTCTGTTCCTACCCCTACCTGCCCCTCATGTCATCCCTATATTCCCATCCTAATCTATTTCCTGCTGATCATCCCACCCCGGTAAGGCACTGGTTCACTTACCAGCCAGACCACGTCACCAAGTCTCTATTCTACCTCTCCATGCTCTCCTAACCATGCTTGGATCCTTGGGCCTCCTAGTTTTTCCTATGTCTGAATCACAGCTATGTGTGTTGCCATTCCTCTACTTATCTATTTTCCTCTTCTGTTCCCCGCTGTCCCCCAATGGAGCATCCTCTGCCACCTGGACGGATAAAGGCATGTGGAACACACTGGTTAAATATATAGCATCTAGTTAGAAATTATCTGTCTGTCCTACATCCCCAAACGTGGTCCCTATTTCAGGTACCATAAAGGTGACATTCTGGCGCTACCTTCAGCCGGCGGTGGGCGCTATCACTCATGGGTCTAACAATAAAACAACCTCTTTCGAGGCAATCCTTGCTGACAGTGAAACGGTTAATGATGGTTATTGCCTTCAGCTTATTAATATTCCCGTCTCTCCGTGTGTCTTGGGCTGACGCTCTGTCTCCTGGTCGGGTGAAAATCATTTCCTTGCCCAATTCCCTCCTGAGATTTATTTGTCTGACCCACACAGGAGCCGGAGCAAGGGAACAAAACAGAGAGAGAGAGGAAGGCGAAGCCGGGGACATGAACGGAATAGCAAAAAGGCTGATGGCACTGTAGAGCGACTCGTAGCGTGGACTTTTCCTTCTCTCCCCGTGTAAAGCGAAGAGCGGGAGAGAGATTGTCTAGGGCAGAGGAAAAGTCAGTATGTGTTGAATGTTTCATGAGGTTGGATATTCTCATTGCAGCTCCTCTGACAGTGAGATCAGAATACAGATTATACGCCGGGTTTTGCCCGTGACGTCCTCACCCGTCTATATACTCCTTTGTTTGTCTGGCTTCACCCATTTGTTTGTGCCTCTGTAATCCGGGCCCTCCCTGCTCCCCACCAGCCTTACTGTCTTTCCGCGGCCCATAAATTATCCGTCTTCCCTATGTTTTATGATATAAACATTAGTCCACAGCAAACACTTGTGGGCTGTAGGTTGCCCACTGGGAGTTTTAAAATGGCTACATCGTTTTTCAACGAAGGAGAATTGGCTGCTCCATGTGGTCCCCTGCTTCTCTCTGGCATCCTCCATCATTATTCTCTTCTCTGTCCATAGTTCCGCTCAATATCTCCAGCCCCTGAGCTAATTTCCCATCCATAAACCTGCTGAATTACTCCCGGGAAGCTGTGTGAGTGGAGGCCTCTCTGCTGCTTCTCAAGGCTTGGATTCCCATTCACCCAGCGGACACAATTACTGCAAACACTTACGGTGGCAGGGCACTGATTCCTAACCATTCCAGAGCGTGACCACTTACTCATTTATCACAGGGAATGGGGAGAGCAAAGGGAGAAAGAAGACAAAAAAAAAATAAAATGGATTACCAATAGAATGGAGCGATCTGAAAGCCGTATGAAAATGAGCGGAAATGTTACTATAGGAATAAGAGGCCAAATGCTGAATCAGCATAATCCAAAATGTCATATAAACAAACAAGGAATAAACTAGCTCCTCTTCGTAGGATTTGTTCATGGTCTTTTTATTCGCATTTTTATTCAGTCTCTACGTTGTAGCAAAAAGTTGCTGTTTGATCTGTTGGTACTGCTTAGGTTTAGTAGGTCCTAATGGTGGCTCGCTGGGGATGTACGTCTTCTAGTACAAGTGCTCGTGTTTCTTACTCGAGTAACAAACTCAATTGAAATCACTAGGGGCCTGGTTTACCTATTAAATTTTTTTTCGGACAAATTTTTGTACAGTATATTTTGAAGAGATGTTGAAATGAAATTTAGAAGAATTTTAACCAAAAAACTGACGGCCAAATGGCAGTTCTGCATTCAGTTATTGAAGGTGGGCCACACCAGTACCTGAGCACCATAAGGTGCTCTGTCCATCATTGAGCTCAAACAAGCACCCAGATAATTTTATGGCACTGTCGTATAAATAAAAACTAATTTACATGTCAAAAGTTTTGATTGGTCGAGGTCCCACTGCTTGGCTGCCACCGATTAGAAGAGCAAGTCGGGAGAAGTTCTATGTTTATGGGGCCACTGGATGGAGCAGTATGCCGCGTCCGTGTGCTGCTCCCCACTTGTTCTCCTTATCAGTGGAGAAACCCTTTTGGTCAAAACTTTCGCCATGCCCCTGTGACTTTTTTAAAATTTTTATTATGACAGGTACTCATGGAAGCTGTTAAGAAGCTGCTGTCCATGGATATGGTACTTTCTTTATTTCTTACTATTTTGACACAGCGGTGTCTTGTGGCGAACGATGTTGCCGTAATTCACGCTGCTATTGAGGAGAAGAAATAATGACATGGTTGGCTTTGTTTAGAATGCATCCCAAACACAAATGTGGCAGTGGTATAAGCAAGGCTCGTACCATGGAGAAAAGCTTAGTCCTAGAAGGGTCAGCAGTCTTCCTGCTTTTGCTTCTTGTCCTAGCAGATTTTGTTGCAGGAATCAGGGTATTAGCACACTACGGAAAATCGACAAACTCCTTCAAGTGGATTCCGCTGCGCGCCCCCGTTTGAAGTTCCGTCGGTCCCATTGGCTCCGTTTATATGCGCTGGCAGATTCCACCATCTGCCCAAAGAATTATTATTTCAATTCTTTGGGTGGACAGGGGAATCTGCCGGAGCATAGAATGGCATCTATGGGAGGGACGCTGAAGTTTTCACCGATTTTCCATAGTATGCACATACCCTCATGCTGGAAAGGTCTTACGCAGAAATTTCAGTGATTGAATATAAGTCCCAGAGATCCAAATGGAGCCATTTTGGCCGCAATCACATGGATTCGAGCAAATGAAACAATCCGTGAAGTGTTTGTGACATTTCGCCATAATTAGAAGGTGGGGGGCTAATAAGATCTGTCCGTAGCTAACCTGCTTATTGCCGATTTCGATATGAGAATTTTTGACAATGTTTTGCACACATTCTAGATTTTGTAGCCAGATCTTTGACCAGGACCTCAGACCCGCTTCTCTTCGATTACCCTTTTGTAGATTATGGTGTACACAAGGGATGGGGAACCTTCGGCCCTCCAGCTGTTGCAAAGCTACAATTCCCATCATGCCTGGGTAGCCGAAGCCGTAGTTTTGCAACAGCTGGAGGGCCGAAGGTTCCCCATCCCTGGTGTACATAGTCTTTGGATATATTATTTGAGTGGTGTATTTTTTGGCTGCCTCCTGTGTGGCCCTGGCTGTTTCACTATGGACAAATGCAAAATCCTTCCAGTGTGTGTAGCATGTGCTGACTGTGGGCAGGGGATTGTAGCCCCTGTGCCGATAGCGGCTGGATTATTGTGTCACCGGGCCCCTGATAAGAGCTGTTTATAACCTTGGCTCAGACCGCGGCCTAATCAGACAGCAGCACATTTCCAGTGAGCGGCTGATAAGGAGTCGGTGTTATCGCCAGCACAGAGGCGGCATCAGAACAGCATTATTATGTGGAGATGCCCCTGTCCCTCCATCCCACCCCTTCCCAACTCCAGGGAGATCTTCCAAACATCATCAATCTGCCGGGACAGATGGGCTGTGAAGAGGATAGACCCATTCACAGCCGAAATGTATCTCCTGCATAAAACGCGCATAGCATTGACCCCGGACCAGGATGGGTCACCCGAGAATAGAATGCACGATGCTACATTAACCTGCTGCTGGTTCACCCGCCATGAGCCGGCGTTTATAGGATATTGGTGATTTTTATGCCGCAGGATTGACGTGCTGTGATCTGATGTTATAGTGTATCCCCATCAATGGGGCCCCTATACACATTGGGAAAGGGTTTGCTGAACCCATCGATTTCAACAGGACCGAACATCTGTCTAACGTGTATGGGGGTTCCTAGTGATGATGGAGTTGATTCTTGGGCATGTTCATTTCCATTATTATTATTATTATTATTATTATTATTATTATTATTATTATTATTATTATGATTATGATTATGATTATGATTATTATTATTATGATTATTATTATTATGATTATTAGATTATTATTATTATGATTATTAGATTATTATTATGATTATTAGATTATTATTATTATTATTATTAGATTATTATTATTATTATTATTATTAGATTATTATTATTATTATTATTATTAGATTATTATTATTATTATTATTATTAGATTATTATTATTATTATTATTATTATTATTATTATTATTATTATTATTATTATTATTATTATTATTATTATTATTATTATTATTATTATTATTATTATTATTATTATTATTATTATTTATTTATATATATATATTATTTTTTTTTACATTATTTTCCTTGTTTATATGTCTGGCAGCAGCCCCCACACCCTAATCAGAATATATGAACGTTCAGCCAAGCTGAGCATTCATGTGTATAGTGGCACCAGGACAGGAGGTGTATGGCCAGCTTTAGGCCTTGTGCGGACAGCTGTGCCACCATATGTTGCAATGGTTCTTTAGGGGAATGCTTGCTTTTTTAGTCAAGTCTGAGGCATGCAGAGATACACTCCATCCCACTATGCCTATGAACAAATACTGTGTTCTTTTGAGCTGGCCATACACAAGTTGTTTGCAAGTAATCTAATGTGTATGGGGAGGGGGGATTCCACAGATCCTAAGAGAATGGTTGGTTGAACAAGTTGGAATTCAACATATTCTTAGAGAGCTAAGTTGCCATCAGAGGTGTCTGGCAGCGGCTCTTTCCTCATCAAGAAGAAATAGCTGCTGCCAGACACCCCCAAGAATAAAGATTGGTCATGTTGAAATCCGTCCTAGACATTTACTGTCGGGAAATTGTTTGGAGGCCCCGTACACATTAGATGGCAGCTATCTAAAATGTATGGCTGGATTTATGTATAATTTTATCTAATATTTATAGCAGAAATGAGCGCGACTCGAGCATGCTTAGTGTCACTGTCGTTTTGTGTGGGTTTTTTTGCAGAAATCAATAGTCCAGGCGATTTTAAGAAACTTTTTGTAATTGGGTTTATTAGGCAAATCTGCCATTATCTGCATTCAGAAAGCCTTTCCCCAGGTCCCCCCCCCCTCCTCTCTCTCTGTCACTGTTCATTATCAGGAAATCTCCACTCTTTTACATCAGTCGGGCCCTGTGTAACCTATGTAGAGGGGTGGAGGGAGGAGGGAGATAAGTCGCCAGCAGAGTGCAGACAATAAAGGATTACACAGCGGGACCTGTGTGAAAGCTGGTATTCAGAGGTAAGTGCTGACTTCAGAGGAGAGAGCCCGGTGATGTAGCTGTAAATTAACTTTTTGTTGTCCTGTTTTGGTGCCTCATCTCCCTCCACCCCTCCCCTCTCCTTAGAAATCCATGAAGAGGGGGGGGGGGGGGGGGCTTCAAACTGCTTTTTCATGAAAAAAAAATCCCAATTACAAAGTTTCTTAAAATCGCCTGTACTATTTATTTTGTACAAAAAAACATTTAAACAACAGTGACACTTTAAGTCCGATCCTGCTGCATTTGAAGCCAGTGGCTGATAAAGTGATGCAGCCCTAGGGCGTTCTGGAAACTGTGGAGTCAATGTTTTTCCGGGCTTCCTAGGGTCGCATCTAACTTAGTCAGACATCGATTTCAAATGGCGAACCATCAGACCATGCTCGAGTTGCGCTCATCTTTGGTGCATAGGATCGGACAAAAAGAAAGCCGCCCGATCCATAGCACATAACGCTCCAACCTGTTAGGGTAAACAGTGGTTGGTCGATAGACTATAGTCCATTGGTGTCAAGCCCGGTGCTGGAGGGCAGCAGGATTGACACCACTAGGCTATAGTCCTCGTCCTTGAACCAGAACTGTAGGTAGTCATATACATGTGAGATGCGTACATGTTGTTGGCGTTACCTTGCTGACTTTGGCACGGTCTGCTTTGGCGATCACCATCGTCTGTCTCGTGTTTCGCCGCTCCACAAGTCGGGTATGTTTTACGAGGAAGCCTCCATGTCTTGGCATGTTCATGGCTACCATATATTTCTCCAAGCCTGTGTATTCTTACAGAGATTTATATTGCTCCGCTAATTATTGCCTTTAGTTGCCAACTAATTATTTTCACTTGAAATGAGCAATTAAAATTAGTAAGTAATTACATTTTGCGTGTAGTTAGCATGTATGTAAATCCCACTCTGGAGACACTTAAAGACAACTGCCGCTAATGTGTCATTATCAGACGTAATGCTGTTATGTAGTCTCGGCTGTAATCTGCCCGGACCTAAACCCGCCCGCTTATTACCACTTAGAAAACCCCTGCCGAAATCCCGGAGGAGTCGGTGTTTAATAACATTTTATTAATGGAGGATGATATTCTATATCAAGTAATGGAAAAAATTATGGAATAAAGAAAATTATTCCTTGGTAGAGTTGAGCGGAGTTTACCAACAGTTCAGGTTTGGCAACGTTCTCTGAACCCCATCGTTCAGCGTATGACTTCCAGCGAACGAGAAGCTGGATGCCGCCCTAGCGCTGCCAGGAAAACATGGATACAGCCTATCTGTTTCTCTAAACCTGAGCTTTTCGTTTCAGAGAACGTTGCCGAACCTGACCAGTTTGGTAAGTACGATCAACACTGTCTGATCTCAGTCCAAGTCTTAACCAAGCTGCTTCCGACTTTTGGTTTTGTAGGATTGAATCTAAAAAAAAAAAAATTCCTGTTCACCAGCCATGTGGTTTGAGTTGATCTGGTTATCCAAGATTAAAAAAGAAGCGCAGCTACTTTCTTGCACAAACAGCGCCACCCCTCTCCTCAGGTTGTGTGTGGTATTACAGTTCAGCTCTATTCACTTCAGTGGAACCAAGCAGAAATACCCCATCTGAACTGAGGTCGAGTGGGGATGTTTTTGGAAGAAAGCGGCCATGTTTTTCCAGAGCTGGTCATCCCGCACTGTCCCCATTGGGATTCAGAGTCTAAATTCAAAATTAATACGTATGATTTATAATGTGGGAAGAAACCTGCACAAATATGGGGAGAACTTACTAACTTGTCCCTGGTGGGACCCGTAAGCTCTGACATGCAGCTCCATATCCTCCATGTGATTGTTTTCTTGAGGCTCCATGTTGAGTTCCACTGATGTGGATCGGAGGAAGGTGATTGTTTGATGATCAGTCATGAATCTTTATCGGTTGAGAAGATCTGGTTTCCCTTTTGCTTTTCTATATGTTATCCTATTTTCCTTTTTTTATAACTTTTATGCCATTTCTTTATACTTGCACCACATTATTTACCCAGCTCACTGGGAACAACCAATATCCTCCACCGCACTCCACTAACATTTCTTCCTAAGGGTGCGTTCACACGTGCAGATTTGATGCTGTGTTCAGTTATTTAGTTACATTGATATCAAATCTGCTGCAGATCCTGTACGTGTGAACGCACCCTAATGGAGTTTTAAAATCCTTCAATATAATTCACAGCTCTCTTGTTGCGTCCCTATTTTCCACTATTTTTGAAGCCAGAATTTTCCACCATCAAACATTGTTTTGTGTCCTATCTTGGATCTGTGGATTTGTAATAGAGTCATAAAGGCGACGAGCATCCTTTTTTGTAATCTGGAGGTTGTATAAATCATAAGGGTACTAGAGGCTTAATTCTCCGTGCTATCATTTGTAACTACTATAGTAGGTTTATATAATAACATGAAGGCTCTACTCACCTTATCAATACATATCATTTAGCAAATTGATGCTCTTTTTGATGGTAGTCCCATGTGACTGGTTCAAAAAGTTGAAATTGTGACTGAAAAGTTTTCACAATGCTTAAATTTTTTTATTGTATTAACTGTTGTTGAGCCGAGATGCCAAACGGTTTGAGTTCAGCAACGCTCCGAACGCTCTGCATTTGACTCCCTGCAGCCACAGAACTTGGAGTCCTGGATTACGTAGATACAGTCTATGGATCCATGTATCCATGTTTTTATATTATCCACATCTTCCATGCTCAACACTCTTTATAGTAATCATGTTGGGAGTTATCCCAGGACCTCCTAGCGCTATCTACTCTATTGTCTAATTATGTCCATATGTAATGGACCAAATACCGCACCAGGCCCATGCCACTATGGTTTCCCAACCACACTGCGGCGTTAACGTTAGTGTTGAGTGGTCCTGTCAGACTTCTCAGGTTCAGCAACGTTCCCTGAACTTTGAACGCTCAGCATTTGATTCTCTGCGGCCTATGGCTGTATCCATGTTTATTTAGGACCCCCTAGGACTGCATCAAACCTTCGCAGCTGTGGGAAATCAAATGCCAAGCACTCTGGTTCGGGGAATGTTGCCAAACTTGAAAAGTTCGACGGGTCCGTTCAACGCTAGTCATCTTGGGCCTGGACTGAAGCTAGACATAATGATTTATTTCAGTTGATTAATTGTTAATGGTCCGTCAGTATTACAGCTACATATAGAACCGTGTCACCATTAACCATTTTTATAAGAGTTGTCAAAGAGCAATGGTTGCACTCAATCCAAGGGTACTTTTACACGGAACGATAGTTGGCCGGGGGCCAATTTGGACGATTATCGTTCCGTGTAAAAGGACCCTTGGATTGGCTATGTAATAAACACAATGATCAACCGATGACAACGATCATCGGCTGATCATTGATATAGGTTTGGACCTATAATTGTCGGGCACGTGTAATAACGGTGCTCGGCCAGTGGCTGACTATTTGCAAAGTGCATACATTACCTATGCATGGTCCAGGGCTCCTCCTGCGCTATGCTTCTCCCTGGGTCCCGGGCGCTGCAGCTTCAGAGCGGCCTGTCTTAGCTGACGGGCCGCTCAGCCAATCACTGGCTGGGACAGCCGCGGGACCCAGGGCAAAGCCGATCGCAAGAGGAGCCCTGGACCATGGATAGGTAATGTATGCCGTTTAAAGCAAGAGCTGCAAGGACATCGGTAACTATGTCCATGCAGCCCTTGTTAAACGATTATGTGGCCGTGTAATAGGCCCAGTAAACCAGCGCCGATCTAGCAGATCGGTGCTCGTTTACAGTTATTATTGGGCCATGTAATAGTAGCCTTATCCTTGTTTTTCCCGCTTTATCTAGTCATTCCCAGACATACTTTTATTGCCTTCTCTTGGTACAGTATTACACCCTCTTATAGGCTGTTGGTAAACTAATGCTGTATACTATAAAACGCCACGCCATGTTTGCGCAAAGTGAAAAGACAAATGTCCATCATCAGCCGTAACCAGAGTTCTTGATTTGTTGATCCAGGATAAGAATATAGACTTGTGTAAGGTGGTGATAGGCAGGGATAGTAAACTCCTGGACCATTTACACATATAAAGGTTTACGGCGTTATTAAATATGTGTATGTGCTCTTTATTGGGCTGTAAAACCTCTTTATTTCTCGGAGAAGAATACACAGGCGACAGTCGCAGGAAAAATAAGATTTAAGGGGGCATTCCCTGCTCATAAGGTGATAGCATAGCACAACCATATAACATGAGTTTATGATGAGTGGGGATCTGAACTCTGGGACCTTCACCAGTATGTAGGAGGTGCAATGCTAGCGCCTTCTCTGCACAGCTTCACTCGGGTGAATAGGGGCAAGAACAGCTGGATGGGTGGGAGCACAGCTGTGCAGGGAAAACTTTGAAGAGGACTTAATACATCATTCCTGGGATTTTTGGATGATCGGAGATTTGGAAAATGAAGGATCTACAGTGCTGATTCAGCAATATGGCCCCTTTACAGCCCTTTTTGTGTAAGGCCACCCCTTTGTGCAGGGATCTTCAGCACAGCTTCACTGGGGACTATGAAGCAGTTGGATTGCTGGGAGCAGTTGGATTGCTGGGAGCAACCACTGGGCAGGGAAAGCTTTTGAAGGGAACCTAACCCAACATTCTTAGGATCTTGGGGGTTCCAGAAGTTTAGAGAATGAAGAATCTACAGTCCCGATTCAGAGCTGCGGCCCCTTCAGTCTTTCCCTCCATAAGACCACCTTTGGTGCAGGTAACTGCAGCACAGCTTCATTTAAGTAAATAGTGTTGGTTGCAGTTCCAAGAACAGCTGAATGGAAGAGGGGGGCCGCCATGCAAGGAAGACTTTAAGGGGACGTAACACTTAATTTGCAAGATCTCAAGGACCATAGAGGTTGAAAGAATGAAGCATCTGCAGTCCTGATTCCTGTACCAGGGAACTGCAGCACAGGTTCGTTTTAAAGGACAACTCCGGACAAAATTTATTTTTAATGTTATTACTTAAGGAAAGTTAGACAAATTCCTAATGTACATTAACTATGGGAAATGCACACATAATGCTATTTCCCTTCATTTAGTAGATCAGGCAGGCTTCAGATTCTCTAAAAAAAAAAAAAAAACATGACGTCACGAATCAGGTGTAATTCATGTAAAGTGTCCAGCATGGGGCGCACTATATGTAGAAGTAATGTAATGTAATGTAGTGTAATGTATGCTTTATTTATGGAGTACTTTGGGGAGCAAGGACACTTGCTTCCCAAATGGATGGCACCGAGCAGGGAGGGAGAGAGGTGCCCGTGCATCTAACTACATCTCCCCTCCCTCCCTGCTCGGTGCCGTGGGACAGATACACATTGTACCACTCTTTCCATCATGTGCTCATACTATTATCGCTCCTGACTCGTGCCCCGATGCGCTCATAGTATGAGCAGATGATGGGGGAGTAATACCAGGGTCGATCCTCATCACCAACCCCCCTACCCCTGCCCCCTGTTTGTCCAAGAAAATGTTTTGGCCCGAGTTGTCCTTTTAAGTGGAGTGCTGCTTTATGATCAGAGGGAATCTGGTTTATGGGCCCCCCCACCAATGGGAGGGTATATCTTCGCGACGTACCATCACTTTATAACACCACTTTAACAACTCCCCAACAAATCTCCCCTAGGTAAACCCCTACTCGTTATTTTATTACTTGTCCTTGGCGTGTCCATGCCAGGTTCTCCTGTCGTCACCACCACCATTATCATAGCCATAGCCTCCCACCCCATTATGGCCTCTCCAACCAGAACAATAATATTGGCATCACTTTCTTCTGCGCTCTTCTAAATCACTGGCTCGTGATAATGCGGAAGCCGTGCCAAGAGCCAAGCCTTCTACTGTAGTGGAAAAATTTCCATCAAGGAATTGTTGCATGTTTTTCTTTCTTTTCAGTCTGATTTGTTTTTTTCTTTCTGTTTCTTAAGTTTTTGAATACGAAAATTCTTTGAAATGAAATCCCATCGTGTAAGGCCACAGGGTCTACGTCCATGACTGGTGGTTGGTTTCCAATAAGTAACATTGGTGTCCTGAAGATCTTCGATGGTAACCCACCACTCGTTTTCTCCTCGTCATCTTTTGAGATGTCTGTATGTGATTTGTGTAATGAGTATCCGTGGCTGCATACCCAGTACGAGCCGCATCCTCTTCAGGCTCTGACCTTTTCACAGCTTGTTATAATCAGACGTCGCTGTGTCAGTAACGCCTCCTCACGGGACGTCTCCTACTTTAATTGTGCTACTACCCCGAGGCTGGGATTAAAGGGGCCGGATTCATTCCACACCTCACATCCCAGGAGTCTCCACACGCACACCGTGTCCTCAAAAGGATACACACAATGAAGGCCGCCGCCACACTTTCGACTCCGGCACTCTAATAGATTGCTAGCTTCTCTGCCTTTGACCGGGAGTGACTTTAATGTGCTGTGACATAGTCTTGCCGAATAAAACGGGTCATCGCACAAGGTCACAGCCATTCTAGGGTCTCACATGACATCTGTCATTCCCGGGATACGATGGTGGTGGTGTTTGTGGGGGAGGATGTGGCCAATGCATATTTATGGGTTGTGGGCACATACTGGAGATGGCGCTCCGCTGACCCGGGTCAATTCACAGGGACAATTAAGATATAGGATTGTCTGGGTGAGAGTCTGTTTACGGAGGATGCCCGTCCAGGATCGGGAGGACTCTACCGCGAGACGGCAACTTGTTTAAGTTAGCCGGGCTCCTAACTTGAGATTGCTGTGTAAAGGAATAAGCGTAATAGGAGCATATTGTGTTATTGAGGCCTGTGCTGGGTCTTCTCTGCCAGGGAGATAATCTGATTATTGCTCTCACTATTTAATGCCGGTCTGGGAGGCAGCTGGTGATGTTTTAATGAAGCTGGAATTGTATAGTCGGCAGCGCAGGATAATCAGAAGCTGCAGAGTCAGAATCAGATTAATAATTCATGTCATTAAAGTGTGTAATTAATTCGAAGAGTCCAGATGAGGGAAAACCTTTTCAGCTTTAGAAATGTATCCCGAGGGTTTGGAGAGATGTGCCAGGCGGACACGCAGTCTGTGCAGGGCCGGGGGGGGGCCGGGGGGCTGCTGGTAAGAACACTAGTCCGGCTCCTTTTGTTCTGGACGGTATTTCAGAGATGAAACATTCCTTCAGTTTACAGGATCGGCGGCTCGGATCACCTCTGCGGCCGGCGTCCTTTACTTTGTCCTCTGTGTAGAAATGTGCTCAGGGCCATGAACGTCCTTTACTAACAAGCCGCACCACAATGGCGATGGTCAGACGTTGCGGCTCTGCTGCTTTTCTTTCAACGGAGATACAGTAAGGATGTAGCATATTGGTCGGTGTGTGTGTGTGTGTGGCCAAAGCTGGGAGTGGAAGAGGAAAAGGTGCAGATATCAGGGAATGTTCACACTCAGACTTCTTAAATGCAGCAATTTGTTTTGGTGCAGAATCACTGAGCATATTCTCCAACCAATCTGCCGCCGGTCCACTGCGTGAAGAAAGTCCTGTAGTCTCCCGTGTTGGTTGCACTCCTGGTTTTGGCTAAAAATACTGACCGAAATGGGAAACAAATGCTGACGAACATTCTACAAGCAGACCCAGCTTAAGGCTGGGTTCACACTGCGTTTTTACGTCAGTTTAGTGTATCCATGGTTATTTTTAGCGTACAACAAAACGTGGTCAACCACGTACACCAAAATAAAAGCATTACATTTTTTTTTTTTTAATTTATAGTGGAAGTCAATGGAAAATGGGTTCAAATAGATGCATACAGTTGCATCTTTTTTTGCAACGTCCCCCTCCCCCCCTCCCCCCAATTAAAATGTATACATTAGACAGGCTGCAAAAACGCAGTGTGAACCCAGCCCATGTTTATACAGTGTTTTTGATGCTCATGAATACACCAAACTGATCCCCTAAATTTGAAAGCAATTTCTTTATTTTATTTTTATGCAAAAGAAGAGCCCGTGGAGCCTTATCAAAGAGTCTCGAAACACAGGACTAGCCAGCGCATTTTTGACAACTTTCAGCGTGTTTTACCTGTATTTTATACATATCGCATCTCATATGTTTACATGCAAAGAGGTTCAATAAAAAAAACAAAAAAACTGAATATTTTGCTTGTCAATCAACTGGGTTATATCCATGCACTTTTTTTTTTTTTTTTACACCTGTAATAATTATCATTGTAGATGGAAGACTACATGTAAAGTGTCAAGGAGTATTTCCATGGAATTCAGTTTAATACAATAATGTGTATGTATATGGAGGTGTGAAATGGGCATTTTACACCTCACAATAGTGTGTCTGAAGGGGTAGGCGTCAGGGGACATATATATATATACCCACATACTCCGAATCTCTCTCTTATGCAAACTTGAAGTGGTTGATCAGCGTTACATTGCGGTTTTCATCTATAATCAGCGCCACATTTGCCTATATTGTTTATTGCACCTCAGCTCCATTAGGTTGAATCAGACTGAACTGCAATATCAGACAGGACCATTGGACAGGTGCCGCACTGTTTTTGAAATCCTTATGTACTGTTCTCGTTGTTGCCGTTTTACGCCAGTTGTGGCACCACAGCAATCTCTTGTAAAACAGTGCAGATTTTAGCAACCGCTACATGTGAATTCAGGCTTAGGAACATCCCACAGCTGGTGTCCCTACCCTCCGAGTAGTCTGTAATGAACGATTTCTCCTTTGTGTCCTATAGTGCATGTGAGTGTGTATAGATATCTAGTGGTAGGGTATGCGGCCGATTATCGTTCCGTGTAATCAGGCGATGAAAACGATCATCGGCTAATCGTTGACATAGGTTTGGACCTGTAATTGTTGGGCACTAACCGTGCATCGCTACGTGTAATAGCGGTGCGTGGCCGGCGGCTAACTATTTGCAAAGTGCATACATTACCTATCCATGGTCCAGGGCTCCTCTTGCGGTCCGCTTCTTCCCGGGTCCCGCACGCTGCAGCTTTACAGGCCATGACCGCAGTGGCCAGTGATTGGCTGAGCGGCCTGTCAGCTGAGACAGGCGGCTCTGAAGCTGCAGCACGCGGGACCTGGGAAGAAGCGGAGCGCAAGAGGAGCCCTGGACCATGGATAGGTAATGGATGCAGTTTAAGCAAGGGCTGCAAGTACATCGGTAACGTTAAACTATTATCGGGCCGTGTAATAGGCCCAGTAAATGAGCACAGATCTGGCAGATTGGCGATCGTTTACAGTTATTATCGGGCCTTGTAATAGCACCTGTAAAGTTGTAGGCCCATATAAAGCAATGGCACCAGGTCTAAGAGCGCCAGGTTAGACTGTTCTGGTGTATTTTAACGTCTTTGTCACAGGCTCGGCCTGACCGATTTTCTGATGACTTGAGTTGATAATACAGATTAGTCCTTGCGGCGTTCCACTATGTGTGAACGTTCCCTTAGGCTCATTTAGATACATAGAAGATTGCCGGCAGAAAGAGACCACCCTGTCCGCACAGTCTGCTCATAATGCAATGTATGGTGCTTGGTGGTTTTTAGAATCTCAAATGAATTATAAATAATTTGGGGTACCCATCCAGCGATCTGTATTGGGTCCTCCGTGTGCCTCGCTTTTTGCCACCACCACCTCCTCTGCTCCAGGCTACGAGTCTTCTCCATTCTCCCGATTCTTCTTCTTCTCCTCCTAGGCCGGCATCCCCTCCTCACCTAGCCTGTAGCATCCATGCCATTCGGAGGCCCTCATCTGCTCCAGATGTGGCTTAATTTACTGCGACTCTACTAATTACTGTAATTAAGGATTAATTACTGTTAATTACTTTCACATAAACTCAACGCCAGTCAAAAGTGCATAGCCTTGTGAAGCTGCCGCACGCACATACGTACCAACACATGATGCCGCATATTACCCATAGCAATCCAAAGGGCTCCGGCAGCTGGGACACGGTGGCACTTTTACTGTCACCTCCGCTTGTATTGTGCAGTGACTGGTAACAAGAAGGCCTCCCCCAGTGTCTCCACTCAAATGCCAGGAAGCCACCGCTGCTAACAAGATGATTGGCATTAAAGAGCCCGCACCAAAACGCCAGGCCCTCTGCTATGGCACTGCGGTATAGGAGGGCAGAGAAGAAGAAAAGTATTATTTCCATATCTAATTTATTTATAAGGCTAGAACAGTTTTTTTTTTCTTTTTTTTTGCAGTGTTTTTTTCATCCGTTTTTTGAAGAAAAAAAAGAAAAAAACAGACGTATTTGTGTGCATTCGTTCTGATCTGTCTTTCTATTGACTTCCATTGTAAAGCAAAATAAAGAAAACTGATCAAAACATTGACAAAAACGGGGTAGACCACGTTAAAAAAAACATGCGTTTTGATCTTTTTTTTTTTTTTTTTTTTTTTTAAATAATGGAAATCAATGGAAAACTGATCAGAACTGATGCTCACAAATACATCCCTTTTTTGCAACAATATAGATAAAAAAAGCGCAGTGTGAACCCAGCCTGAATAAATATGTCAATAAACAAATATATAAATGAGGTTTAGAAACTCTAAATATTTTAGCGTGTGACAGTAAACATCTACATATCATTGCTCCAAATAATAGGGCAGCGACGATCGAGCAAACAGTTGCTTAAAATCATTGCTCAATTGTGCAGGCCTGGCGGCACGATTACCGAGCTGTATAACAGGCTCAGTAGACTCCCTGATCAGGGATCGACTAAACAGCTGATTTCTTTTCAGACATTTATAGTCTGTTGTCTTAGGGTGCGTTTACACACAAAGATTTATCTGACAGATTTTGGAAGCCAAAGCCAGGAATGAATTTGAAAAGAGGATAGGTCTCAGTCTTTCCTTTATGACCTGATCCCTGTTTATAGTCTGTTCCTGGTTTTGGCTTTAAAGATCTGTCAGATAAATCTGTCTGTGTAAACGCACCATTAGGGTACAAACACACACCGCGTACGCAGCGTATTTACTGCTGCGCTACGCAGCAGAGACGCAGCAGATTAGATCTAAATAACTGAACACAGCATCAAATCTGCTGCAGATCTGCTGCGTATTTGCTGCGTATACGGTGTGTGTGTTTGTACCCTTAGGCTAAAAGGATTGTTTTTTGGACCTTTTTATAACTGGTAAGGATAGGCCTGCAGTATTAGGCTAGGTTCACACTGCGTTTTCAGCATCCGTTTAACGGATCCGTTTTTTTTTAACGTCCAGAAAAATAGGGTCAGCAACGTTTTTTGGTCCACCAAAAAAAACGGATCCGTTTTTTTTATAATGGAAGTCAGTGGAAAAACGGATGCACACAAATGAATCCGTTTTTTGCAATCCGTTTTTCATGCGTTTTTTGCAAAAAACAGATGCGTTAAACGGATGCTGAAAACGCAGTGTGAACCTAGCCTAAGACTGACCTATCTGAGAGGCCCCTGTGCTGCGGTGAGTGCCACAGCCTCCTCTTTGCCGTCATAACGTCCGCAGTGGCCGTGTAAGGAACGGCAATGTCCTGTTTAATTGAGAAATCCCTACAATTCCAGGGGCAGAAAGTGCAAGGATGAGCAGCAGTAAATGTAAAAGCGGCCGATTGCTGGAGCCGTCCGATATCACATCACTGATAAGTTGAAAAAGTATTATTTTGGTTAAATTTCTTTATTTTAATGTGTATGGACATCTATGTTCTTTCCTCGTATGAGGAGCCTCCGTATTGACTTTTTGCACTTTCAACGTCCCTTAATATCTGACTTAATGATTGAATGGGATTAGCTTAAAGGGGATCTGTCCGCCATTCTGATACCTGTTTAAGCAAATTCTTCAATTCCAAATAGACTTCGGGAGCATCTTTTCTTCTGCTTTCTTCCATCCCCGTAGAAATTTATGAATCAACCGATATTTGGGGTGTTGTCCTTATAGATGCTGACACTGTCCAATCAGTGCTGGTTGTATAAGGACACGCCTCTTTTGATAAGTAAAATGGTGACGCCCGTATATAAGTTTCCAGCAGGAATTACAGAGGACCGCCACAATGTAGAATTATAGCTATAGATTTTTCATAATTATTATTTATTTTTTTTTATGAGAATTGTATGTAATAAAATGGACATAATTGGGACAGCGGACAGTTCCCTTTTAGGCTATGTTCACACTACGTAAGTTTCCGGCCGTAGTGCGCTCTGTGAATAAGCGGTCGGAGATTTACGTAGCTAACGTACAATGGAAAGTATACAATCTACGGCTGCACAGTTCACACTACGTAAGAACTTACGCCCGGATCGTATGCGGCGCCATAAAAAATTAACCAGACCATTGTTTCGGGACGGAAATGCTGTAACTTACACCCGTAGCGTAACGTGCGGTCCCGTACGGAGTGGTGGTTTCTTCTTTTTTACACTTTGATTTGCCGATCCAAAAGGTTCTGTGGGGTGTCCGGGGCTAGGCGAAGATATCCAAGTAAAATACCGCTGCCAGATCGCTACGTACGCCGTCCGGGAAGCGTACGTTCGATACGGGCGTAAGTTCGCGGACTGTACGTAGCCAGCCGCAACTTGCGTTAACCCCCGGCCGGAGTTTTACACGTATATGTCCAGCCGCGAAAAATATGCGTCGAGACATATGCGTAGTGTGAACATAGCCTTAGGGTGCGTTCACACCTACAGGATCCGCAGCAGATTTGATGCTGTGTTCAGTTATTTAAATGAAATCTGCTGCGGATCCGGTAAGTGTGAACGTACCCTTAAGGACTTTTTAAAAGAGAAGAAAACTGCAGGGGGACCTGCCTCGGGACCCCCACCAGAATTTGTTTTCCCCTGAGATGTGATGACGTGGCGACTCGGAGGCTGATGGACTGGCCGCTCCGCAAATCAGTGACAGGAGCAGCGTCCCACCCTAGTCACTGACTGGCTGAGCAGCCGAGTCGTGATGTGTGCAGGGCCGGAGATCCCAGAGCCTGGCATGGCTGGAGAGGCGCGGGGAAAGGTAAAGTTACTTTCCCCCATGCCCAGCCATAAAAAAAACAAAACATGGAGGCCAGACTTCACCTCTTGGTCGAGATCTGATGAAAGATTTGTCGCTTTGTCTGATATCTGACCTTTCTGGATATAAGAATTGCTTGGTCTAAAAAACGTGGCGGTTCTGTATATAAAAACCTATCCACAGATCATCCTCTTTACCCCCTGACCATTGTATAGTATGGGGGTCATTGTATATTATCGGGTTGGCAATGGAGTATTAGGCTATAACCTATACTTTGTATTACATAGGGGCAGATGGGATCGGTGTAGTCGGTGGTACTTGGCGGAGCTCACGCCGTAACGTTTGTCGTCTTTTTGTCTCTTCTGGCTCCATCTTCCTCTCTGTTTCTCCATCTTCCCCCTCCTCTTTTATCTCCCTGCTAATCCCCCCCACCTCCCTCCCTCTTCCTTCTCCTCTGGCTGGATATTTTCCCAGCAGACGCCAGTAATACAGTATGTAGAGCTGTGCCCCAGCTCTCAGCATGCAGCAGACCAAATTATTCTCATGTATTCATGAAAAGCTGCCACCGATCCGTCCCTAACACAGAAATGGCCTTTGTTAGTGTTTCTCAAGTGGATTGGCACAGAGAGCGACCCATGCAATTTGGCTTCAAAAGAAAGAAAAGATTTAACCGCGTCACCTCAAGGAAATTTTATTCCTAACACGCAAAAAAAATACAGATATAGCAATTTGCCTAAATTGCCGGGCTTTTTTATTTTACAATTATGATGATTTTTTTTTTTTTTTTCCTTTTCTCGTTCTGTTTTTGACACCAACACGAAGAGTTTCCTACAGGCGGCGACGGCCGTTTTGCTCTGGTATGTTATTGTCTTTGGATACACGAATGAAGGAATGGGTAATGATGGGAACAGAGCCGCGATGGGTGTATGGCGGTGGTATGGGAGACTATCTGTCCATTAAAGGATCCCGTCTCGAAATGGAATAAACAACCAGATGTAACGTGTATCTGGCGTCTGCTGTCTGTCCTATAGACCTTTGGCCCTCCAGCTGTTGCAAAACTACAATTCCCATCATGCCTGGACAGCCAAAGCTTTGCTTTGGCTGTCCAGGCATGATGGGAATTGTAGTTTTGAAACAGCTGGAGGGCTGAGGTTTCCCATCCTTGCTGTAGATGGAGACACGTATGCCCAGGAGTGCCAGCCCTGCATCATATTACCTCTGGTCATGTGATCAGAGACGCCTCTTCTGACCAGTAGCACGAATGGGTTTCACAATCCATATATAGTACGTAGTTGCAGAATATGCTGTAAAGGGTTAAAGGGATAGTTCACCAAAAACGTTTTCTTTAAAATCAACCGGTCCCAGCAATTGCTAGAGATTTGTAATTTACTTCTATTAAAAAAATCTCCAGTCTTCCAGTACTTATCAGCTGCAGTATGTCCTGCAGAAAGTGGTGTATTCTCTCCAGTCTGACACAGCACTCTCTGCTGCCACTTCTGTCCATGTCAGGAACCCATAGTAATCCTCTCCTTCTCTGGACAGTTCCTGACATGGATAGAGGTGGCAGCAGAGAGCACTGTCAGACTGTAGAGAATACACCACTTCTGCAGGACATACAGCAGCTGATAAGTACTGGAAGACTGGAGATTTTTTTTTTTTAAATAGAAGTACATTACAAATCTCTGGCTCTTGCTGGGAACAGTTGATTTGAAAGAAAAGAAAATTGTTAAAAACCCCTTTAAGTGAACACCATCATACCTGTATACTAAGTCCTAGATACCATAGTGCCGGTCCTTACGTTCGCATACTGTATCTGCACTTATAGTTAGTTGTAGTCTATAGCTAGCACTAGCTTCCTGTTAGCCATGGGCGGGCTCCTGCTTCTGCATAGCAGCCAGTCTGAAGAAGCAGAGCTGCAGTGAAAAGCAAGTTGGAAGAGACGGACCAGCTGTACGCAAGGGCGCTACACAGGACGTCATTTATATAGTGCAGCAAAGCAGAAGGGAACAGATACACTCGGTCAGATTTGGCAGACCATCCAGATTCTGCAGTTCTTATACGCCGCCCATCCACATGCAGATTAGTCCCGTCCAATGAAGCTCATCCATATGGAATCCTCCTTATTACACGGGTTCTTCAGAATTAGAAATCCAGAGATGGTCTCTTCCAGAAACACCACTTCTCGGGTTGGGTGTTGGTTATTTGCAGCTCAGTTCCCTTTTGAAGTAAATGGAGCTAAATTGTAAAACCACACACAACCTGAGGACAAGGGTGGTGCTGTTTTTACAAGAAATTAGCTATATGTGTGTGTGTGTGTGTGTGTGTGTATATATATATATATATATTTATTTGCAGATAAAGACAGCAGTACTCACCTCTTCATGCAATAGTCGTTTATTGTTTACAATCACCAACAAACATGTGGGAGACAAAATGACAGTAGCAGGGGTGTTTCACAGGTGACGGCTTGTTTCGCGCGTCACGCGCTTCTACTGGCCTGGTCACCAGACCAGTAGAAGCGTGTGACGCGCGAAACTGGCTGTCGCCTGAGGAACATGATATAATTCTGGATAACCCTAAGTAAATGAACCCAAGGTGCAGTGCTGTTTTTTGAAAAAAAAACTATATATTTTTAATTGTGGCTAAAAAAAATCGCTTTAACCAGTGATTTGGATTTCCAGTTGGAGCCGCATCCGATGGTCAGTTAGAACTGATGCAGATTTAAAAATTTTAACTTATTTTAAATTTGCAGAAACTCACCAGCAAGATGCAGCCTGATGCGAGGTGGATTTTCATGCTGCAAATACGCTACATGTGACCCTTCTCCAATACAGCAGGGATGGGGAACCTTCCGCCCTCCAGCAATTACAAAACTACAATTCCCATCATGCCCGGGCACCTTTCAGCTATCCGGGCATGATGGGAATTTGTAGTTTTGGAACAGCTGGAGGGGCCGAAGGTTCCCCATCCCTGCTGTATGGGGTTCACATAATCCGCTCGTATCCTGTTCATCTGGACAAAATGAATAAAAAGAACAACAAACAGAAGTGATTATTAGTGTTGGGCTCAGCCCGCCCTCAGGATGCTGCTGTGTCTTCTCATCTATTGCCTGGAAATCAGACAGATTTCCTTATAAATGAGTTTCTTCTGTATGTTCCCTGCTGGGCTGTGTAGGATTGTCTGCGGATCCAGTCATCTGGCAGCAGAGGGGAACCCTAGTGGTCACGTGTGGTATAGCGGGATCATAGCTTTTGTATCTCGCCCCACAGGTTCCCTCTATTATTAGCCATTTTACTATTCACTGTGTATTTTCAGGCTTTGCTCAGCAGAATGATGTATTCATAGAGTACAATATAGTATATCTGAACAAATACTTATATACTTATATTTTTTTTTACGTATTGGAGAATTTGTAGGTAACAAATTTCTAGATATGTATTTACTACTAATAATCATAAAAATAATAAATATAAATAATAATTTAAAATAAATAATATAATAATAATAAAACTAAAATAAAATTAGTATATTTTTATTTTCATTTTTATTATGATTATTATGATTATTTTACTATGTTATTTTTTTATTAATAAATAATCAGCGAACAAATACACTGTGAACTTTTACTTGTGTTGTAGGACTAGGAATGTTTTTTTTTTCTTTTTTTGTGCTCAATGAAAGGGGGATATATGTCAGATATATACCACACAGTACTGTCATATATAACAAGTTCATTCACTTTAATAGACCAAACTTGGGCTACTACACTGATAGACTGATAGATAGATATTATTGATGATATTATTATATATTATTGATGATATTATTATTATTATTATTAATATATATATATATATATATATATATATAATATATTTTATATATATATATATATATATATATATATATATATATATATATATAATAAAGTTTGTATATATACATAATTTATTTTTATTATTCCCATCATACTTGCACAGCCAAAGCCTTTAGCTGTCCAGGCATGATGGGAGTTGTAGTTTTAGGGCCGAAGCTTTGACATCTGTGCTGTAATTTCTGGTAAACATGATGCACTTTGAGACCATATATTTATTTCAGAAATCCCTTTGAGCGTTGTCACTGGTAGAAGTGAGTGAGCCAGCTGCATCCCTTTTTTACTAGTGTCCTGAAGTATAGACCAGACGTAGCCCCGAGAACAAAGTATTAATGTATTTGTCTTTGTGTGTCTTTCAGTACTCAGCATTCGGGGAGCACAGGAGGAGGAGCCGGCGGACCCTCAGTTGATGCGATTGGATAACATGCTGCTGGCTGAGGGGGTAGCAGGTCCAGAAAAAGGAGGAGGTTCTGCAGCAGCCGCAGCAGCCGCCGCCGCTTCAGGTGGTGCTGGGTCCGATAACTCAGTGGAACATTCAGATTACAGAGCCAAATTATCCCAAATCCGACAAATCTACCACACAGAGTTAGAGAAATATGAACAGGTAAGCGGAAAGGCAAAGTGATCAAAAAGGGATCATAGGAGGGGGCGATGGAGCCATCATGTCTGCAGTTAGTGGGCCACTTCTTGTTACACGCGGTCCATTTTGCTGGTGTAAATGGTTTAGGCTAATTTAAGAAACTTTGTAATTGGGTTTAATAGGCAAATATGCTATTATCTGCATTCAAAAAGACTTTCCCAGGCCCCCCTCCCCTCCCCAGATTGTTCTCTGCTCTCTGCTGGCGACTAAAGGATTACACAGTGGGAGCTGTGGGAAAGCCGGTATTCAGAGGTCAGTGAGTCGTGATGGTAGGGGGAGAAGGGGGGGGGGGGGGGGCCCTGGAGTCAGTTTATTGGTGTGCGCTAGAGAGTACTGTCATCTATATTATATAATATATAGTATTGTTTCTGTACTGAGGCTTTCTATTTTACTTTCACTGTACTTTGTTCACATTGGGGAGATCCAGCTAAATATGGAGTCTTAAAAACTAATTATGGAAATTGGCGCTCCTCTAAAAGGAAGAAAGTGGTCTCCCCAGTGCTAGATTACTAGTGTTGAGCGGACTTGGCGAAATATTCACGTTTTAGCAATGTTACCCAAACTTTCGTCATTTGACTCGCAGCATATGGAAAAGTTGGTAGTCGCCCTAGGGCTGCCAGGAAAACATGGATACAGCCTATGGCTTTATCCATGTTTTCCAGGACTCTCTAGGGCGGTATCCAACTTTTCCATACGCTGGGAGTCAAATGACGAAAGTTCAGGTTTAAAGGTTGTTGCCAAATCTGAACTGTTCAGCAAATCCGCTCAACACTACTAGATACCCGTAAAAAGCCTTGAAAAATGACATGGAACATGACTACCCAGACACCCATCCATAATAGATTGTACAGACAACCCAAAAGAAAGTCCTGCCTAAACTGCATACAGTGCAACAAAACCAAATAGAAAACCGAAAAAAATTGCACAATTATTTAGAAGTATAACAAAGTCCTTTATTTACATATACATAATTTACAAAAATTTATAAAAACTAGGAAATTTCATGGGAAATGAGACAAATAACACAAGGCCAGGCTATTTTTCATATTAGATTGTAGTTTGTCTCCGGATAGTATTGGTTCTTATTGTAGAGATCAACTGGTGTATGGAGTCTTACCGGCAACATTTCATAGGTACAATTATGCAAATAAGCTCTTCTCTAGTGCCACCTAGAGGGCCAGGCATTGACCTACAGGGTAGTTACCTTTAGGTGGCACTAGAGTTTTCTTCCTTCTGGAGAAGAGCTAATTGGCATTTCTAATAATGAAATCTAGAACAATGTATCGGCCTGGAGTCCAGAGTATTGTTCCCTGTGAGAGATCTTCGGCCTTAATGGGTTTCTGGATGGAAATAGAATATTCCTGTTTACAGACTCCAAACACAAGTTCTTGGAGATGGTAAAGAGTAGAAGAACAAAGTAGAAACTAGAAAGTCCTTGGTGTTTCCCAGCCGGGTCTCCATGTTCTAGGTTCCTCCCTGGTAAATAGGTCGGGGATTACCGCATTACACAACAAGCCCTGACGTTTATTGTGCAGTATTTCAACTTTACAGCAAAAGTATGGAGGTAAAAGAAAGTAAATAAATCTGCGACTCTACAGAGAATAGGCGATAAATATAACGCTGTCTGGTTGACTTTTAGGCCTGTAATGAATTCACAACACATGTGATGAATCTCCTGCGGGAGCAGAGCCGGACCAGACCCATCTCCCCCAAAGAGATCGAACGCATGGTCGGGATTATCCACAGAAAGTTTAGTTCTATCCAGATGCAGCTCAAGCAAAGCACATGTGAAGCCGTCATGATCTTGCGGTCCCGCTTCTTAGATGCACGGTAAGACCACGGGGAATCCCCTGATATTATACAGTATTATTAGCACCCATGTTTCTCATGAAGGATTGTTATATCTGTAACAGGCTCATGTATTATGGTGTAATATTACTGGACAACACACAAGCATTGAGATATAGGGGGAAAGGGTCACTTTATGCCCCTGTCAGCACCCATATGGGCACCGCTCTCATACCGTATCTGGTGTGTTGGGCAAAATTCATCTTCATCTGTGGCTAATCAGGTATGCTGGGAGTTGTGGTTTTGCAAATACTTTGGAAACAAATTGCAGACCCACAATGCTTTAAGATGGCCATATACCTTCAATAACTGCTGGACAATCAGTTATCCCCCCCTGTCTTCCCCGGCCAATCAGTTATCCCTCCTGTCCTCCCCGGCCAATCGGTTATCCCTCCTGTCCTGCCCGGCCAATCAGTTATCCCTCCTGTCCTGCCCGGCCAATCAGTTATCCCTCCTGTCCTGCCCGGCCAATCAGTTATCCCTCCTGTCCTGCCCGGCCAATCAGTTATCCCTCCTGTCCTGCCCGGCCAATCGGTTATCCCTCCTGTCCTGCCCGGCCAATCAGTTATCCCTCCTGTCCTCCCTGGCCAATCAGTTATCCCTCCTGTCCTCCCCGGCCAATCAGTTATCCCTCCTGTCCTGCCCGGCCAAACAGTTTTTCCTCCTAGTCTTCCCAGCTATAAGTTATCCCTCCCATCCGCTCCAGCCAAACATAATCCCTCCCGTCATCTCCAGCCAAACAGTTAAGTTGGGTACAAACAGTTAAGTTGGGTAACTGTAAACTAAGGTTTACCATTCCATATATATAGGTAGATAGATAGGTAGATAGAGAGAGAGAGACTGGGTGTCTTGTTATTGATAGATCAACCTTAATCTCCGAGCACCCCCACGATCAGCCGATTGAAGGGGCGGCAGTGGCTGTGCCTGGTACTGCATCATAGTTTATAGTTAAATAAATGGCATGTGTAATACTAGAAACGGCCACTAAAGTGTACAGCACTCTGCATGGTATTAAAGAACCCTTGCAGACAGCTGATCAGTGGGGGTGCTGCATATCGGACCCCCATTGATCAGATATTGATTCCCTGTCAGTTTTAAAGTGTTGGGGGGGGGATCTAACTCTTAGCAAAACCTGAGAGTTTGAGTCCATACTTGCCGAGAGTAGAGGGGGGCATGGCTGCCATCATGAATTCCAGATGAGCTCTGCTTCCTGTCCCCCAGGGAGAAGACTTCAGAGCCCGTCCATTCACTCCAGTGCCCAGTTGAAAGTGAATCTGTATTGAAGTGGTGCAGAAAATATTTAGAAGCTTTTTGTTGCCAGAGGCTTGAGGGGAAATTTGTTGTTTTTGTTCTGTGAAATCGCGGCCAAGTTGACATGCGGTGCAGGAAGTTTAGTACATGTCTGTCTGTGTTCATGTGTTAGCGATCATCAGACATAAAGGTCATGGTGTGCTGTCATTTATAAACCCTATATGTGGACGTGTCCTGGTGTCACTGAACATCTATGGATACCGGTGTAAAGTGCACAATAGGGTCCTCCATGGGTAGAGAGTGATAAATCGCTGCCACAAACCTCTGGTGATGGCTTCTCTCCCTTTAAAGGGAATTTGTCACTTAAATTTTCTTTTACTGAATAGTCAGATTTTAAAATTTGTTTGATTTTTAATCTGTTTCTCTTTTTTTACTTTACTTTTTATTTCACTGTTTATACATTGTTATGGAGGCGGCCTGGGCTGTTCTCAACCACATTTAGTGACATGCTTTACAGCAATGCTCATGGACATAGATGACAATAGACAGACTCTGTCCCCTTGAGATGAATGTGAAACATTACTGAGCGCGCTCTGTGACCTTTGAAGAGGTCATTCCACAGGGAGCTGCTATGGTTTCCTCCATCTACTGGTGTCACATGACAGATCACTTTACAGCAGCCTCCTCTTTTTACCACAGACACAACAGGAAGTCTCAGCTTAGTTCCCCCCCCCCCCCCCCAGTGGTGAGAATGAGAACTGCAAGATATCAGGATTATTTTATCATATAGATAGAAAAATTTAAAATTGGAAAAATGTCTCAAGTTCTTAAAAATTAGTTTAATATAAAAACCTTATTTGGACAATAAGTCATTTTCTGATGACACATTCCGTTTGAAGGGGAATCCCAGACACGTACCCGTAGCATAGCTGCTAACTGACCAGTGGGAACACCAACCATTGACGAGAACAGGGCGACTCCGGCACCAGCTTATTCTGGTACTCTCCCTGTCTTACAGTCCTTACTTTTTAATAGTGAACTTTTTTTTTTTTTTTAATAGACGGAAGAGAAGAAACTTCAACAAGCAAGCTACAGAAATTTTGAACGAGTATTTCTATTCACACCTCAGCAACCCATACCCCAGTGAAGAGGCCAAAGAGGAGCTAGCCAAGAAGTGTGGCATCACCGTATCACAGGTATCACTTAGTCCCTGAGCCTTGTGGGACCAATGTAATGTCTGACCACCCTGGTCCTAGGGGGGCACATTCACCTCATAGGTGGCTCCCCAATTGCAGTCCTCCTCCTATTAGTTACATCAAGACCAATTCTCCGTTTTGGGCGACTTCTATTACCCCTGTACCAATAATTGATTCCCATTGATTGATTGCAAGTCTTGTTCCATAATGTTTCCTTATCCCCTGCCGTGCTGCGGGTATGTAACCCATAACTTACCCTGTGGGGGCACTGCTGGAAAAATTGGTGGATCAAGGCCCTCAGGGGCTTAAAGGGCATCTCTCAGCTCAGTATCATGTTCTGAGCTGCAGACATGGGCAGATAGCTGATAGGGACATAAAATATGATATCTGATTTCTGAGTTTTACAGCTTACAGGACAGCTCCCCTTCCCCAACCTGCCGAGACCATTTTGATGTCCCCAACCAGATATGTCTGGTATCGGGGTCTGTCTCTTGGGGCTAATATTCAGGGTAAAAACTAGAGCATCCATGGTGCACCACACCACCGGAATAAAAATAGTTTTTACCCCAAATTCCGTCCCCAAAGAGACAGGCAGGCCCCCGGACTAGACATGGCTTTAAGAGGACATCCAAATGATACCGGCGGTTTGGGGGCTGTCCAGGCTTTAAACGAGAACTATCAGCAGGTTAGACAAATCTAACCAGCAGATGGCTCCATAGTGGGCACAGCGCGCTAAGGATGAAGGTATGCCTGTGTCTCTTACCTTCATCCTCTGCACTATTCCCATACTGTTCTGAAATCCTCTGCATGGTAAGCAGTTAGAAGCACTGGGGGTGGGGTTACCGCTTCTCGATAACCAATCTGGACCGCCCCTCCATTGATCATTTGGGGGCGGGGCTATGACTGGTGACGGAAGCCCCGCCCCCAGTGCTCCCAACCGCCTACCGGGCAGAGGATTTCAGTCTAACCTGCTGATATTTCACCTGTTAATAGGTTTTCTGGAATAAAATAATTGACGACCAATCCCCAGGATAAGGGTGTCCATAATTGTATGGCTGGCAGGGGTGGGGCCTCTATATGAGCCTGGCTGTATCCATGTTTACCAGGACTCCCCAGGGCAACAACCAACCTGTGCAGCTGGGGGGAGTCTAATGCCGAGTGTTCGGGCCTCACCGCTCTACACCAATGGAGAACATAATTTTGTAACCTTCCAAACAGCCATCAGATAGGAGACAGGAATAATTTAATTTCATGTCTGCAGCTCTGATCATGAGATATCGCTGACAGATACTATTTAAATTATTTAAAGGGGTTATCCAGACTTACAAAAAACATTACCCTTTTTTCCAGAAATAGCCCCTCTCCTGTCTTCATTTTAGGTGTAGAGGTTTGCAGCTCAGTTCCATTGACGTGAATGGAGCTGAATTGCAATACCACACACAACCTCAGGACAATTGTGGCACTGTTTTTGCAGGCTGGATAATCCCTTTAAGAAAAGAAAAAAAAAACTAAGAAAAGTAAGTAAAGTAGTCATATTTGCTTTACCGATCCCCTGCTGCTCCTAATTCCAATGTTTACCTGGTTCTACCAGTGCATGTACTTCCCAGTCCCTCTCAATATGGTCATGTGACTGTTGCAGCCAATCACTGCCTATAGCAATAACACTCTACTCGCTAAGGGAGAAACATGATCCCTTTGGTCCCATGATAATAGGCCTTTCTCCAGCCTGCCAGTCCCCTGCTCTGTACAGTGTCAGTACAGGGGCACAAAGATTTAAACTGTTTTGGAGCTCCCAGCATCATTATGAATGATGATGCCGGGAGCTCAGGATTACGAGCTGTAACACCTCTGTGCAAGTACCGTAATTATGGAATGTGTGAATGCCCTCTAAGGCTTCTTATCGGAGTCAGATGCTGACATAAAGAAGTCAGGCGAAAATCTTTATTAAAGTATTGTATTGTCCCCCAAAGGTTAATACAAATCACCAATATACACTTATTGCAGGAAATGCTTATACTTGCACTTACTACTGGATCCAGGTTTCACTTCCTGGATAACATGGTGATGTCACTTCCTGGATAACATGGTGATGTCACTTCCTGGATAACATGGTGATGTCACTTCCTGGATAACATGGTGATGTTACGACCCGACTCCCAGAGCTGTGCGGGCTGTCGCTGCGGGAGAGGATGATGGCAGAGGGATGCTCAGTGTCCCTCCAGTGGCTTGTGTCCCCCTGCCATTATCCTTTCCAGCTGCCACATCCCACAAAGCTCTGGGAGTCGAGTCGTGACATCCCCCTGTTATCCAGGAAGTGACATCCCCCTGTTATCCAGGAAGTGACATCCCCCTGTTATCCAGGAAGTGACATCCCCCTGTTATCCAGGAAGTGACATCCCCCTGTTATCCAGGAAGTGACATCCCCCTGTTATCCAGGAAGTGACATCCCCCTGTTATCCAGGAAGTGACATCCCCCTGTTATCCAGGAAGTGACATCCCCCTGTTATCCAGGAAGTGACATCCCCCTGTTATCCAGGAAGTGACATCCCCCTGTTATCCAGGAAGTGACATCCCCCTGTTATCCAGGAAGTGACATCCCCCTGTTATCCAGGAAGTGACATCCCCCTGTTATCCAGGAAGTGACGCCTTGATGCAGTAGTAAGTGCAGGGAAAACGCACTTTACAAGCTTTTCCCATAATAAGTGTATATTGGTGATTTGTATAACTTTTGGGGGGCAATACAATACTTTATTAAAAATTTTCACCGGACTTCTCCTATAAAGTGAGGGCTACCTCCAGAAGGTGGCATCAGAGAGCTACATTGCATAACCTTCCATATCCACATGGCTGTTTAAAGAGGGACCAGGAAGTACCATCCAAGGGTATACTAAATAAAACTGCGGGGACCGGTAATATATGCATGACTACTGTTTATAAATTTCCCCTCTTATAACGCTCTTGAAGGATCATCTATGCACTGTATATGTTAACCTTTATAACCTGTCCCTGTAATCTCATCTCCCTGTCTGTGTTGCACATACTGCAGGTATCAAACTGGTTCGGAAATAAGCGAATCCGCTACAAGAAGAACATAGGTAAATTTCAAGAGGAAGCCAATATATATGCTGCCAAAACGGCTGTGACTGCTACCAATGTGTCAGTTCACGGAAGTCAAGCCAATTCGCCCTCAACTCCCAGTTCTGCTGGTTAGTTTATGTTTTTTTGTTTTCTTTTCTTTCTTTTTTTCTTTACTCTTTTTTTATTTTTTGGTTTGTTGCTCTTTTTAGTTTTTTCTCTTTTTTACCTTCTCCAGCTTTTCTTTCCTCTAGTCCTTGTTCACTTTATTCTCTATTCCATCCTGTCTGGAAGCCATGGCCACCTCCCCCACCCCCCTCTTGCCTCCTGTCTTGTTCGTGTCCCCGTCTCTCTCGCTTTTTACTCTTCTATATCGCCTCTGTCTTATTTTCCCTGTTTTTTTGTTTTTTGCTTCCCGTTGCTTATTTTCTAGATTAGCTTCCCGCTGTCTGTGTTCAGATATTACCATATTCTCTAATGTCTTTTTCACACCTATAATTACCTCAGTAATATTGGGATTTGAGTTATTAAAGCCTCTTGAAATAGCCCTCAGCAGCTGCCATTTTGTGTACAAAGTTGTTTTTTTTTGCTTTTTTTACACTGTTTATAATCCTCTTAACTCGTACGATTTACTTTGTGACCTGTATGAAATGGCTGGTCGACCATCGCTGTAGGGTAGCACCACGTCTTACATGTATGAGTCTTAGAGGTCATTGCACCATCAATTACTAAGCTGTGGTACATCCTATTACTGCACATGTTCTGGAACATTCCTTCTTTCATAGTTCTCTAAGACAATCAGGACCCTACACAAATTTATCAACTTTTTTTTTTTTAACTTTAATGTATTTGCTGTTTGAACATCTTAATTCCGTTTGTTGTTGCTTTTTTGTTATTTTTTCCACTGGTTTGTGCGTTAGTCCAGGAACTTATGGACGGACCTTACTGTTAGTTCAATGTAAAAGTAAAGGTCTCTTGTCACACTCCAAAAAACAAAAACATTTGCCTTGCCTGTCAGAGCATGTAAAGTCGGAGTTTTCAGAAAGAGGAGTTCTAGGGCAGCCTGAAGGGTCCTCCTATAAATCCCTTTTCATAGAAAAGCTCCTTTGCGATAACCACCGGAAGTGTAAAAGGGCCATCGATCAGCTGATGAACGAGAAGATGTTAGTTCATCGGTTGATTGAATCTTTTTCTGTTATGGTTCTAGTCCGCAGATGGTCTTGTGTAGATCAGGTACAGTGATGAAGTAAAGGGCCACATGGGCCATCCAGTAGTTCACGTGGCCTGGTCACACTATTGTTTGAACCTCGTGAAGGCCTCTGCCAACGAGCACCAGACACTGACTACAGTACTTGTTATCAGCCGCCTATCTCTAAGGGCCTACACACATTAAAGTTCTAAACTATCATCCACTAAGTGAAATTGTTTAAGGTAACAGATGGTCAATGTCGAAAATGAAGTTGGCTATGTTGGAAAGTTTCCACCTGTAGTCACCAGTCCTTGATCGATTATGGCCACTATGAAGAAAATTGACGGCCGGTATGGACTAAAATGTATGGCTGCATCACTAATACAGTCACTATATGGTTGTTCAGTGGTGGTTTGGCCATCAGACTACTTTGTAAAGTTGGGTACACAGTAGATGTTGACTTGTTTGACAAACAGACATCATTCAGGGAACTCGCGTACACATGCACTCTTGGTTCTAGCTAGTATGGTATGTGTTCTGACTGAAGAAGTGAGCAAACCACTAGTAGACACCTCCAGTAGTAACTGAGAATGAAAGGATCGAGTATGTTGAAATCCAACTTTTTGATCCTTATTTCCTTCAAGTTGGGTGGCCACTATACACATGGTCGGTTACTCTGAAATAGGTGCAGCCAGCATTACTATAAAGTGGCCTCATGAAGGTGGAGCTTGTGCATAAAGGCAAATAGGCCCACCCAAACCTCAGCTCATCACATGTATCTAACATATTCCGAAATAACTTGTGCTACATTGTATGAATGTCTCTTCACATCTGGTTATATGTATGGTCTGATTTGAAGACCACTTTCTCCATCACTCATACAGACCCATTGTCCGGTCCTAGGCTTGTCCATCCAGTAAGGTGGTTCCCCATCTAGGACACCCATCACCTTTGTGGGAAAACCCATGTAATTCCTCAATGTTCCCTAAACAGCGGTGGTAACACCAAATCCTCCAGTAGTGTGATCCTCATTGTTCTGCGGCAGACTCCATCGGAATGATGTGTATAATTTATGGCCATGGGCCGTGCAGTAATTAGATCGCTGTAGTTGATCACTTGTTGATGTCATCATTAAGTCATTTGGCTAATGAAATCTCCAGGAATTGATTCAGGGATAGTTGGCAAACTTCCAGAAAAGAGATTAAGGATGAAGCAATGGGGAATTGAGCGTAACAGGGATAGAGGTTAAAAATGATAGACGAAGAGGGATGGTGGATTGGGACATGACTTCTGAGTAGGGGAACTGTAAAGTGACAGAATGGAATAAAATGGATCATAACACAAAGGCAAAATGAGATTTAGACATGCAATTAAACAATAAGGAAGCCCGTCCCCGATCCACGCGCACAAGGTCATAAATTCTTACGTCTAGCTTTTGCCTTGGTTGGTGCCATGGTCTGATCCATTCATTAGGTTTGTCATCTTACATAAAGCAATCAGAGGTGCGGTGAGGAATTATTTCCCTTGATTATTCCCTGTGTGATTAGGAATTAAATAGCAGATTGTATTAAATATTTGTCTTATTGCTTGTTAGACTATAAAATAATACGGGCGGTGTTAAATTTTATACAGCTTTGGTCTCCAAAGTCCCATAGCAGTTTTTCTTAGCTGACAGCCGACGCATTTCAGGCCACAGTCTTCAGGTGTCACTATAGCCTACATCTATAGATAGATGTGAGCCGCATTCATCGTAGCCCGTATCAATGATGCAGTACTATACCATCCAGATCTGCACTGTTGTCTTAAAATGTTCTGGAAAAACACCAGTTGTGAGTGCATGCAATCATAAGTCTATACTGACACACAGGGGTGTAACTACCACTGTAGCAGCCATAGTAGCTGCTATGGGGCCCGTTGCATCAGGGGGCATGGTGGCCTGCTCCTGCAATACACTAGGCCCCCTGAGATGTCATCACCTGTAGCACCCAATGGCCTCCTGGGTTCTGCAAATGTCCCTTTTAACTGCAAGCACTCCTGACGAGCATACGAACTAATGACAACACTTGACTGCTTAGTGGAGAGTTGGGGGGGGGCAAACAAAGGTTTGCTACTGGCCCAGTCATTTCTAGTTACGCCGCTGCCAATACATCAGGGTTGTGAACCGCATGGAGTCGTTGAGTAGAGTTGCCAAACTGTTTGGGTTTGGCATCTTTCTCTGAACTTGAGCTCTCTCGGCATTTTACTCCTGGTGTCTGGAGAAAATAGATGCAGCCCTAGGACTGCCAGGAAAACATGAATAGAGGCTATGGCCTTATGGCTGTATCCACGTTTTCCAGGACTCCATAGGGCCACATAACTGCTTTAGATGCTACAAGTCAAATGCCGAGCGTTCAGGTTAGGAGAAAGATGCCGAACCTGAACAGTTCGGCAGCTCTACTCAACACTTTCAATAAGTCATTGGTTGAAGACCACTATATTATGTTAAGGTTGAGTCCAACCACTAATTTTGGCCAAACTGGTGTCAGAGGGGTTGGACATGGTAGATTTCCTGATTTGTGGAGGGGAGGTTGTTCAGAGGTCACATGACTCTGGTACAGTAATAATGTATGCATGCATGCAGCAGAGCTGGGATGAAACAGATGACACTGCAGAGATAATTCTTGGACAAAAGAAAGAAGAAATGAGGGATTGCTTCTTTAAAACACATATTGCCAGTGAGAAAGTAGCAATAACTTTGAGCAACTCCTGCTGGGGGCATGTATTTTCCCATCCTCTGTCCACTCCCTGTTCCCTGTGTACTTGCAGGCAGTCTCCAGGTCTCCCGTGTCAGCCGCCGTTCTCCACTTTACCGGCACATTTCATGCCTTCATTTCTTTCCAAGGAATAAACATATGCTGTGTGCAATATGCAGTTGTGTTTGTTAGCCGGATGACAGGTATATGGTACTTTAATAAACATAAAGTGGAATTCCCTTCTAGGAAAGCGCTCACATTGTAATTAGGCGCATAGGCAAGTAAAAGAAAAAGGAGGGATGCATTTAAATACACATTTGTGTTTCACATAAGCCAGCCTGTACCAGAAGCAATGCACTGTCGCTGGGAGATGGTGGCAGCGTAAGGGTATGTTCACACATCGTGGATCTGCACCTTAATCTCCATCAGATCCTGTAACTTACTGAATTCAGTGCACGTTGATGTGGATTTTGTAGCCTTGATCTGATGCTACAGGCAGAAATAAGAGATATTTGGCCAAACTGCAAAAAGTGGCGCCATTCCTCTAACTAGACATAAAAAATAAATAAATAATACAGCAAAACCACATGACATTGTTTACCTATGTGCCCCAGTTCAGAAATCACAAAAAGTTTGTTTTTTGTGGGTCTCTTACTATGTCAGATAGTTACTGTCCTTCCTTGTTGAGAAGTTGCTCAGTACTGCAATTCCCAGCATGCACTGATTTCTTTCAGCCGTTCATCACCCTCCTGCCATTTCCACCCCCAGAGCTGCTGCAGAACATTGTTCTACACATTAGACTATCACGCTACACAGTAAGGGTACTATTACACAGGCCGATGGGGGGCCTGCTAAATCGGCGCTTGTTTACTGGGCCTATTACAAAGCCCGATAATCGTTTAACAAGGGCTGCATGGACATCGTTACCGATGTCCTTGCAGCCCTTGCTTAACTGGCATACTTTACCTATCCTGGGTCCAGGGCTCCTCTTGCTCCTCTTCTTCCTGGGTCCCGCGGGCTGCAGCTTCAGAGCGTCCTGTCTTAACTGACAGGCCGCTCAGCCAATCACTGGCCGCGGCAGTCCCAGCCTGTGATTGGCTGAGCGGCCTGTCAGCTAAGACAGGACGCTCTGAAGCTGGGGCGTGCGGGACCTGGGGAGGAAGAGGAGCCCTGGACCATGGATAGGTAATGTATTTGTTTTGCATGGTCCACAATTATAGGTCAGAACCTATATCAACGATCAGCAGATGACGATCATCGGCTGATTGTTGCTATTACACGGAACGTTAATCGGACGGATAGGGCCGATTCGGCCGATTATCATTCCGTGTAATAGTACCTTAAGTCTGCAAAAACTGCTGTATTCACTGCCAGCTCCTCAGCCTGTAGCATTGTTCAGCACAAAACAGCATGGTATATGTCCCAATGAAGCTATATATGTATTTATGAAGCTGAGATTTAGGCTGCAGATGCTAGTCAGAGATGATGACCTTACTCAGGGGTGGGACTTCAGAGACCAGGGGGAGGGAGCTCAGAGACCAAATAAAGCCAAGCCCTCTGAGACAGCAAAGAATGATGGTTGTCTCTGGAGAGGGGGAGTTGGAGAAAACACCACATTTGAAAGTAAAAGAACTACACAACTTCCTTTCACTATCTTAGTAAGTTTTAGGTCTTAGGGAGATTAATTTTATTTTAAGAAAAAAAATATTTCCGATACTGAAATGCCCCTTTAAATTTTCCATGCTTTAGGTTTCATTTCCTAAAACTTATCTGAATTAAGACTTAAAATAAATTACCCGTAAGGACATGTTTTGGCTTGAGATGGGGAAGCTGATAGAGTTCCTCCTTAGGCCAAGGACCTGTGAGTGTAAGAGATGTACAGCGCTGCAGAATAAGTTGGCGCTATACAAACTAATTGAAAGTAAGAAATCAAGGCAAATGAGGAAATGAGATCAAGGGAGGAAGATAGATCCTTGAGAATAGGGACACGTTAGACCATTCCCTGTATACCTTTGATTTTTCTACATCACAAGATCTTTGACATAAGAAATGTTTTTGAAGGAAATTTTAAAGAGCGATGAAAGCCGGAAGAATAAAGAAGCTGGATGAGATCTTCAACAATAAGACGGAAAGGATTATTCCTTTTACTGTCACACGCGTCAGCCCAGGACTCAGAATCATTTATTATTACGGCACTTTCCAAAGTTAAGATTGCCACCTGGAGATGTAAGATGAGAGGACTGTCGGAGGAGGAGGAGGGAAGGAAACTTTTAGTGCTGTTTGAAGAGAGGGGTCCAGACACACTTAATATCAGTCTTGGGTTTGTGTTTTAGTCTATAGTACATATCCCACCAGCATGTTGTTATAATTTACCAATTGTACCAGTCTGGGGTCCACTGATCTGCACCTTTAAATTCCCTGGTGGACTGTGGCAGTGGTTTGGCTTAAAGTGTAACTGTCATGTAAATGTCATTTTTCAGAAATCAATAAATATCACTAGTATAGGTGATTTTAAGAAACTTAATAGGTTTTATTAAGCAAAAGAGTTTCCTCCTGTACTCAAAGTTGTTTTGCAGCCTCCCCCTCTCACTTCAGAAGAAGTAGGATTTCTGTGTCTATTATGCTCTATGGAGAGGGGAGGGGCCGAGGGGGGATGAGTGGGCACAGAGAGGCGAAAAGGCAGCCCTGCACAGCACATCATCCTGCAATCTTCTCTCACCAAGCTCCCAGATAAGCACTGACCTGTGAATCCAGCATTTTATGTGCCCAGTTTCCAAAGTGGACAGCTGCTTTTCTCCTTCCTGCTCTATCATCCCCCTCCATAGGTTACAATAGACTCGGCAAACCCGTTTTCACTTTGCTTCTCCGTAATGAAGATAACTTTTTTTTTGCCTGATAATTAGCAGATAAGAAGTGACAGGAGAGGCTGGGAAACAGCCTTTTGAGTACAGATAGAAAATCGCTAGTACTATGGATTTCTGCAAAAATATTTTAAGTGACCGTTTCCACCCCTATCCTCACCACCATCATCTGTTGGTGGTGGTTCTAGATGGCCCCATACACCCTAGACCGACAGGCGAATCTTCAGTGAGCGATGGGTTTGGCTGACAAGTCTGTGTGTGGTGACACTTAGTCATCATATCCCTGGTGGTCTAGGGTGATGCAGGGATTAGTGCATATATCCTAAGCAATCTCTGGTTGTCAGGAAAGGGAATCTTGGTATCTAGGACAGGGAAATGCTTAAATGTGGTCCAGGCCATAAAACAATTAAACTGCGCATATGATTGGTCTAGGAAAAGAAAAGGCTTATTAGACACAATACTATTGGTTTCCTTGATGTGATGGTTTACAACAGTAAAGAGTGTTAATTGGAAGCATTACTGTGTTGTGGGGGGATTGGGGGATTGGGCAATCTGGCAACAGAGGGGTCTGATCCATTTTCCAGTAGCAGCAGAACAGTGCAGGGCAGAATCTGTGGCAGTGAGAATGCAGTCCAGTCTGCAGGTAGCATGTTACAGAGCTGGAGGAGTTAGGTAAATTGGTGTATAGATTTATGGGGAAAGTTCCAGCAGGAGAACTTGTAATGATTTAAACGTATAAACCTTTAAATAGTCACATGGGTGATTCTACTCGGACTTGCAACTATCTGTGTGTGTGCACTTCTAAAATACATACATACAGTGGTCCTATAATTGACAGCTCGCACATGCATAATACCCTTGACTACTTTGCTCATTCGGAGTTAAGTAGTCTATTGATCTTCCCTGCCTGTTCTGTATGCACACTTACACACAGATAACCGCCAGTCACCACCCACATGCTGCCTAGTCCAGAACAAGCTGAGGTTTCTATGGACAAACGACCAGTTACTGTCAGGACATGTGTCCCTGAATTTAAAAAAAAAACGACATCAATGTCTGGTAAACACAATAGTGATGAGCGAACTTGACGAATGTTCAAGTCCAGCTCGCTATTTGACTCACGATGGATGCAGCCCGGACGCTGCCGAGAAAACACAGTCACAGCCTATGGCAAACTATCAACCTATTTTCCTATGTTTTGTGTTTGCATTTGTTGGTGAGCAAAAGCACCACAGCTCCTCAGGGGCAACCACAGCTCCTCGGGGGCGGTCCTACCTACATGGCAGCTCAGTCATTGTTCAGGACTCTTTTGTAGTTTTTCTGTCTTGAATTGATCTGAAATGACAACCATTTTTTGTGCTTTACCAGCCAATATTGACCTGTAAGATTGTGACTACATTTATACTGGATTCTGGTACTAAACACCCACAGTAGCTTCTGTTTCATCCCCTTTTTTAGATCCATCTAGTAGCCACTAAGGTTGAGCTTTTCTATTTGCAACTTTCACCCGAGAAGAATATTGTTCTAACATATTTAATTCACGAATATATATGTATTTCTTTGTATGTATATATACACATACATAATGTTCTTGCCTATATCCAGCTTTTATCCGTTGTGCCGCTCTCGCTGACCTTCTGCTAAGCTACACGGGTCTGCTGATAGAGAGCGGGGATAGGATGAACACGTCTCATCCGTATCTCTCCTAATTTAGCCTGACTGAAGATCACACAAGGTTCATATAAAGCCATTTGGTCAACCAGTCTCCAGCTGCACACATTGCTCGCTAACCCTGCAGTTAAATGCTTTTCTCTCTATGCCAATGACAAGCTAAGGGCTGATATCCTTGAAATTGCTGGTTTTGTGTTGTGTTTCATTCAGGAAGCAAACAGACGGAACGCGGGGCAGTGGCACCACAAAACAAAATGCAGTTCCTGTCGCCACAGAACCTCGGTTAGTACGCATGGTCCACCGGGCGCGTGCACGTGACTTTGGCTATAGTCTTGTGGTTGTTTTGTGGTATCAACTATTGGTGGTGTTCTCATTTTTATTCTTTTTTTTTTTTTATTATTATTTTAGGTGCTTGTTTAGTTTTTTCCTTCCATCCATTTGTCTAGGTCCATGCTTCAGTCTTGGTATTAGGAGGATACTTATTTGTGGTGGGCTTCTAGCCTTAGGAAGGACACAAGTCCAAGTCTACTCACCATCTATCTAACCTCTGTGTGGCCTATAAAAGCCTATAATAAAATCAGAATTTAGTGACCATACGGTAGTTTGGCAATCATCATGCCTGAACTGTTTTAACAGCATTTAGAGAGATGCTTTACAGCAAGTCCCATAGACACAGGCAACAATAGAGAGGCTCTGTCCGATTGACATAAATGGGAAATGTTACTGGGCATACTCTGTGACCTTTGCAAATGTCATTCCACAGGTTGGGAATGTTGTAGTTATCACTTTTCAGAAGCCTCCTCCTTATCTTTATAAACAGAACATAAAGTCTCAGCTTAGTTTTAGGTTTTGTGGTGAGAACAGAAACCGCAAAATTTCTGGATTATTTTGTAGTATAGATAATAAAATTAAAAAATAAGAAAACAATCACCAAAACTCTTAAAAATATTTTATCTTCTGATGATACATTCCCCTTCGAAAAACCAGGCATCCAAAATACTTTCATCCTTGGCAAACCATATATGACCTCTCAGTAGGTAAAGGGAAGCTGAATATATCGGAAGTTTTTATCACTAGGCATCTAGGTGGTCAAACCCCCATCGATTGCTAAAACCAGCGGGTAGAAGTATGCAGCCAAGTGCTTCTCTCCTTGTCTCCCTCCAATCAATAGAAGTTCATCTCGTCCTGCAAGAACAGAGAGGGAAGAGAAGGCGTTTTTAGCAAAGTGTTTGTCTGGAGCAGAAGGCTGCTGAAGCCTTCAGCTTCCCAGTGCTCATTTCTGCCGATTCCATCCCTCAGAAGTAATCTTTACGAGACGTAGATTGGGCGGGTGACATTTTTTAGTTATTGGACATCACGAATTGGCATGGCTTCACTTGCACTCCTCGATAAGGATATGCATCGGTCCCCTTCACACCTCGGAAGACTTCAGAGAAGTGAACGCTGGGGGTCAGAAAGCTACAGCCATCTTCTGCTTCCCGGTCAACTCCTTCAAGGCTGAGCTACATTGATATTTTATTATATTCCTTTACAGAAAGGTTAAAGTAGCAGTAAGTTTACAAGTGTACCACCTCTACCATGTGGTGCTGTTGGTCCAAAACGGTAACAAAGACTGCTACCTAGCTACCTAAAGAAGCACCTGCTTGTGTCCGCAGGTTGTATGTAGTATTGCAATTTAGTCGCAGTAACTTCAGTGGAGCTCACCTGCAATATCAGACACAATCTGACAGGTTCCCTGTAAATGACTTATAGCTGTTTAAAAAGTCATCAACAAATGACAGAGAGAGTACTGAAGCCTACCCTACATGCATAACCTGACCATCAAAAGTAGCCAGTAGCCAATAACTATTTTTCATGTTACGGTATCATTATAGTCACCCAGCCAACCTACCAGTATAGTTGGGACTCTTCACTGGATATAGTAAGCTCTGTCCATGGTTCCAGTCCATAGCGTGGAGGGTTTTGTAATGAAACGTTAAAAAAAAAATGTGACGGTTCTGTAGTGTTTTGGTGCCAGGTGAGCGTCCCATGTTTCTCCTACAAGCATTAACCACTGGTTTTCTGTTACGGAAGTAAAAACTTTGTCTGTTTCAGAGTTTTTTGATAGGTGTTCTTTATAGCGAACGTGGGCCCTTTATATGTTTTTGTTTTGTTTTTTCACATACAAAGAGACTTTGTTGTTTAGTGCTGTACAAGGCACCGACATCAGCCATTATAGCACCGAACATGTATCTTCTCATGGCTGAAAGAGCAGACGGCCCTTTACCTGGATTTATAGAACTTGCTGCATGAGAATTTGACAACTTTTTGTTATGTAACCTCTTAATCTATAGCAGTTATCCATGATGCCATCAGTCCATTAATCACACATATCCCAGAAGCTGCACTGTAGCCTTTAGATTGTTTTGGCCTTTTTGAATTCCTGATTCATTACAAAATTATTACAAAAACTTTTTGTTTTGGAATTTAATAAGATAAGTAAATGTCGAGGGATGATTTCTTGGTGGTTCTGGTCTGTGACGTGTATCGGGGCAGTATGCCGTGTTTGCATTTCTAGTTCCGGCACACAGAAGTCCTGACCTATTTACCTCCATGTGATGCAAATTCCGTGAACAAATCCTTCCTACTAACCTAGCTGAGATCACCCGAATAATAACTTATCCTCCTTGTACTAAACATGGGCTCTTTGCTTGTTCCTTTCTCTATCTTAAACTCGTAGATTTATTTTCTCTCATTCAAATTTCCTTTTCTTTTTTTTTAACTATTAAATATTTAATTTCTTGTACTAACTCTGTTCAGCCTTCATCATCTGCCTGTCTCACCATGTAACTATGCATGTCAGACCTCCTCTTCGGGGTTTGAGCTTCCTTCTTTCTTTCATTCAGGTGCCTCACTCTTTCCTTTCCAGGTTCTTCCAGTTCTTTTAACATGTCAAACTCTGGAGATTTGTTCATGAGCGTGCAGTCTCTCAATGGAGATTCTTACCAAGGTGCCCAGGTTGGAGCCAACGTACAGTCACAGGTAGGGACCTTCAGATGGTTTGGGAAAAGGCTTTGGTGACGTAACCATATGTGGAGGAAGCTGTCGAGGTTCTGTTGTAGGATTCTAGATCAAACTTTATGTAGGAAGGCGATAGTATATATCTAGGACAAGAGGACTTTGTCACATTTCCAAAGACTGGTGATGAGAAGGATGGTCTTATGGTTTGGCCACACCCAAGAGTATGCATGGAGAATGATGGTTTATGTGGGCAGGCACTCACTAGAGACTGTTTTATGGAATGTTGGTTGGAACCATCGCTAATTTGGGAGGAATAGTCACCGATGTAGGGTGATCCATTGCCTGTTGCCAAAGATTTGATAAGTAATTGCATTGCCTACATTTGTATTCCCCCTCACTTAAATGGATTTTTTTTTCTTTCTTTTTTTTTTAACAACCGTACAAACGAAATAAATTATTCTTCCAATACCAGTCATCTCGATGAACCTCGTAACACATTCGGTAGTGTCGTGGCTTTGGTATAGAACAGAAGCTATGACACACGTCAATGGAGCCTTAGGGTCCTATTACATGGGCCGACCATGGCCCAATCATTTTAGTAAACGAGCGCCGATCTGCTAGATTTTACTAGAGTTTACTAGACCTATTAAATGGCCTGATCGACATGAAGGGCTGTATGGACATAGTTAGCGATGCCCATGCAGTCCTTGCCCAAACACCTGATACCTTACTTCTCCCACTCCTGGTCTTCTTTCCTGTGCTACGCAGCTTCCCTATCCCACTGGCAGGAGTGTCTGAGCTAACCGGCCGCTCAGCCAGTCACAGGACAGGACCGCTGAAGCCTGTGATTGGCTGAGTGGCTTGTCAGCTGACAGGATGCTCAGACGCTGCAGTCGCTTCGGACGATTATCGCTCCATATAATAGGGCCTTTAGGGTTACCCGTTAAATCCCTTTTTACGTGGCCCAGTAGGAAGCGGCAAATAAGCGCTCATCAGCAGGACTTTGCAGAGCTTTTACGAGGCCCCATTATATATTCGTCCGGCCACATGAGCAATTTTTGGATCGTTTGTGCGGCTATTTATATGCATTGTTATCAACCGCACATCCTCTATATCTCCAGGTAGCTGCGTGGGCCATAACAATTATTTATATGGCAGCACAAAAGATTTAATCAGCCCACGAATGAACGATTCTTTGCTTGTTAGTTGGTTGATTGCTAGTAACACTCATTACCGATAATCATCCTGCGTTAAAGGGCCCACATTATCATAAAGGCCAGGAGCTTTTCCTATATAGTATATTCATAACGCTTCATTCACCTGATGGAGGCGAAAAATGATCATTTTGTGTTCCCTTCGACCCGTTGATATTGGTGTATCAAAAAAAACAAAAAAAAAAACTGTAGGGCATAGACTACACTCCATAGAAAGCCCTTCAATGGCGCTTGTCACAAAGCTGATATCTCCCAATCGTCATGCAGATTGTGGATATGTCAGAGTTCTGTGCAGTAGCAATATTTCACGCAATAGAGCTCATGCACGGAGCTCGCCAGCGTGGGAAGTATCTGTATCAGAGGCATTTATGGATGAACGTGTCAGGACAAAGCCCCATCATGTGAACTGGGCCAAAACTATGCTAGCCAAAGTGGTGCAGTTGTCTGATGCAGGAACAACTCAATAAGAACTATGGTTGGTCACCTGGAGACTTTTGGTCTAAGTCTTCGGGAACACATTAGAACCAAAGAATTGTGAACAATTCAAAAACATCTGGTGGGCCCATTGGGGTTCACCTTGTCCTGCTTGGCGAGTCTCCAAAATCCTTTGTATGTTTTTATGTACATTTCTGGAAGGAAACAACCTTCTCTAATATTGTCGACTCTTCATACTTGGTTTGTGCAGTGGTTGACTCATAGATACGATGTGTTGGATTGCTTCCTCCATATTGAACAAATATGCAGAAATTCCCCTTTGGTAATGCCCCCCCTAGAGGCGGGATTCCCACCGACTGCCATAGTAAAGCTTCCATTCCAGTATATATTGCCGTTTGATAGGATCTGACAGATTGGTTGCTGCTGTTGGCTGTTTACAGAGGACGACTGAAACTATTGGGTTAACCCCTCCTATTTTTAAGACGTTCTGTTCTTGGTTGCAGCATATACATACATTGTTTATTTGCCCTATATTTCTATATGTTAATGGTTTTGCATTGAATTTATTTTCCAGTATTTCTTTTTTCCTGACTTTATCTTCACTCCTGTCTTCCCGTCTTCCCCGTTTTCCTTCCTTATCATCATCTTGTCTGGTGTCTTTCACTCCTGTCCTTTCGGTGTCCCTTCTGTTTTCCATGTCTTCTCTATGTTGGACTCTGCGTTGCGTCTCTGTCCTCATCACGTCGTGGTACTCTCTCTTCACCATTAGTATTGTCTGTCTTCCAGGTGGATACCCTTCGCCATGTTATCAGTCAGACAGGCGGATACAGTGAGACTCTGTCAGCGAATCAGATGTACAGTCCGCAGGGCATCAGTGTAAGCAAAGAAACCTTTTGTTTTCTCTGTCTGTTTCCCAATTATTTCAGGTCCACAGGGCCCTGACTGCCACATTGCACACACTTCTCTCCCTTTCATGGTCACCTATTCTGCTTTGTGCCGGTGAAGCCAGCGGGCAGCGCTCTACCCACAAATGATGCTGCGTGTAGGCAGCTGGAGCCCATGCCTGTCACACGCAATCAGTTTCCTTGTGCCACCTGCGGCCACTTACAGTCAGCCGAGGGAAACAGCCAAACAGGTGACACATAGCATGGCCACAGCAGAGCCAGTGTGGAATCCATCTCTATTAACCAGTTCTGTGCCGGGAGGACGGTGCACTCCACCCAAAGACTCCGCGCGTCATATGTCAAAGCCGAAATTCCAAAAATATTCAGCACTCGCCATTCCGGCACGTTGGTGCAGCCCTACATACACGGACATATTTGTGTGTTTGTTGGAGGGCGGCAGAGAAGAGCAAACATTTCTGGCAGTGCTCGCGGCTGGGAATGACATGTAAATTCATAGCGACAAGCCGTGTCGTATGGAGTGAAATCAATAAGACAGACACAGGGAGAGCGGCTGCAGATTTGGGACAGCAATCCAAATACATTTCTCAGATCAGCCATCCACCATCCAAAGGCCGTGACAGAGGGAGGGAGGAGGGGGGCGAGATCTGACATAAACACAGAAATAACACAAGATGCACACAGTGCTGTGGGAGGGGAGAGCCGCCGGCACACGTAGGTATACAGTTGTTTGCTTATTTTCAGTGTTACATTTGCTCGGTGGAGAATGTTTGCTCCCCGCTCTATCTCCGCCGTATTTAATTATACACATCGCAACATGAGGCTCTCTCCGCGCATTTGCATCCGAGCGTGCGAGGCTTCTGACATTCTCAATAAGCAGAGTGCTCCCGTAACAGGTATTGATTTATTCCCATTGTTATCGGAGCCTGTTTACTTCTGAGATACCTTAAGACGCCAAATGTTTCTTAATAACTGGAAGGGGGGGATGGGAAAAAAACAAAAACACGACCGACGACTTAAATAAAGCGCTCAATTCTCTACTTACGAAAAAATAATTTCCGTCGTAGCAAAACGTATCCCTGCTATTCCCGTAATGAGTCCTTCACCGCGATCACCATTTACTCGCTGCAATTGTAGGGATAATGGTGATTGTTAGTGGAAAAAAAAAATAACAGGTCAGATCACCCAGCCCCCGCAGCCCACCCCCACCCCCGATGGATGCAGTCATTTTCCTCCTGTGTGCACAAAGAAATCATGGATACAATTATTTTCTTCTTGTTTGTAGAAAATACAACGGATTACTGGGATTAATTTACCTGCAGCTTCCGACATTGGGTGTTTAGTCTCAGCTCATTGTAATCGCTAGAAAGTCGTTTTATGTTCATTTATTGTCATGTGACCTAAAGACTGTATTAAAACTGGAAACTGTAATTCAATAGTTTAACATATTGGGGAGACTGACCTTAGCTGCTGTCACCACCAATTCTTCAACCTAGATAAAAGATGCGATCCGCTGATGAGCGTTTATCTATTTGTTGGCTTATTACACAGGGCAATATCTGCCTGTGCACCATGTAATAGGCCCCTTAGCCACTTTTTTGGACTCCCCTGGTGATGGCATGTTTCAGGTTATTTGAATTTATAATGTCTAATCCCCTCAATGTGACAAATGAATAGTAATTGAACCATACCATCTATTCAGACCGCTCAATATTACATATTATTACAATTTAAGCACATTAAAGGAGAAGTCCGGTGCTTTGTTTTGATTTTTTCCCCCCAAAACAGCCAGGGAGGAGGTGGATGATCATAACATGCACCTGTCCTCCGCTGTGGTTCCCCACCGCTTACCCTGAGCGGGGACCTGGGTAATGACGTGTCAGGCCCGCTCAGCCAGTCAGTGACCATAGTGTCGTGACCCTGGTCCCCCGCTCAGACCAGGAAATGGCTGGGGGACCAGAGCGGAGGACAGCAGACCCCAAAGCTGGAGCCGGGGCAGTAGGTGCATATAATGATCATCCACCTTCTCCCTGGCTGTTTTGGGAAAAAACACAGAACAGGACTTCAAAAGTCAACGGGGTGAATCTGGAGATCTCAACACTTATGAAGCAACCAAAACTACTGAATCTGTGTTTTCATCTATTGTGAACAGAGCCTAAGTAATCACATATAAGTGGAAACAAACACAAGTTTAACTAAAAGACATACAGACCCGACATAAGACTGGACACGGCACATCAGGAACGGCCAATGTTGGGACCTTTTTATCTTTGGCGACGGACAGGTCCCAGTATGGGGTTGTAAGCTTCTGTGCACACAACAAAAGTTTCTGTCAAGAGAACAATTCCACTTTTCTGCTGCGATCCCCACAGATTTCGGATTTTCACTCCATAGGCTTTGGGTTCTGTACGCAGACTTAGTCCCTTGCACACACCTGGCATTATGGACCCATTCAAGACTACCAGCCTACATACACGGCCCTAGAGGCTAGTCTGGCATTTTTCTGGAGCTCAGATCGTATTTCACTCTAAGCTGTGATTTTGCTGTTGCCATGTAACAGAGCTTACACTTTCCCACCACCCCCCTTGCTCGCAGAGACTAACTTCCAATACTTCCTGGACAGACCAAAATATTGCAGTTGATCTGTGCATGCTGAGTCGTAACGAAGAGCAACAGGGAAAAAATAAATGTTGTTTTTTTTTAATTATACGTACATAGGAAATACATGTAATATCACTGTTTACAGATTAGACCCCTTTAAATTAGCAACTTACCTATTAAAACTTGAAGGAGAAGTCCCAATAAAAAGGCAGGAATGGTTCTCAGCACCCAGACCCGGACCCATACAAACCTCTGACATGTTGCTATGGCATGTCAGAAGTTTCTTTAAATGACAGGTACCCTTTAAACTGCGGCTCACTACTGTTATCAGCTTAGGAGGAAAGATGATGTCTGGACCCTTGTTCTAATGGTCAGTGGGCGCCCTAATATTTAGACATTTGGTTCAGTGATGAGTTTAATTTTTAAAGGAGTTCTGGGTGACAAAACTTATCCCTATGCCCTATGGGGGTGTACGGATGTTGTAGAGGAGGAAGTCCTAAGCAAGGTTGCTTCATCTGAGTGCCTCCTCCTCTGATATACTCTGCACGTCCGTGCACTATGTGGGCGGCAATTGATTCAGATGTCACTGTACAACCCTACATGCTGCAAATGTATGCGTAGACCAGGCTTCCCTGGCAGTAACTGGTGATCACGGGATTGTGTTACTAAGCATGTTCCAGGCAGATCGGACAGTAGGTGCCGACCAAAAACCTCTCTAGATTTTGGGACTATCCATCCAATCAGTGACTCCAGCCTGAAGAGCCATCGGCTACATTATCGGTGACTCTTAGATCCTCTATTACCTGATGAGCCATCACAGGTTTCCCGTATTATACACCAGACCCGATGTCTTTGCTCTCGGTCTAATAACGCTATGGGATATGCAAATTGCAGGCCCTGATAGGCACAAAGTTGAATATAATTATCAATGACCTATAACAACTTGTAACGCTCTTGAACACTTTCTCATTCTCTTGCGTCCCTCGCCATCACTTTTGTTTGTTCACAATGACCCCGCATAACACAAAGTGTCATTTGTGTGCATTAAAGCCATGCCGAAGGGACAGGAACAGATGATCTCGTGACATGGCAATTACAGTTCTGAGAGAGATTGGACGCAAGAGAGGAGGGGACAAGACCGGGCCGCTGTGATTACAGAGAGGCCGCCACAAAATCATAGGCTGGGAAATAAAAGGCTGCCAGGTTCTGCGTAGAGGTGGATCCACAAATCCAGGCAGTGTCCTTGAAGCGAGGAACGACGCGCAGCACTGAGGAGAGGGTCACACCTTTCATACAGCTGGATGGCATCAGAGGACGAGCTGTGCTGCACTCTGCATATGGCAAATGATAAAGCTCATTCTAGAATCAGCCAAGTACTATGTTATACACCGGCTTTATGGCAGAGTCCTAGCGTTGTGACGTATGAGCATGTATCTTACAGTGTATGCCTGTCTAATGCCCAGCATCCCCGAAGTGAAGATTATCTGAATGTAAAGTGAATTATAAGTGTGTGGTCAGCTATACACAATGTTCTAGATGTTATGCATCTCGTTCTCATCCGTCCTGGATATCTGTTTCTACCTTCCAGTAGTGTCCACAGCAACAACAAACACACAAATGGCTCCAGTGGATTCTTGAAATTTGGCAGATCTGATTATTCTGCCCATATCAAGGAATCGCTCATTTTCTGGAAGAATTAACGGAAAAAATGGTTTAGTCCAGTTTTTCTAGATTTCTCAAGCCCCCCCCCCCCCCCCCCCCCCCCCCCCCAAAACTGGTCAGTCAGGATTTCCTCGGTATTTTAGAGGTCATGTAATTGCGATAGCTGAGAGATCCTCAAACGCTGACCTGTCGTGGAGTCAGTCAGAACCGATGTTGAGAAATACGGGTCTAGCCTAACCGTTATTTTGTCTTTCGTATAGAAAAACAAGATAACAGTTAGGCTAGACCCGTATTTCTCAACATCGGTTCTGATTGACCCCACGACAGGTCGGCGTTTGAGGAGTTCTCTGGGATGTACATAGTAACATAGTTAATAAGGTTGAAAGAAGACAAGAGTCCATCCGGTTCAACCTGGAGAAATCCTACTGTGTTGATCCAGAGGAAGACAAAAACCCCTATGAGGCAGATGACTATTGCCCCATCACAGAGAGAAAACTCCTTCCCTACTCCAATGACGACCAGAATAATCTCTGCATCAAAGCATCACCAGAAATCTAATGTTCATAATATTATATTTAACCCCCTTTTAACTAACTTAATGGGGTTAAAAATTTGGTGGGGATATGACTTCTGGGACCCCTAATGATGACCAGAACGGAGGTGAACTGTCCCCTGAGCGCACTCTTGGCCATTACTCTCTTATGTTACTGTTTGGAAATCCTATATATACGGTGACCAGAGCAGTGACCCCAGCATACACACGTCGCTCAGGGGCAGTTGACCTCGGTTCTTGTGATTGCTGGGGGTCCCAGGGGTTCAGACTCCCACCGGTCACTTAGATATTCATTGCCCTGTCCTCTTGGGTATCTTAAGGTACATTGTGGACCAGTCCTTACAATACGCCATAGTAGTGGAGTTGTCATTCGGAACCCCCGCAGATTGGCGCAATGTAGCACCACATTCTCTTCAATACCTACATGGACACATCAGCGTTTCATACACCTGTGTATTTTGCACAATTTACTGGACTGCGTACTGCTGTACTAGGCACCACTATCTGTATGGGAGGAGAGACGCTGTTCTCATGTGACGGGGATCTGGGCCGTTTGTACTGTTCTACATGGAAAGGCTCAGGGTGTTATCTTTCAGAGTACCCCTTTAAGAGTAAACTTTTCTTGCTTCCCTTAAATCTTTAATATTGAGACTGCTGGGACATGTTAGAGTTTTATACACTGAACAACTTATTAGAAGAAATTAAAACCATGCTTTATTTTCTCTTGTTTCAGGCTAACGGAGGGTGGCAGGATGCGGCCACCCCTTCGTCTGTGACTTCCCCTACGGAAGGACCTGGCAGCGTCCATTCTGATACCTCCAACTGAGCAGCCGGCTCCTGAATTTCTACTCTTGAAAGCCAGAATCCATCCCTTCCCTCTCACTCCAGATGGCCACTGTGGGAATGCAGCGAACAAAGCAACCTCTTTTGGCATATCCATTAGAATCTTTCCAGACCTTCATTAATACATTGACTCCTTAATTCTTGCCTACATTTCTGTCTATGATCACGGTTATGTAGGTTGTAGTCTTTGCCTATTTTTTTTTTTATTTGAATTTTTTAACCAATTAAAAAAAAATTAGTTTGGGATGAGCAGGAACTAGCTGCCGGTGTGCGAAGCACTAACTACATTGTTGATTTAAATGTGGCTGCACCTATGCACACACACAGCCATGTTTAAATGATCCCAAATCTTGCAAACCTATAGCTGATTGTGGAAGTTCCCGAAATTACATTTGGCATCTTCCCCCCTCTGAACACGCTTAAGTTATAGCGGAGGGCCAAATAATCCCGACCTTCATTGCTTTCTCATGCAGTAAAATATCCTTTCGCAACATGGGACTAAACCCTGGTTACTGCCATACCTTCAGTTTCTTCCGTATGCCCGTTCTATGACTGGTGACATCTACCCTTCCAACATCTTCTGGTTGATTTGTTCCTAGCGTTGACCAGAAGTCATTAGAGATACAGGATCACGAGGAAACCCTTAATATACGTGGATTAAGTATACTAACCAAAGGCTGTACATTGTAAAAGACAATAAAGTGGAATATCGTTTCCATGATGTATTGCTACCAGAAATAGTTCCAGCGACATCTATCGTCACAACTTTCTTCTACATTGACCTTCGTTCTACTCTTCAGACAACAGGTCTTCTCCAAGGACAGAAGCAGATCATCTTCTAGTTCACTTGGAAAAGTATCTTCAGTAGAAATAATATATATGTAAGCCTTGTTGTCAAACCAGAGCTCCGTCCATTGCCTGTAATCTCAGATTTGGACATCGAGAAGATGAAAGTTTTCCGTAATCTCGTTGTCTTCACTCTATGGATGGGAACACACCATTCTCCAGCTGAGCTGTCCTCTGGTCATTTACTACAACTCATGGATATTTTTTCACTCCATTGATTTAATTTTTTTTTTTTTTTTTAAGACAACCACTCTAGAAATCGTTTCGTTTCCATCCAGACTAGTTATTTTTCAATACAGTTCCGTCCCAAGTAACACGGCTGCTCCTAACGTCAAACTTTCCTTTTTCCTCTAAACTAGGATTTGTCCCGAGGAATTTTGTCCCAGCATTTCCCATCATTTCATTACCGAAAATTCTTCGTGTCTGGCAGTTCTCCACAAGCACCTACGCAGGGTGTCACCAATCCACGTTTGATACCAAAAATCCGCATGTACTCGCACAGAGGAAAGACGGACACAGAGGGAAGTGCTCAGCTTTATTAACATTCACTACGGTTTCACATAACTTGTGTATCGTCGATTGTTATATTTGAGATAAACATTTGATGCTGGATGTTCTTGTATATTCTGAAGAAAACAAAAAAAGACACAAGATAAAAAGAAGAAAAAAAAAAAAGACATCAAACAGCCAAAAAGTTGTCCTGGGTTTAATAATCTTTATTACTAAAAACAGATAAAAAAAAATCTTTAAAAAAAAAAAAAGTCCTGTTACAGAGATCACACCCGTTTAGCATGGAAATAGGTTGCTGATTTCTATTTTATGTCTTTCATATTTCTTGCTTAGTTTTAACACAAAAAAAAACAAAACTACCTACATGTGATTTTTTTTTTAATTATTTTTATTTTTTATTTTAATTCTTTTTAACACCGCGCGTTTGTGAGTTATAACGCAATGCTAGATAAATGTAGTTGGGCACCTTTTTAGTTATTGTTTTAATTTTTTTTTCTAAGGGATGGGGTGAGTGGGCGGGCACAGGGTTTGGGGCAAATTGGGGATTGTTTCAGGGGAAAGGGTGGGGCATTTTCCATATATGACCCCTTTACGGCCAGAGTAGTGTGACATATATGCTGTTTGCCCCTCTGGCAGAAACGGGGTTAAAGAAGCAGACTCAAAGATTCTGCCGGATAAACCCATTTTGTAAACTAAAGTTAAAAAAAATAAAAAGCAAAAAAATTATGAAAAAAAAAAATGTTGGAAAAAAAGTTGGAATAGTTAAACCTTAATAGGTACATCATAAAATGTACATTTAATAACTTTTCTGAGAACCAGAAATAAATTCTTTTTTTCCTGTTTTCAGTTCTTATTTGTTTCAAAGCACATGTGATGGTTAATGTGGTAATCCCTGGTTAAGTGGAAGGTGTTTTTACAGAGCCCGTCACTGCGGAGGTCAGGTCATAGGAATACTTAGGGGTGTCTGATTTCGGATTGTTTAGAGATTTACCCAAAACCTTGTTCAGAAAGATTTATAACAAGAAGGGTGCGTTCACACTTTCCCTGGTCGACGGTGTTCTGCAGAGTGGACCTCTGAGCTCCCCGCATTGTGATTATGTCAGGAGCTCCAATACTGTTTAAATGATCGCAATGGTGTCCACGATAATTTCAACAGTTCTCTGAGGTCCTGACGTAATCACAATGAGGGGAGCTCTAAGAATTATTCCGCAAAACACTGTCCATGCTGTGGAGAATGTGTGAACGCACCGTTAGGTGAATGGAAAGTAAAGTCTTGAGACTCGTAACTCGGGCTCTGCAGACCTTTTTGCCTTAGGGTATGTGCACACTATGGAAATCACGCGGATAACGTGCAGTGGATTCTGTCCCCCACCCCCAACACACACACACACGTGCACGCTCCCACTTCAATTTCCGCTGCTCCCATAGGCTCCATTCTATGATCAGACTGATTCCCCCTGATCATTCTTTGAGCGGATGGTGGAATCTGACTAACAATAGAAAGTCGTCTATGGGACAGACAGGGAGTGCACGGAGACGAGCGGCAAGTAGTGCGATTTCCGTAGTGTGCACATACCCTTAGGAGAGACCTATCAATTAAGCAGGTCTCTTACACTTTATGATCGGGCTGAGGACTCCTAGAGTGAAGGTTCCTACACACACTATACAGTTGTCCAAACCCGCTACTGCCCAACTTCCTTGTTTTTGGAGTGATAAGCCTCCTGTCTCTGGCAGAAAATGGTCATATTCTTCTAATGCTGGCAAACTCCTTTAAAGTATCACTGTCGTTTAAAAATTTTTTGCAGAAATCAATAGTTCAGGCAATTTTAGGAGACTTTGTATTTGGGGTTTATTAGCCGAAAAATGCATTTTTATCACGAAAAAAGCTGATTGAAGCTCTCCCCCCTGTCTTCTTCATTGTGTATGGAGAAGGGAGGGGTGGAGGGAGATGAGGCACCAAAACAGGACAACAAAGAGTTAATTTACAGCTACATCACCGGCTAGCTCTCTGACCTCCTTAATAGCGCTTTCTAAAGCTCCCGACTGTAATCCTTTGTTCTCTGCTGCAGACTCCTCCCCTCTCTATAGAGCCGACAGGGTTGTGTGTGTGATGCAGCAAGTTACAATTTCCTGATATTTTGCAGTGGATGAAAAAGAGGAGGGAGGGGGGACCTGGGGAAAGTCTTTTTGAATGCAGATAATGGCATATTTGCCTAATAAACCCAATTACAAAGTTTCATAAAATCGCCTGTACTATTGATTTCTGCAAAAAACTAAACAAAAAAAAAGACAGTGACTCTTATGTTTATGGGGGGGGGGGGGGGGGGGGGGGAGAACTGTCGGCTGATTGATCTCTTGGTGGACTGGTATGTAGGGTGTGTAGGAAACGTTAAGGCCTGAGCTTTGGTTACTTTTAAAGATGAGCGCAACTGGAGCATGCTTGAGTCCGATCTTTGGGCATTTGAATATCAGTGGCTGAAGAAGTTGGATGTAGACCTAGGGATCCCATAGGTTGTATCCATGTTCTTCAGGACTCCCCAAGGCTGCATTCAACATCTTCAGCCACCAATAATCAAATGCTGAACTATTGTGCTTGAGTTGTGCCCATCTCTTGTTACTTTTCACCTGGTTACTTTCCATCTCCATTGCAATTCAGAAATAGCAAAGTGATTTGCTCCAGGATAGAGGTGAGCGAATCTACGGCATTTCCACCCAATTCTCACATCTTTGTTTGTTTCTTTTTGCAAGATTTGTTCAGCTGTGAAAATGCGGCAATTACGTGGAACGTGGAAAAGTTCAGTATGACATTCTGAGGTCTCCGATTACTGTCTCCAAGTCATCGTATTAGGGTAGAAACACTGTGGATTTTCTCACCGCTTCTTCAGGGGGGTTAAATAAATCTCCTCTCCTCAGGCTCCACACATCAGTATCCGGCCATTTCCACCATGTTCAGTGGTTACGCTGTAATTTTAACAGATTACACTTGAGAATGCAGAAAGCCTTAATAAATATGCGTTTAGCCGCAATGGAAGAAGCGAGTAATTTCTCTGGCATTTGGAGAAGATGGAAGTGTAACTTTTATTTCAGAGGCTAAAGATTGATGCCCTGATGTCCTGCTCTTGTATACTGTCACTCTGAACACTTTCGGTTCCTTATACTGGATGCAATAAATATAAAAGCCGTTTTAATTTCTGCATTTATTTAGAGGGAGCCTGTCAGCAGTTTTCACCGCTAGAGCGGTTACTCTGAGCAGAGCGCACGGGACACTGCACAGGAAGGACACCTGCTATTGCACCATATGGGGATGGGAGCTTGGTTTTTTTTTGGCCATGCAGGTGCCATAACTGTCCTCCCTGAGGTATGTTAAAGGAGGAGTCCCACTAAGGGTATGTACACACGGAAATCATGCGGATAGCTTGCCGTGGATTCCCTGTGCGCTCCCGCTTGACTCTCCGCCTGTCCCATAGACCCCATTTTATGGTCAGGCAGATTCCGCCGTCTGCCCAAATAAAGGCCCTATTCCACAGAACGATTATCGGCCATACTCACTAGAGATGAGCGAACTGCTCGGACTTTTGCTCCGTAAGCAGTTCGCTCTCTCATCATGTCTTTGATCCTGGCCGCATAGTTGCACTCACAGGAATATGCGGCCAGGATGTTCCACGGAATAGCTGTTGAATTCTGCTCATTCCGAATACTCACCCGTCTGCTGCTGCCGTGTGGAGTGGCAGCGAGGGGGGAACAAGGAGAAAACGAGCGCGGACAGTGCTCATTTGTTCCTCTCCATCGGCCCATGGAATAGGGGTTTAATGAACAGGTTCTTTTTTTCGGGCGAATGGCGGAATCTGCCTGACCATAGAATGGAGTCTATGGGACGGGCGGTAGCAGGGGGCAAGTGACGGAATCTGCAGCAACTTAACCGTATGATTTCCATAGTGTGCACATATCCCAAGACTAAAATCAGCAGGCAGGTGGGGGTGATAATAAACACGTAAACTCACCCCTCCCTAAGCCTCGTAGCACCACTCCAGGGTCTTGAAGCTTTTCCAGCTGCAATGTCATGGTCCAGCTAAGTGATTTGCCCACTCAGCCAATGGGTACCCGGTTTCCAGCAGCCAGCATCAGGACTCTGGAGCGGCGCAAGAGAGGCATGAGAAGGGTTGAGTTTACATTTTTAATATTTTCACCCCCACACCTGCCTGCTAATTTTAGTCTTCGTGGGACTTCTCTTTTAAAGGGAATCTGTCAGCACTGGGCCCTAACTGAGGTACTGACGATGTGCATTAGCTGGCAGTCCCCTAGTGAGCGTGTTATCTTCTGGTAATTTGTCCATGGAGTGGATTAGTCTCCTACTGTAATTAAGAGTCAATGAGGAGTTGTGGCTCAGTATTTGTGCCACACTCTGGCACACCACCACTCCTTCCTCCTCCCTCCTCTTCATAAATAATCAATGCTGTCCAGTTTCCTGGTCGGTCAGCTGTCAGCCAATGTCTCTGCGTTTTTGTTTTTGTTTTTTATCCGTGTTCCCAGTACGTGTTTTTTTTTTTTTTTTTCTTGTCCATTTATAATTTTATAAAATTACATCCACAAAATAACGTCTGTCATTTTGTGGTTTGACCTCCAGTCAGTGCAATAACTGCTTTTGGTACATCAATAATTGTCATGATCCTTATTTGACGTCCGCCAAAAGACATCCGCCATTTAATACACTGTGTGCAAATTACGTCCATTCCATAGACTTCAATGCAATTTATTAAAGCCAATTAAACATTATGCAATAATAGATGTCTTTAAAAAAAAAAAAAAACTTAGCGTGAACATAGTCATAAAGTACATGCAGAGGGCTGATCTGCAATCAGGTATAGCTGAGTCTTTTAACCTAACTGTGTTGGAGTTGTGGTCTAGGGGTAAATCACTGTGGTTTGATTTTCCTGATAGAAATGAAATAGTTTTTTTTTTTCTAATTTTTAAAAGTGAAAAGAATTCCCAAACATGTCCAAATTAATTTTAAAATTATGTTTTTTTTTTTTTTTTTTTTATTCAGTGATGAGAAAAAAGGAAAAGTAACAATTAGAGATGAGCAAACCTCGAGCATGCTGGAGTCCGAACCTGAACTTTCGGCATTTGATTAGCGGTGGCTGCTGAAGTTGGATAAAGCCCTAAGGCTATGTGGAAAACATGGATATAGTCATTGGCTGTATCCATGTTTTCCAGACAACCTTAGAGCTTTATCCAACTTCAGCAGCCCCCGCTAATCAAATACCGAACGTTTGGGTTCGGATGGAATTGAACCCGGTTCGCTCATCTCTAGTAACAATATTTCCTTTATCAGGGGAATTGAACCCAGGAAAATAAAAAAAAAAAATTGTTGTTGGCCTCTTCACAGATGATTTATTCCTAGATCACAGCTCCAACAAATATTTTAAGAGATTCAACTATACCTGAATGCGGATCAGTCCTCTGTAGGAAGTTTATGTCTGAAATACTCAGACACTGATTGACAGTGTGAGTAAGCAGGAAGCTGGGCAGCATTGATTATTCATGAAGGAGTGGGGAGGCGTGCCAGAGTGCAGCACAACTGCTGAGCCACAACGCCTCTTTGACTCTTCATTACAGTTAGAGACCCGATATGCACCAATAAAGATATGTATGTGTATGGCGGGGAGATGGTGATGTAGGCCTATAGGGGCTGATCAGGGTGGTAAAGTCACTGGGGGTGGATCTTCAGCTCAGAGATGAGATCCAGTCTGTCCTCCTGTGTCGGAAGAGGGTGTGTTGTCTAGAGAGGGAGGAGTCTGAGAGCTGGAGACAATACCCATGTAACAGCCAAGTACAGTGTTTATTTCTAGCAGCTCCCTTAGAGACTGAAAAGAGCAGCATGTGCGTGTTCTCGAGATTCCTGGGCCCCCAGCGGTGGGAAGAACCCCATGACTATGTTTCCAGATTGGAAAACCCCAAGGCATGAAGCACGACTGCATCATGGCTCGAAGGGTTCCATATTATGGTTTAGATAATAATGATGGGACAATACTTAACCTCTACGTCAATCCTGTAATTTCTGCAGAAGAAGAATGGTTACACGCTCCTTACTATGCTATATTATTGTGATATTCTTTACTAGAAGAATAACTGACATGTGATGTGGCAATTCCACAACCTCAATAAGGATTAAAGGGGTACTCCAGCAAAATTTCTTTCGAATCAATTGGTTTCATAAAGTTATATAGATTTGTAATTTACTTCTTTTTAAAAATCTTCCATTACTTATCAGCTGCTGTATGTCCTGCAGGAAGTAGTGTATTCTTTACAGTCTGACACAATGCTTTCTACTGCCACCTCTGTCCATGTCAGGAAGGATCCAGAGAAGCAGCAAATCCCCATAGAAAACTTCTCCTGCTCTGGACAGTTCCTGACATGGACAGAGGTGGCAGCAGAGAGCATTGTGTCAGACTAGAAAGAATATACCACTTCCTGCAGGACATACAGCAGATGATAAGTAATGGAAGACTAGAGATTCTTTTTTTTTAATGAAATAATTAACAAATCTATATAACTTTCTGACACCACTTGATTTGAAAGAAAAAGATTTTTATTGGAGTACCCCTTATCATGGTCTCTACAAGAGGTTATACATACATTATACCCTGTAACACTGGTGTTTGGTCTCCTTTATGAATATTTATCACTATCCACCGCTAAGGCACCAAATCCTATTAATAAATCATTGCAATCCCTGTAAGTAATTCAGTAAGGACTGGCTCCATCTTCAGTAATATCGTCTATAGGGCCCAGATGGAAAAATCATTGATGGAACTTAGGAAATTTCCAAAACAAATTACTTGTTTTCCTATTCAGCACTTGATGGATATACAAGTAACTGAGGCTAAAAATCATTAGGGATCTGTTCTTGTTCTTGGAGAAGACGCTGACGTTTCTGCTAGAGCCATTTGGAGACAAGGATTTTGAAGGCAGATATTTATGGCGCCATAACCAACCGCATCCAGAGATCTCATAACCATCCTGTCCGGTTTGTTTTTTTACACACACATATATATATATATATATATATATATATATATATATATATATATTGGTGTAAACAACTACAGTCTTGTTCATTCCGTGCCATGTTTTGGTTTGAAGTATGTGATAGTTCTCCAGCGAAGGCCCCGTTAGATGAGGGAGATTATTGGCAGAACAGAATGACCAAATCCTTGATTGTTGACTGATCGGGTCATTGTGACCTGGGAAAAATAATAAAAAAAAAAATAATTATTTAGTTCATCATTATTTAATTTTGTAATATTATATGTTACCATTAGGGTAGACATTACACTGGGGGAGCTGTCTGTGTCACTAGTGCTGCAGCCTCCCCTGATGTCTATATAATATACTGTATGTTACCATTAGAATAGATATTACACTGGGGGAGCTGTCTGTGTCACTAGTGCTGCAGCCTCTCCTGATGTCTATAATAATACATGTTACCATTAGACTAGACATTACACTGGGGGAAGCTGTCTGTGTTACTAGTGCTGCTGCCTCCCCTGATGTCTATATAATATATGTTACTATTAGAATAGACATTACACTGAAGAAGCTGTCTGTGACACTAGTGCTGCAGCCTCCCCTGATGTCTATATAATGCATGTTACCAGGGCCGGCCTTTGGGGTGTGCAACCTGTGCGCTTGCACAAGGCGCCTCACTCCCGGCCAGCTGGGGGGGGGGGGGGTGCTTCAGCAGACCGCTGAACATCTACAGATGTGCTGTCTGTCTGTCAGAGCGCCTAGCCTACTCCTCCTCCCACAGTAGTTTGTTTGGGCGCTCCGGCAAACAGACAGCACATCTAACTTCTATTTCTAAGTTAGATGTGCAGCTGTCTCCTGAAGCCCCCCTGGCCGCCCTCCTCTCCACTCTCCTGTGCGGCGTAGCATGACGTCCCCCGGAACACAGGTCCAGCCAATCAGCGGTCCGGGTGAGGGGGGGGGGAGTTGATGGATGTTGGATTCAGTCTGCAGAGATGGGTGGCTGAAGGAGTATTATGTTACCGTAGGGGGGGGGGGGGCATTTACCCTAAGACCGGCCCTGCATGTTACCATTAGAATAGACATTACACTGAGGGGTGCTGTCTGTGTCACTAGTGCTGCAGCCTCCCCTGATGTCTAATACATGTTACCATTAGAATAGACATTACACTGAGGGGGAGCTGTCTGTGTCACCAGAGTATTATATAGACATCAGGGGAGGCTGCAGCACTACTGACACAGACAGCTCGCCCCAGTGTAATGTCTATTCTAATGGTAACATGTATTATATAGACATCAGGGGAGGCTGCAGCACTAGTGACACAGACAGCTCGCCCCAGTGTAATGTCTATTATAATGGTAACATGTATTATATAGACACCAGGGGAGGCTCAGTATTTGCATGTTGCAGCGTTAGTGATATGTAACTGTGCCGGATGTGGGCTTGTGTAGCCCTGGCAGCAGAGGAGCTGTGTCACCCCTCTTATTGCAACCACTCAATGTTAAAAGGGAAAAAAAAAAAAACACTTTTTATTTGCTGGAATACCCCTTTAACACAGGGTTCTCTGAAAGGGCAAATGGAAATTGCACAATCCCTACAATCGATATAGACATAATATTTTGTGTTCTACAACTACAGATCGTTATATTACTATATTATTTCTAATCAATATCAGTTCATTATCAGAAGCCTGAGTGTATATTTCTGTATCTATAGTGCAAACAGTAAACACACGAGGGAGGAATAAGTGGGGAAAAAAGTACTGAAATTAAAGTGACTGCGAGGCGCCGGAGTGTAAGTGAGTGACAGGCGTCAGCCAAGTTTATGTCTATGTGTACAGAATAGTCACTGCCGATCTGCTAAGAGGTGATAGAAGGCAGACATTAAACTCCACCGAACCCCATCCTCCAGACCTTCTTTTTGTGCTGCTCAAATTTATTGCAGAAGAAGCTTCGCTGTGGAAGAGGGACTTAAAGGGGATTTTTAAGGGACAATGGTGGAGATTTATCAAACAAGTGAAACTGGCTCAGTTGCCCCTAGCAACCAATCAGATTCTACCTTTCATTTTCCAAAGAGTCTGTGAGGAATGAAAGGGGGAATCTGGTTGGTTGCTAGGGGCAACTGAGCCAGTGTCACTGTACACCATGTTTGATAAATCTTCCCCATTGTCTTCTAAGGCAGGATCACAGGCATCATGGCGGGAAGATATATACCCCAGGTTCTAGGTTATCTGAGCTGCTAGAACCATTTATAAGCAACTACTTGTATATAAATACTCAGGGGCGGTCTTATCATTTCTGGGCCCCCCCCCCTCGACACACACTCCACAACAATAGACCGCTGTGTGCTGCCCCCAGTAGTATATACCCCTTGTGGGCTTCCCCTCAGTACTATATACCCCTTGTGTGCTTCCCCTCAGTACTATATACCCCTTGTGTGCTTCCCCCAGTAGTGTATAGATGCCTGTGTGTTCCCCTAGTTATATATAGCCCCCCCTTATGCTCCCCCAAAAGTATATAGACCCCCTGTGTGCTGTCCCAGTTGTATATAAACCCCCTGTGTGCTGCCCCCAGTTGCATATACCCCCTGTGTGCTCCCCCACTAGTATATAGACCCCCTGTGTGCTCCCCCACTTGTATATAGCTCTGCTGTGTGCTCCCTCAGTGGTATATAGCCCCCCTGTGTGCTCCCCCACTTGGATATAGACCTCCTGTGTGCTCCCCCACTTGGATATAGACCCCTGTGTGCTCCTCCAGTAGTATATAAACCACCTGTGTGGTTCCCCCAGTAGTATATAGACCCCCTGTGTGCTCCACCAGTATTATATAGATCCCTGTGTGCCCCCCAGTAGTATATAGACCACTGTGTGCTCCTCCAGCAGTATATAGACCCCCTGTGTGCCCCACCAGTAGTATATAGACCCCTGTGTTCCCCCAGTAGTATATAGACCCCCTGTGTGCCCCACCTGTAGTATATAGACCCCTGTGTGTTTCCCCCAGTAGCATATAGACCCCCTGTGTGCTGCCCCAGTAGTATATAGCCCCCCTGTGTGCTCCCCCAGTAGTATATAGCCCCCCTGTGTGCTCCCCCACTTGGATATAGACCTCCTGTGTGCTCCCCCAGTTGTATATAGACCCCATTCTGCCCCAAGTAGTATATAGACCCCCTGTGTGCTTACCCAAGTAGAATATAGACCCCTCCGTGAAGCCCCAGTAGTCTATAGCCCCCCTGTGTGCTCCCCCAGTTATATATAGCCCCCCTGTGTCTTCCCCATTATATAGCCCCACTGTGTGCTCCCCCCATTTATATAGACCCCCGCTGTGTGCTCCCCCAGTTACACAGGCCCCTGTGTGCTCCCCCTCCCATATAGTATATACCACAATAAAACAAACACTTATACTCACCTGGGTCCTGGCGTCTCCTCTTCTCTTCACTCTTGTGGCCGCGCTCCCCTTGTCCTGGCGCCGATGCTCCAGTGATGTCACTGGACCACCGACACCACAAGGACAAAGCGGCCACTTGTGACCGCAGGGAAAACACTTCCTGCGGCCACAAGAGTGACTGTCAGGAAGGGAGCCAATGTCTCCCGCCCTGTCAGTGCTGCTGCATGAAACTGTGAGTGCTCATTACGAGTGCTCATAGTTACAGTTCAGATCACAGCAGCGAGCGGGGCAGCGGCCCTGTCTAGCGGTCTTGAGCACAAGAGAAGAGCGGGGCAGGGGGGCCCCCTGGATGTTGGGGGCCCCAAGCGATTGCTTGGGGTGCTTGGTGCCAAAGACCGCTACTGTAAATACTATAGATAACATTGCTGACTCTGAACTTTAAGTGACTGAGCTGATGAGGCCGGGCCACACTAGATCTCAGTTTGTTTGTCCTTAAAAGCCTTGTACACAGACCGATTATCGGCCAGGAAGTTTACTTAAAATGTCCTTTGGCCGATAATCGGCTCACGTAAAAGTGACAGCAATCAGCTAAGGAGCAGAAAAATGCCCAACACTGACTAGTCGCATCTTTTTGTGTGAGCTTTAAAATTTATTGCTATTGGCCACACATCTTTCGGTGTAAACAGGGGATGTGCAGCTGATAGCATAAGAAAACTGACTGCACAGAGATTATATATATATATATATATATATATATATATATATATAATGTCAGCTTCCAGATCACACAAGCAGTGCATACTTACCATCAAGTGCTGCTGTGTGATGCTGCTCCCATCCTGCTCTCCTGCCACCGATAATCGCTTTGTGTTATAAAAAGCAAACGATCAGCTGACATGCACAATGTCGACTGATCTTTGTCTTTTCTTGTTGTTCAACAACGACCTCGATAGCAACGACTTGATGCCATCAGTCTGTACAATATGAGTGGCGGCATCAGACCACCACTGTCTACTATGGGCTCCCCAGGTCTGGGGAGCCTCACCCCCCCCCCCCCCCCCATGGCCCCCCACACTTGCCCACTCGCTGTCGGTCAGCGCTCGCTTTCTTCATGTTCCCCGCTCACTGCCGGCGCTTTTACACACACCGACAGCAAGAGGGTAAGAGTGTGTTTGGGGGGGAGGATTCCCGGGTGATCGTTTGTGAACATGGCCTTATCAGGGGCGGATTAACTTTACCATAGGCCCCGGGCTGTTCACCAAGCCTGGGCCTCACACCCAACTATGGCAGCACTAGCCTGGTGTTCATAGTATAGGATAATATCATAATACCCTAATTTGTGCAAAATCACAGAATTTTTGCAGAATTGTACTGACCTTCTTGGGGAAAATTCTGATTTGCTTGTTTCTTTTCCAGACGGCCATAAATACTCCCCAGACGGGATCTCTGAGATCTGGATTTCTCCATGTTCTCCATGTTTGACCTTTGGGCGGTTTGCGGTTATCATGTATTTGGCAGTCGCTGAATCTCCATTACCGGGATGTTTGCTTCCAATGTTACCGAATATTAGGAAGACTCTTTGACTCCTAGAAGAATGGTGTAAAGGAAGGAATTAGATGCCGGCTCTCCGGCCGCACAATCCCCACAGAATTTGTCAATTCTTTAATATCATTCCTGACCTTTCCATTCCAAATAACACAGATGTATGACAAAGACCAGCCACACCTGCTGCAGGAAATCAACTGTATCGGTCAGAAAACCGGAGGAGGAAAAACCCAGCGCTGGGCATGATCTGTGTCCTACACGCCCCGTCTAATACCAGTCTAAATATCACAAAGATCCCAGCTGCTCCGTCCTCATAAACACTCATCTATTCTCACACAAGACAAATGTTACATCTCAGGTGGCTTCACCGCTTGTTTGAGGCGAGATTGTGAGAACCAGGAAACCCGACAGAAGGAACAATAACTGAGGAAGAAGAGAAAGATCATTACATCAGGGGAGAGATTTCTGTATGGGGAGAGGCCGGGGGACGCGAGGAGACAAAGGAACCTGCCGTACATTGCTGACTATCACCGATGGAATACAAACTCTAAACCAGCAACAATCATATAGCGCTCGCATCTGGGTAAAAACCCAACCGGTAAGAGTCCTATTACATGGGCCAATGACTGCCCAATCAATATTGTAAATAAGCATCAATCTGCTAGATCGGCGCTTGTCTACTGCACCTGTTACACGGCCCGATAATCATTTAGCAAGGGCTGGATGGGTCGTTATATTACCTGTCCACGTTCCTGGTCTTCTCCTGCACTCTGCTTCCTCCGCGGTCCTGCAGGCTGCAGCTTCAGAGCTGACAGGCCGCTCAGCCAATCATTGGCCAGGACATCGTTGGCCGAGCATCGCTATTACATGCAGCGATGCGCGTTCGGAGGCCAATGATTTTAGGTCAGGTCTAGAGATGAGCGAACCGGGTTCGAGTCCACCCGAACCCGAGCGTTCGGTATTTGATTAGCTGGGGCTGCTGAACTTAGATAAAGCTCTAAGGTTGTCTGGAAAACATGGATACAGCCAATGACTCTATCCATGATTTCCACATAGCCTTAGGGCTTTATCCAACTTCAGCAGCCACCGCTAATCAAATGCCGAAAGTTCGGGTTCGGATCGACTCGAGCATGCTCCAGGTTCGCTCGTCTCTAGGCCCTAACTCTCCAGGTCTTTCAAAACTACAAAAAATGATGCACCAAAAAGGAGTTGTTGTGTCTTCCATCTATCATAAAACCAGAGGGAGCAGTGTGTTCTCCCCACATCATCACACCAGCAGGGGGCAGTGTGTTCTCCCCACATCATCACACCAGCAGGGGGCAGTGTGTCCTCCCCACATCATCACACCAGCAGGGGGCAGTGTGTTCTCCGCACATCATCACACCAGCAGGGGGCAGTGTGTCCTCCCCACATCATCACACCAGCAGGGGGCAGTGTGTCCTCCCCACATCATCACACCAGCAGGGCGCAGTGTGTCCTCCCCACATCATCACACCATCAGGGGCAGTGTGTCCTCCCCACATCATCACACCAGCAGGGGGCAGTGTGTCCTCCCCACATCATCACACCAGCAGGGGGCAGTGTGTCCTCCCCACATCATCACACCAGCAGGGGGCAGTGTGTCCTCCCCACATCATCACACCAGCAGGGGGCAGTGTGTCCTCCCCACATCATTACACCAGCAGGGGGCAGTGTGTCCTCCCCACATCATCACACCAGCAGGGGGCACATTATCATACAAGCACAGATCCTGAACAAAACTTCAGTTCATTGCTCAAGACAATGTTGTTCCAGTCCAGCAAAGGTGACAGTAACTTCTTTAAATGGCCGAACATGTAATATATCCTTTGAAATGGTCTCTGGGCAGAGACAGGAGGTGTAATGGAGGGGCCGCCTGTGTCTGGATGGTGGACAAGGGAACTGTGTGATCTGCTCATTGATGGATCAAACAATCCTTCCTACTAGTGATCTGGTATGAGCCGCCCAGAGCCTGTTCACCATGTGTAATTCATGTAACTAATACTTCCAATACTTTCAACATCTCATAACAACTCTGTCAAAAAGACCTAGATGGTGGCAGTGCATCGTAACAACCCTCCTGCTTCTCTCAGCCCAATGATGCCCCCCCCCCATAGACCCCCAAAGAGCAAAATGTCTTCAAGTGCATCACAGAGCCAAATCTAGCCATCACCAGCAGGGATCGTCCTGATAACTCGCAGTTCGGGCAGCAGGAAACTGATGACAGGTTACCTTTAAGTGAATGGCGAGGCTTACTGTACACAGGTGCAGGGACTTCTGTCTTTAAAAAGGGTTCCCTGCTCCTTTACATAGTTAAGATCTACCTAAAATCAATCCCCAAGAATTCAGACTAATATAATTTTTGGGGGAAATATAGAACAAATCTGGTTCTCTTAGAACTGATTCATGTCTAATAAATGTTCTGTACTGATGAAGAGCAAGAACCCCAAAAAAGACAAAATTAGCATACACATCGGTGTCTGGTTTGGCTTATACGTTTATTTTACTATGTTTCAAGCTGTTTTATGGGTCAAACATTGACTTAATGGGTAGGTACCTATAGGTGGAAGTAGAGACAGCTTTCAGAGAGAACTAATTTGCATACTCTTCTCCCATGATGCATTGCCTGTAAGACAGGTATCTCTCCTCAATGAGAACCAGCACCCCCCAGAGTTTAATAACCTCAAAAAAGAAAAAGGTATGCATAAAATACCACCTGCCATACAACACCGGGATGGATGATATTTAGCAGCTGAGAGCCCTATCATCTGTAATAGAAGCGAATCGCTGGTGTGATCCATCTCATTAAATGAGTCTGCTGTAATTAACTTAATAAAAGTAAGGTGGTTATTGAAATCCACTTAATTGTAATGTCCAAAAACTGCTATTATGACATTGTGAGTCCATTTACGGTGGATGAAACATTGGTGACAAATGCGTTTCCAGTTAATTAACATTCAATAAATGACTCATCTGACAATTATAGAGTTTCTGCGTCCGCGGCCCCGTCCCTGAAGATTGTTTTCTCTGTTTGGTGGATTGACGGGTAATGTCGGCGCAGTCTCTGGGGTTTATTTATTACAGCCCCACGTCATTCGCGGCCACTACATTATGCTAATTCTCTCTATTGTTATCCGGGCCTGTGAAGTGTGATGGGTGCGGGTGTCATTGATGCTCCCCAGCGTCTACACTGTTTATACAGTTCATTTTCTTATATATAAACTTATAACAATTAGAGATGAGCGAACCGAGTCTCCTGTGATTGGCCGAGCAGGCTGTCACTCCTCAATCAATCACCTGCTGACTGGAAAGGGACAGCACCGCGACCAGTGATTGGTTGAGTGGGCTGTCATCAGAGAAGACGGGGCGGGATTGGAGAAGGAGGACGACGGGGAAGTGCGGACAGGTAAGTATGATAAGCGAACTTTTGGAACTGCAGTAAAACAGCTAAACACCTGCAATCGTTTAGCCTTTTTGTGCGGTTCAGTAAAAGCTCAGTTCAACGAGCCCGAACTTTACATTAAAGTTCTTCAAACCTACCGAACCGAACTTCTGGAAAGTTTGCTCATCTCTAATAACAATGGTCTCTTTTTTAAAACCCACTGCCCATTCCCAATTGGAGATTTCGTGTATGATCAGGTTGCAGTTGATCTGCAACAGATGGAGGAGTCCAGTGACGTGAGAAACTTGGAGCAAGGCATGGTCATCAGTAGTGTGAAGTGGACTTGCCAATCTGTTCGGGTTCGGCCATTGTGTCTAATTGAATAGAAAGATTAGAATCCAGTGGGCAAAAGAGTAAAAACTGCATCATTGAACAGTGAAGAAACATCTCAGGTCAGATGGATGCTGATCTGTGTGAAGAAACATGGCTGGTCAGATGGATCCTGATCTCTGTGGAGAAACTTGGCCGATCAGATGGATCCTGATCTCTGTGGAGAAACTTGGCCGATCAGATGGATCCTGATCTCTGTGGAGAAACATGGCCCCATCAGATGGATCCAGATCTTTATGGAGAAACATAGTTGGTCAGATGGATGCAGATCTCTATGGAGGAACATGGTCTGTAAGATGGATGCAGATCTTTTTGGAGAAACATGATGCAGATCCAGATCTCTGAGGAGAAAAGCGGCTGGTCAGATGGATCCTGATCTCTGTAGAAAAACATGGCTGGTCAGATGGATCCTGATCTCTGTAGAAAAACATGGCTGGTCAGATGGATCCTGATCTCTGTGAAGAAACATGGCCGGTCAGATTGATCCAGATCTCTGTGGACAAACATGGCCGCTCAGATGGATCCAGATCTCTGTGGAGAAACATGGCCGCTCAGATGGATCCAGATCTCTGTGGAGAAACATGGCCGGACAGATGGATCCAGATCTCCGTGGAGAAACATGGCCAGTCAGATGGATCCAGATCTCTGTGGAGAAACATGGCCGGTCAGATGGATCCAGATCTCTGTGGAGAAACATGGCCGGACAGATGGATCCAGATCTCCGTGGAGAAACATGGACGGTCAGATGGATCCAGATCTCTGTGGAGAAACATGGCCGCTCAGATGGATCCAGATCTCTGTGGAGAAACATGGCCGCTCAGATGGATCCAGATCTCTGTGGAGAAACATGGCCGCTCAGATGGATCCAGATCTCTGTGGAGAAACATGGCCGCTCAGATGGATCCAGATCTCTGTGGAGAAACATGGCCGGACAGATGGATCCAGATCTCCGTGGAGAAACATGGCCGGTCAGATGGATCCAGATCTCTGTGGAGAAACATGGCCGCTCAGATGGATCCAGATCTCTGTGGAGAAACATGGCCGGACAGATGGATCCAGATCTCTGTGGAGAAACATGGCCGGTCAGATGGATCCAGACCAGAGACAAGATCCAGGAATGTCCCCTGAGACAACAGAAAATGATGAGTTGTGTCTGAACAGAGTGCTAAGTTGGGGAGCTGGAGACAATACACATTGCGTAAGTATTTCATCTTTCCTTTCCTGTCATGGGTAAATCAAGCAAATCTCTTTTAAAGCCAGCATGTACTATTGGCGATAACACTATATCAGTAAGTTATATATCTTGGGGTCATAGTTTTATTTAGCTATAGCAGAATACCCCTTTAACTTCTTTTTATTCAGCGCAGTCGGTATGGATTTTTCCTGTGGATTTAGGGTCGGAGTGGCCATGTAAATATCCATAGCAAAGCCAAACCATGTAAGCTTAGCCGTATACTTCTACTACCTTAGTTTTTGATGAAACCAAAATCAGAAACTATTCCAGGATCTGGCAGCAATCTTGGTTATGAACAATCAGTATTCAGGTAAGAACTGTAAGGGCCCTATTACACAGGATGGTGATTGTGCGGAAAACCGTTATATCGTACAAATTTAAACGATAATCGTTCAGTCTAATTGCAGGCAACAATCGAAAAAACGTTTGTGTGTCGTTGATCGTTTATTTAGATCTGACCCTAAAATCATTGTTAATCGTCCGCTGTAATTTTGCATCGTTCCTTCTTTTGCTGGGATCAAACGGAGTAAACGATCGTAGTAGCGATTGTTGGAACGACCGTAACTAATGACTATCGTTCTGTGTAATATTGTGAGCTGCTCAGCCAATCACAGGCATCAGTGGGACCTGGAAGCCGCAGGGCACAGGAGAGAAGACTGGGAGCGGGGAGGTAAGCTGTCAGGTGTTTGGGAAAGGGCTGCATGGACATCGCTTATGATGTCCATGAAGCCCTTACTGCCCGATTATCTAGCCGTCTAATAGGTCCAGTAAACGAGCGCCAATCTAGCAGATCGCCGCTCGTTTACTAAAATGATAAGGCCGTACTTGGTGCACGTAATAGGACCCTAAGAGTCTAATGAGCACTGTTCATAGAAGACAAGGTAAGTGGGAGCCTCCTTTAGTTAAGTGACTCTACATTTATTATACAGTGGTGCCTTGGATTACGAGCATAATTCGTTCCGGGACCGCGCTTGTAATCCAAATCCACTCTTAAACCAAAGTACATTTTCCCATAAGAAATCACTGATATGCCGACAATTGGTTCCACACCCCAAAAATAATGATTTATTATTCTGAATAACATGTAAAACAGATGAAACAAACATTCAGAAACAGCAGAATCTGTGATATTATAAGTTACTGTACAGTAACGGAGAGGATGGGAAACACAAGGGCGGACAGAGACTGCAGGGATCATGAAGGAATGAGTAGGACAGATGTGGGCACATACATGCAGCACTCTCTGTCCGGGGAGAGAGGGGTTACAGCTATGGAGAGATTACCTCCACAGTCCTGTCCCCTGATGTGAGCCCCAGCCTGAAGTGGATCTACCATGATTTGGAAGGTGAGGGAGACTTCCTGGGTCAGAGTACAGGGCTGTAGACCCCGCTATGCAGACCATGCCCCTCCTCCACTCGCGCTCCAACCCAGTACAGGGAGCTCTTAAACCAAAGCAATGCTCTTAAACCAAGTCACAATTTTGAAAAACTGTGAGCTCTTAAACCAAAACGCTCTTAAACCAAGTTACTCTTAAACCAAGGTACCACTGTACTTGATGGAGCTACCATCATATATAATAAACATATACATGTATATAACTATGTACATTGATGCATAAGGTTTGCATTGCCCTTTGTGGTCTTAAAAGTGCAATTTATAACGTTAGATCTTGGTCCGTCGTGTAAGAGGCGGAAACATAAGAAATTTTAATACAGTCGGGGTTGTTTGCCAGCAGTGATTTATCTAATGTTAAGAAGAAGCCGGCCAGTGGTGCGGCCAATTAGTTATTGGATAAAGGAGATGCTGGCACGGCTGCAGGACTGAGCGGAGGGGTCTGCGGAGAGGAGATTCCTGCACTGTGTACCCTTGAATTATCCTGGGTAAGACACGCTTTCCAATTGTCTGCAGATAAGTATGATTAGCAATTCTGTAATGTAACATTAAGCAGCTAGTAAACCAAATTTAGCTGGAGCTGGCGGAGGTTCAGACCAGCTAATTGAATTAGCTATTGTTGCATTACCGATAAGGGCACTTTGGGGAGAGAAAGAGAAGCACAGGCTCCGTAACGCAGACGAAACCGTGAAATGGGATCAACAGGAAATGTGCAACTAAAGCGCAGGAATTCTCAGACCCCCTCGTGTAATCTTAAGGGGGGACACCGAGCCGGAGCTCATATTGAGTGGATTCATTCTGCTACACACACATTTAACCACTCGCCCATAGTAAAGTGCGCTCCCAGCGCCTCAATGTTCTATTACACACTCGCACGATGCCAAACCCGTATGTGGTAATGATCATATAGTCAGGCAACAGTCAGCAGAGAAGTACCCCAATAATGCGGAATCCTTCCTTACCTATAACGGGTAGGGAACCCCGGCCCTCCAGCTGTTGCAAAACTACAACTCCCATCATGCCTGGACATCTAAAGCTTTTGCAGCTATCGATGGTGTTTGTGTCTTCGGAAAATGACTTATTGTTTAAATAATGTTTTAAAGAATTTTTGGTGACATTTTTTTACTTTCTATATTATAAAATAATCCTGATATCTTTCAGTTTTCATTCGCACCACTGGGGCTAAAACTAAGCTGAGACTTCCCGTTCTGTCTGTGGTGATAAGAGGAGGCTGCTGTAAAGTGATCTGTACAGCATTGCAGCGTCATGTGACACCAGGAGACAGAGAAGACAATAGCAGCTCTCTGTGAAATGACCTCTTGACAGGTCACAGAGCGCGCTCAGTAATGTTTCGCATTCATCTCAAGGGGAGTCTGTCTATTGTTGTCTATGTCCATGAGGCCTGCTGTAAAGCAAGTCGCTAAAAGCTGTTAAAAACAGCCTAGGCAATATGGCCGACCTCAGAACAATGTACAAATAGTGAAATAATAAAAGTTAAAGTCAGAAATAAGAAACAAATTAGAATAAAAGAACAAGGTTTAGAATCTGACTCTAATCAGTAAACGAAAATTGAGGTGACACATTTCCTTTAAGGGGTTGTCCCAGTTGGTTAACCCACCAACAAGACAAGCCTCCCCAGTAATCATTTGATCAGTACAGGTCTATGGACAATATTACACGGCCTGGGTCTCTTAGGAAACAAACACAGATCCTGTTGATCGGTGCTCCCTTACAGAGTCTATTACATGCCTCTGTAATCGTGCAGTCAGGGCTGCCTGAACGATCACTAGATCAATGACTAGATCACATCCCTTTGCTTCAATTAGCCATCGTCTGCACATCCCCAGTCACTGACCAAGATGGAACCGCGCCATGACCAGTGATTGGCTGAGTGGGCTGTCATTGCAAAGACATCAGACCCATCTGACCCATATGTTATTCCCCACCTAGAATGATACCGTATCCGGAGAGAGATCTCACCCATAACTCTCTTGTATTGTTCAGACTTCTCGTCGGAGTACTCTACATTATGGAATAACCATACATGTTCCTAGTGAGGTCCTTTGACTGTTCCTCCAGTTCTGGTAGACTTCAGTATTCTTCTCACCAGGAGAATATATAGATTCTCACTAGAGATTAGGGAAACAACATTAAGCTCGGGTTCGCGAAACCCTGAATGCTCGGAATTTGACTCCTGGTGGCTGAAGAAGATAGAGAGCATCCATTTTCACCAGCCACCAAGCATCATATACCAAGCGTTTGGTGTTTCGTGAAGCTGAACTTACTGTAGTTAATCTCTAATGTTCATTAATAACAAGGAGTATGTAAACCAGAATAACCACTGGATTCCAATAAACCTTCATCACAATCGGGACTCTTGAGGTCTACTGGATCTCCAATCTTTAGATATTCATGACTAGAGATGGTTGAACAGCGGAAAATCTTAAGTTCTATAGAACTCGAACCTTGTCGAACCTTCTGCATTTGATTCCCGATGTCTTCCCGGTCCGTAGGGAAGGAGGAGACAGCCCGGGTATGGCCCGGAATTCTGGGATTCAGCCTAGTTAAGAGGCTGTATCCCAGAATTCCAGGCACTACCCGGGCTGTCTCCTCCTTCCCTACGGACCGGGAAGACATCGGGAATCAAATGCAGAAGGTTCGACAAGGTTCGAGTTCGAACAGCGGAAAATCTTAGGTTCTATAGAACTGGAACCTTGTCGAACCTTCTGCATTTGATTCCCAATGTCTTCCCGGTCCGTAGGGAAGGAGGAGACAGCCCGGGTAGCGCCTGGAATTCTGGGATACAGCCTCTTTACCTAGGCTGAATCCCAGAATTCCGGGCCATACCCGGGCTGTCTCCTCCTTCCCTACGGACCGGGAAGACATTGGGAATCAAATGCAGAAGGTTCGACAAGGTTAGAGTTCTATAGAACCTAAGATTTTCCGCTGTTCGATCATCTCTATTCATGACCTGCTCAGTTGATATTTCTACGATCCTTTGGTGATCTACAATAATCTCCCGAGATCGCCTCCATTATCCTTACAAATCCTCTCGAAATATTTCTCCATAGTGTGAATAGGCGGCACATAACATAAGATCTCTGAACAATCTCCTCCTCCTCTCCATTATCCCGCACTTAATTCTCCCAAGACAAAAGGGATATAGAGTTCCATTATTGTAATCTCCTCTCCATATGGGCAGAATTAATAAAACTCTTCGACAAATGGCCCCAAAGCTCCAGCTTTTCTTTCGGGAACGCTGCTTTCCTAATGGAGACTTTCTTGTCTGGAACAATCATTGAGAAATGTCACTTTATATGTTAGAAAGATTAAACCTGCCGACCGGGGACAGAGATTGTCTGCTCGGAGCTGGAGGATTTTATTTTTACGCTGTCAGACGCTTTTACTTTTTGTGTAAATTCAGAGATTATTGGCTGAAATTATTACAAGACGGAGAATAAAACCGAAAATCTGTTCTCATTTTCTGGCATAGATGGTGGGCAGCTTGTTCTCAACTTTGATGTAGAAGCCACCAGTCAAAAACAAAAAAAGCTTGACATAGACCAAAAATGATCATTCTGTCCCACTGAACCAGCACCATGTTATAGAGCAGGGGGAGCTGAGCGGATTGATATATTACTTTAAGAAAAAAGATGTATAACTTGTTAGGTGTAGGAGTCCAGTGGGCGGTCCTTTTCAGTGATTAACAGTTATTTCTGTAGGTATAGGACTGCCCATTGGACTCCTAATTCCAGATTTACGTGAATCAAATGCAAGTAGTGATGAGCGAACATCAGAAAAGTGTCCACGTTCAACATTTAACTCCGTCTGAAGACGTTGGACACTGTCCTAGGAGTCCTGAAAAACATGGACATGGATAGGACACAGGCTGTATCCATGTTTTCCTGGCAGTCCTAGGACAGCATCCAATTTCTCCAGATGGCGGGAACAGAATGCAGAGCCTGGACACTTTTCTGATATTCGCTAATCTCTAAATACAAATACGTTTTTTCATCCGTTTTTGGAAAAAAAAAAAAAACTGATGGAAAACCGGATGTATTTGTGTGCATCCATTTTTAACTGTTTTTCCATTGACTTCCATTATAAAAAAAGAAAAAAGAAAAAAACAGATCAAAACGCATTGTTTTTTTAATGTTACTTGTGTATGTTAAAAAAATGGATGCCTTTTGATCCGTTTTTTTTTTATAATTGAAGTCAATGGAAAAAACGGATGCACACAAATGCATCCGTTTTTTTTTGCATCAGTTATTTGCAAAAGCAGATGGGAAAAAAAACTAATTGTAAAAACGTAGTGTGAACCCAGCCTTATACTGAAATGTTCCCTATACTATACATCAATCTGCTCATCTCCTCCTACTCTATAACATTTAATATACAGAATTGGAAAAAATAGTAATTTTTTTCTTCTAAAAACAGTGCCATCCGTGGCCTCAGGTTGTGTGTAGTATTAAAAGTGAGCTCCATTCACTTAAATGAAACTGAGCTGCAATACCGCACCCAAACTGAGGACAAGAGGGGCGCTGTTCCTGGCAGAAAGCAGCTATGTAATTCTAATCCTGAATAACCTCTTTATCCTCAATGCCGGACACAATCCACGCTGATTCCATGTATGGCTATTGGCAATAGATACCTATAACTACTAGAACCATTCCTTGTAAGGAGGATGAGTAATTCCTTCTATTCGGCCCTGTATGTCTCATGATTCTTCCATTACTGCATCACTTGGCAGAGTGTTTTACAATGTAATATTCATTGTTCTGCTGACAAGGTAGCGTAGGTTTCTAGTGGCTGAGTAAGACTACGAAGGTTCTCAGTGACACTACGGATATGTTCACACGGTGCAGAAAAGTCCTTTCATGTAACTGGATGGGCTTGTTTGAGCAGAATGTGCCTGGATTTCTGCAATTCCCATTGAGATGTATTGGATAGTCGCTAACTTTTTTGTAAAGATCTGCACGTAGCGACAAAAACTATCGGCCAAATGAGTGAGGGGCAACCTGTGCCCGGCTTTAGAAGCCTGTGTATTATATCCCCGATCTGAATATTATTGTATTTCTTGCATTACTATCTCAGCATTAAGTCACTATAAGAGTGACTATTGAGTAAGGGTATTCATTCCCTGCTGTATTCATCCCCTGTCTGCTCCTCTGCCTGTGGCATTGTTCAGCTGTAAACATCTTATTCTTCCCTAAATCATCCAAAAAAGAAACATATGTGTACATGAGAGGCTGGTCAGAGATGATGACATCACTTAGGGGGAAGGAGCTAGAGCTCAGAGACAGGATCCAGCCAAGACTCCTGAGATAACAGAGGAGGATGTGTTGTCTCGGCAGAGAGGGAGGAGCTGGAGACAACACCACGTTGACAATAAAAGGACTCTACAACTTCCTGCTGCTCTAAATCAACCAAAAACATGCTGAAAGCAGTACTAAGAGGGATAAAACTATATTAGTAAATTATATGTCTTTAGTTGGTTTTATTTAAAGGAGAAGTCCAGCCATTTCTCAAATCTGGCAGCCGGCAGGGGAAAATTTGATAACAAGCACCAACTTACCTCTCCCCATGCCCGCGGTGAGTGGCGGGTGTGGCCATGGAACCCCCGTTGGGGTCTGGGATATCGGCGCTTCACACGTCATGACCCGACTGATGGACTGGCCACTCTGTCAGTCAGTTACTGGGGTGGAACGCCACTCCAGTCAATGATTGGTGGAGCGGCCAGTCCATTAGCTGGGACAGGCATCCCCACGTCATCAAGTCTCGGGGGAAAATGGCCTCCGGCGGGGGTCAATCACTGCAGGCGTGGGGAGAGGTAAGTTGGTACTCAATATCAAATTTCTCCCTGACAGCTGTCGGATTTTAAAAATGGCCGGGCTTCTCCTTTAAATACAATTTTATGATATTGGAATACCCCTTTAAGGTCATGTTCACATGGCGTGAAAAACCGGCCGTTCCGTGACCCGGCCGGTCTCTAAAAAGATCATCCCATGATCTTTTTGGCCACAGTGTTCTGATGCGGGCGCATACGATGTGTATACGCTCCGGCCAGGATCCCATACAAAACTAAGAAACTTATCTTTTCGTAAAAGTACGGCCGTTGTTGCCAATTGCAACAACGGCCGCACTTTTACGAAAAGATACGTTGTGTGAACATAGCCTAAGACTGGCAACTGAAACACTAGTCCTCATAAATATCCCACAATATCCTCATCCTCCCTAGTAGCCCATATGTCACGGCTGAACTGAGTTACACTGGCGCCACTCCCGTCTCGCTTTATAGTAAAATATAGTAATACGCAGGTGATCCGGCCGGCGCTATGAATCCCGGTTTGATTAGCTTCGTCAAAGTTATGTTACTCCATCCTCATGTTGAGCATATGCTCGGAGCCCCGTTCCTCTCATTACCTGCACAACGTATGCTTCAGCTCTGGCACACTGTATGCCATATGGTTAATGGGGGTTACACGGTCCCAAATTACAGACTATTCTGGTGAAAACGGCTTCTTTCCTCGTCTGCCAAGAGGGTTTATGGCTTTGCGTTCACAGAACTGCCATCTAACAGTGCAGCTGCCCTTGTACATCAGCGGCTCTTCACTCCGTGGCTTTCAGTCCGGAGGATTCTCACTCTTCCGACACGTAGCATAAACATCACGTCTCCGCCAGTGTGAATTTCTATGCCATAGAGCGAAACTTTTTAGCCACAAACTAACGCAAGGCGACACAGAAGTTGGTGACTTGCTGGATCTTCAGCACTTCGGGGCAATTTGTACTTTTGCAGAACGGGCTCGGCTGGTAATCAGGGCTGATTTGTTGTGTCGTTAAAGTCTCCGCATCTGTCAGGGTTCTGCCGATCTATGGATGAGCAGGTTCGTGTTTCACAGACCTAAGTGGCTTCATTTGCAAATGTGGCAGCTTAAATACACAGGGCACAAAAAAATAAAAAAAATAAAAAAAGTCGAGACGTCTCGTTTTTATACGCAAGTGTCTCTGAGGCCTCTGGGTAAAATGCACTCAGCAGATTAAAGGTGGGACGTGTCTGATTTATCAGGGCTCTCATTTTACATTGCTGTAGGATGGGTAATGGTTCTCATTGAAGAGACGTATTTTCAGGCAATGCTCAATGGGGGGAAAAAAAGTATATAAATTTGCTCTCCTCCAGGCAAGAAAAGTTTCATATCGCTGGCTTCCTTTTAGTACTCCCAGAATGCATTGCTTCCCCCCAGCTCTCCGTCACAGCCCTCCCACAAGACTCCTGCCAGAACATTGGTTTAAACAGCAGGCTCTCTGTCCTCAGAGCAAGTCTGCAAAATCTGCTGTATTCACTACCTGCTCCTCAGCTTGTGGCATTGTACAGCACAAAGCAGAATGCTGCAATCATACCTCTTTCTTAGCTAAATATCACAATAAAGCTTCAAAGCAAGTGCAGTTTGGATATATATTACAGGTGGCCCTCCTAAAAATGGTTGACTGTGGCCTTGTTGTGTTTGGGGAATTTCTTATTACAAATGTTGGTGTGCCCCTGACTTATAAAGAGGAACCAGATTGGCAGGGGCAGATCTGATCTCATCACATCCTAACTATACAACTCCACAGGGGGCGGACCTGATCTCATCACACCCTAACTATACAACTCCTCAGGGGCGGGCCTGATGTCATCACACACACCTTACTATGCAACCCCTCAGGGGTGGGCCTAATGTCATCACTCCTTTGCTATGCATCTCCTCAGGGGTGGGCCTAACATCATCACATCTTTACTATGCCACTCCTCAGGGGCGGGCCTGATGTCATCACACACACCTTACTATGCAACCCCTCAGGGGTGGACCTAATGTCATCACTCCTTTGCTATGCATCTCCTCAGGGGTGGGGCTAACATCATCACATCTTTACTATGCCACTCCTCAGGGGAGGGCCTGATGTCATCACATCCTAACTATAGCACTCCTCAGGGGAGGGCCTGATGTCATTATTCCCTTACTTTGCAACTCCTCAGGGGTGTGCCTGATCTCATCACATCCTAACTATACAACTCCTCGGAGGCGGGCCTGATCGCATCACACCCTAACTGTACAACTCCTCAGGGGTGTGCCTGATCTCATCACATCCTAACTATACAACTCCTCGGAGGCGGGCCTGATCGCATCACACCCTAACTGTACAACTCCTCAGGGGCGGCCTGATCTCATCACACCCTAACTGCACAACTTCTCAGGGACAGGCCTGCTGTCACAACTCCCTTACTATGCAACTCCTCAGGGGTGGGCCTGATGTCATTATTCCCTTACTATGCAACTCCTCAGGGGCGGGCCTAATGTCAGCACAAGTATGGATGACCAGGTTTTTTTTTTGTTTTTATAATTTTATTTTTGTAATTAAATGTTTAACTTATTATCTCCTCTTACTGTCATTGGCAGATCCTGAAAAGAAGCACACCCTGTACTAAAATAATCAATGTGGTTATAGCAGTTTTTGGAAATTTATGCACAGTCCGTTTACTTTCCTTTTACTGAATATCATTAACAAATAATACTATATATAGTAAGCACAAAGAGAGCTCCATGGCGTCTGGGGCCTCCCGCATGACCTTTCTCGCAGCTGCAGACATAACACAAAGCAATACAGCATAACAGCAATTAGCAGGGACAGTAAATTTCATCTAATTTAGGGAATAACCTTCCTTTCCCCTTTAAGTCGTCTGAATTGCTACTGAATAAAAAATCCGATCTGAACCGAGAATGAAATCCGCTGGGGAAACAGACTGTGGCTTTTAATTATTCTTAACAAGCAGGAATTTTAATAACATACTAGAGAAATTGATGGGCCCTGTTGAATTTTTAGCCTGATTAAATGGGCTACTTGGTGTTATTTAGGATACGTGCCCATTAGTGAAGCTTTGTGTTTATAAATGGGATGTTAGCGCTCTTGTGAAATTTTGCTGTGACCTCATTGTGACATCATTTAACCCGTCTGGAACCAGATTAGGATGGCGGAAAACTCACAAAATGATTCATAGGTTTACCGCTACTGAGTAGAAGCTTAATGGGAGTTCATAGGGCATCCTGTAGAAGACTATGCCAATGTGGGTGTTGGGGCATATAAATACACATTTTTGTAGACAAAAAATCAAAAAGTTTTCAGCAATCCAAAGAGTCCCAAAAACAGTGGAATTTTTTTTAAAGGGGAACTATCAGCAGGTTTGACGAATCTAGTCTGCCGATCTGTTCCTATTGTATAGGAGACACTGATGAGGAAGGTATGTCTCTTACCGTATTTTCCGGCGTATAAGACGACTTTTTAACCCCAAAATATCAGGGTTAAAGTCTGGGGTCGTCTTATATGCCAGGTATGGTCGCCCCATACAGTGGAAGGGCTCAAAAATGGCCCCATCCCCACCGTATGGGGCGACCACTATAAAAAAAAAAAAAAAAAAACACATTTAACTCACATAGGGCCCTTTCCCAGCCTCCGCGCGCCTCCCGTACCGTTCCTGGCGCAGGCAGTGTGACGTACACTACCTGCGCCGGGGACGAAGATAGGTGAACCTTTCCCGGGCAGCTGAGCGACTCTCATTCTCCTGAAGCTCTTCCGGCAGCCGAGCGTCTCTGAAGAGTACGTCACACTGTCTGTGACGGGAACGGTACGGGAGGCGCGGAGGCCGGGAACGGGCCCCAGGTGAGTTAAGTGTTTTTTTTTTGTGTTTTTTTTTTTATTTAGCTACAGTTAACCCCTGCCTGACCAGAGCAGGGCTATGGTCAGGCAGGGGTTAACATTTTCCGGCAGATAAGGCGAACCCCTGACAATCTGCTTAAAAGTCAGGGGTCGTCTTATATGCTGGAAAATACGGTACTTTCCTTCTCAGCGCCATTCCGGTGCAGTTAGTCTTTTGCTCCCCAAACCAACAAGACTGTTAGGAGCACTGCCCACCCCCATAGCGCCGATCCACCCGCCCCTTTCTAATGATAAAGACCTGACCAATACCGCCATACTGTGACTGGATAACAGCGCTATACCAGACCTGAGCAATACCGCCATACTGTGACTGGATAACAGCGCTATACCAGACCTGACCAATACCGCCATACTGTGACTGGATAACACCGCCATACCAGACCTGACCAATACCGCCATACTGTGACTGGATAACACTGCCATACCAGACCTGACCCATACATGATCATCTAGTTTCCCCTATCCTGTGGGATAACTTGGGATAACCCTTTTAAAGTAGCAGTTCCCCAAAAAACTGCTGCCAGAATGTGCCAGAGATTTGAAATGTACTTCTATTAAAAAGATCCCAAGTCTTGCAGTACTTATCAGCTGTTGTATGTCCTGCAGGAAGTGGTGTATTCTTTCCAGTCTCGAGAGCAGGAGAGGCTTTCTATGGGGATTTGCTGCTGCTCTGGACAGTTCCTGACATGGACAGAGGTGGCAGCAGAGAGCACTGTGTCAGACTGGAAAGAATACACCCCTTCCTGCAGAACATACAGCAGCTGATAAGTACTGGAAGACTGGAGTTTTTTTTTTATAGAAATAAATTACAAAGCTATTTAGCTTTTTGAAATCAGTTAATTTGAAAGAAAAAAAATTGGCGAACAACCCCTTTAAAACTGTGCCTTCTGGGACTCCAGACCTTGAGCAACTGCCTGGTCTGCATTCACTATGGCTCCTCTGATAGTCACATGATCACATGGGCCTCAAACCTTTAGACACTAGCTGATATGTCGACCAATACTGCACATTCCCCCTAATGTGTAATGTTACAGGTGGCGATATATTACATGAGCCCCTCTTTTGGCGGATTAGGGGGGGGGAGTCCTAAGCTGGAGACCCCCTTTATTCTTTCCATATACCTATATAGGCCCTTTGGTGAATCAGCTATTTGATATATAAAGTATATTTAGGTATATGGATATGGATCTGGGGGTTGTTTTTGTCTCCCGGCAGAGAACTGGCCACCATTATGTATGATAGATATATAGAGATGATCCCCTCTTTGTCTCTGCTCATTCCCCACACGCTGCAAATAAATATGCGGCCTGAATATATTAATAGAGGTTAAATCTGCCCCCCGGAGCGCCGCACCTCCCACCCCATTCACACACAGATTAATAAGGTATAATGTGCAGTCAGTGTTAATGATAATGTGCTAGCCGGGTGTTATCACGAGAAAACGCACCCGGGGGCCGCACAGGCAGGTGAAGGCACCGCGCTCCTCATCATTCCCCGCACACAGGACACATATCCGTCTTACCGTGATTTATCAGGCCGGATTAGACATTATGTTTCATACCGAAAAAGATTTATCGTCGACGTAATGGAAGCAAAAACTGCAGAACGTACAGCGGCAAATAAATCTGGAAGAAAAACATGCAGAGGATTGTGCAGCAGCAAATCTGCATCGAATTGTGGCGATGGTGGTGAAGAATGTACAACTGCTATGTATATGGCTGCGGTAATGGAGAGGCATGGCTGGAACCAAGCGTCTAATGACCTGAGACTAGACAGGTAAATGTATGCCAGACTCGCTCATACTGGTGTAATATGGGCACAGTTTTGTATCTGGGTTATGTTGGCAAGTACCGGCCCGACCGTAAGTTCTGCAGTAATCAGTTAGTATGGAACTTACGTTGTGCTGCAGGCTGAGGGAATCCCAGCCAGAGTGTGTACACATAGTATACACTCCGGCCAGGATCCCTAGCGGCGCCGTGAGAAACTGACATGTCGGTTTTCTGCGGCCGCTATTCAATGAATCGCGGCCGCAGAAATCCCTGTCAGTGCACACAGTGGAGCGAGCGGCTCCGGACGCATACTTCATTGTGTGCAGTCGGGAGTTCTGATGCGGGCGCGCACGGATGTGTCCGCATCAGAACTCATCGGTGCTAAAGATCATCCGGACGGTACTGCAGTGACCGCGGTTCTGTGTCACGGAACGGCCGGTCTCTTACAGCGTTTGAACATAGCCTTAATTCACAATAAATCCTTGCTCTTTCTGCTGTGGATTTTAAAGGGATTGTTATTTTTGACAATGTCCGGGGAGGTAGAGATGAGCGAACCTCCAGCATGCTCGAGTCCATCCAAACCAGAACGTTCGGTATTTGATTAGTGGCGGCTGCTGAAGTTGGATAAAGCTCTAAGGTTGTCTGGAAAACATGGATACAGCCAATGACTATATCCATGTTTTCCACATAGCCTTAGGGCTTTATCCATGCTCGAGGTTCACTCATCTCTACGTGGAGGTGAAAACAATTACATCCACTTACCTCCCTGGTTTCAGCGCTGCCGTCCACATTCTGCTGCCTCTAGTCCCCCGATGTGCGGCTGCTTCCTGGTCCTGAGACGTGATGTGGCAGGCTCGCTTAGCCAGGAGGTGATGAAGGCTATACCAGCGAAACGTCCATATACCAGCGAAACGTCCATATACCAGCGAAACGTCCATTTACCAGTTGAAACGCGCCCTCCATGGACCTGCCTGAATTGCACTAAATAAATAAGCATTATTCTACTTGGTGAGTGCCGACATTTATCTAGCCTATTGCCGAAATAGGGGTCCCAGCCAGGATACCCTTTTAAAATTTTCACACAGGTCAATTTCCATGCAGAAAAATGTGACAGTATGCAGATTATGTACAGATCGACTTTATACATTTTACTTATAGATATCTTTTTTTATTTCTTTTTCCAATAAAATTGGTGTTACATTATAACAGGAGAGCCCAGAATCCATTACCGGTTAATTCAATTGCATCAATTAAGTTTACAGCTTAGGCCGGGTTCACACTGCGTTTTTGCAATCCGTTTTTCTACATCCGCTTAATGTAAAAAAAGGAAGAAAAAACCCATGCATTATAAAAAAGAAAAAAAAAAAGGATCAAAAGCCATTTATTTTTAGTGTTGACCACGTTTTTTTGTATGCAGAAAAAAAAAAAAAAAGGGGATGTGTTTTGATCCATTTTTTATGTAAGTAAATGAAAAAATTGAGGCAATCCTTTTTTTTATCAGTTTTTTGCATAAAACAGATTGCAAAAACACAGTGTGAACCCAGCCTTAGGGCCCTAATCCACGGGATGATTATTGTTCAAATTATCGATTATGGATCTAAACGATAATTGTCCAGTTGAATAGCAGTTAACGATTAAACAATGAACGAGAAATCGTTGATCTCTTAATAAGACCTGGACCTGTTTTTATTGTTGCTCGTTCGCAAATTGTTCACATTCAATAAGACTTTGTTCGGTCGTTCGCAGTAGCAACGAACGCAATAGCGACAACAAGACGACCGCAAGAACGATCATAAGTAACGATTATCGCTCCATGTAAATGGGTGAACGATTTCAGGCCATTCGCAATAGCGGTCGTTTGAAATCGTTTATCGATAACGATTATGCGAACGGAATAGGGCCCTTACTTGCAAATGGACAAAGTTCATCTGCTCCTTCCCTATCGTCCGCGCGTCATAGTTATCGTCAGTTCGGACATCATGACGCCGCACAAGGCAGCAGCGTTCCCCCACCTGGCAGGGAGATGGTTAAGGTCTCTCACATCTCTTGCAGACATGGAGCCATTTGTTTGTCAGTATTAAACAGATAAAACAGCTGCCCTCATCTAAAAGCCACTCACTGCTGCCAAGCGATAAATTGCTGCTATTATATGCAAATACCCGACAATCTGCACCCACAGAATCAGCAGCCTTCTGAATGCATAATTGTACTGAGACAGATTCACCAAACATACCAAGATAGGGGGAAGAAGAAAGAGCCGGGAGGGGAGGGCGGGGGAAGGGCGGCGAGCGCCGAGGTGTCAGGAGAAGTGATGAGTTGAGTACAGTATCTGGAAAGAGAGCAAAGATTAAGAGATAGAACAGGAAATGTACGGACGGGGAGGAGGAGAGAGGCAAAGCAGGTTGAAAGTTGAAGAGAGGACTAATATGATGGAGCTCGCTACTTGGCAACTGCAGAACATCCGCGTTTTCTGGAAGCGTGCGCAGTCGTCGCAGTGTGCGGATGAGGACGGTGAAGATGAACCCATTATGTCAAAATCCAATGGGATAGTGTGGGGGCATTGAGGGGGAAATATCATCTGGCCGTTGGTGATCGACAATCTGATTGGTCTAAATCATGGAAAGTGGTTGTATGTGCAGCGAAAATCATTGGCTCTGGATGAGCAGTGACCGCGCACGCAATGAGACTGGTCCAAGAAAGTAAAGGGTCTGTCTGGCTTTACAGGAAACCTATAGCTTCCATACAGGGCGAGAAAAGTTTAGTGTTGAGCAAACTTGGTGAACTGTTTGGCTGCAGCAATGTTCTCCGAACCTGAACGCTCTGTACTTGACTCCCAGCGGCTGGAGAAGTTGAATCCCACCCTTGGGCTGTCAGGAAAACATGGCTGTATTCACATTTTCTAGGACTCCCTAGGGTGGCAACTTCTCTAGCCGCTAGAAGTCAAATGCTTAGTGTTCCAGTTTGGAGAACATTGCTGAAACTAAACAGTTCGGCAAGCTCGCTCAACACTAAAGTCTGTGTGCTTTAGTAAAGACTAGGGAAATCTTAGGTTCGATCGAACTCGAACCTTGTCGAACCTTCCGCATTTGATTCACGATGCCTTCCCAGCCGGTGGAGAAGGAGCAGACTGCCCGGGTCCTGCCTGGAATTCCGGGATTCAGCCTAGGTAATAGGCTGTATCCCGGAATTCTAGGCGGTACCCGGACTGTCTCCTCCCCTTCCCCGCGGACCGGGAAGGCATCGGAAATCAAATGCGGAAGGTTCGAGTTCGATCGAACATAAGATTTCCTGATGTTCGATCATTTCTAGTAAAGACTTCAATGGGAGCGTCGGTACTGAAGAGTGATTCTTTTCAGTGCATATTCCCTCTCCCATCGAAGGCAATGGAAGCAGAGTTTTGGCAGCGATACGATCTTGATGTGGAAATATAAAAAAACAGCACATTTCGTGCATGTAAACATACCTCTAAGCACATACTTTTTTGGAAACTTTGAGACATAAGATGGCCTATATGCTGCAATTGATGGCCAATTACTTTGAATTCAGTGGGAATTTCTTAACAGTTCCCATGGAGTTCTTACAGCTGCCTGGTACTTATTCTGTAATACAGCCATTTTGTTCTCTCATAGATCCTTTGTCCTTGGTGTCATTGATATAAACTGTTTTTATTTTTGATGTCACAACAGTGCTCACAGGACAACAGATTCCCACGCATTTCAGGCACTTTTGTCCCTTTGTAACGGCTGTCCTGTAAAAAATAAAGGCAACAGTATACACCCAGTACACCCAATACACCTAACTCTCTTCTTTGACAATTTTTCCCAGTCCATTGGCAATATTGCTGTTTTGCATTGATAATGTATGGTCACTTCAGGATAAAGTCAGCCGAACCTGCAACTTTGGCACCATCTGACGAAACTGTTAGGGGGTTTCCCAACTCTCCTCTAACGGATGATGTCCGGGAACAGAAGGGCTGGGCATGTTGGATTTTAGCACTGCTACTGCTGTTGGAAAGAGAACCCACGACGGGAGCCATCTAGCAGCAACTCCAAGGGGCATTCGGTTTGCCTTTACGCGGGTGGGGAGATCAGGGGAGAATGTTCAGCTATTGAAAGTCTTCGGCCAACTTTAATGCCTAAGTGTATGGATATTCTGATTTATCAGATTGTTGAACCATTAATACCCATCTAATGTCCTCGGCCACTTTTAGCCCTCATCCTTCAATAACCCTTCCAACAATCAGCTTTTCCATCTCGATACATCTTTCTTCAATAACAAAATCCTTCTGAAATTCTACCGAATAGTCAGAGCTCCGAAATGAGCTTCTCGGTATAAGCAACAATTCCTGTAAGACTGTCGCGCAAGATAATGAAATTGCTTTGTAGAGTCCATTGTTCTATTTCTGATTCCGAGACGTCTTCTTGTTTCCGTCTACGGATGTGGTCCCGGTGTATCTACGGCGAGAGGGTACGGATATAGGCTATAATGAAATCTCTATAGACCGCCTCATGAATACAGGATGCGGTGTAAATAAACTAACTTCTTCCAGGTAGAAGAATATGAATTAGTGAGGGGGAATCGCCTCGCACCGCTAATAAAATATTCTTCTTCTGCCTTAATAATCCTTCGGAGTAATAAATCTTTCCACCATGGCTCTCATGTAGCTCATCTACGACTTTGCCTTCTTTGCTTTTGTTTTCAGATTTTTTCCACTCGGTTTGGTTTTAGTCCGCGTTTCTTGGCGGTTGACATTTGCCGTCCTTATAGGAAGAGTTTAGTTACAAGTGCATAACCCGAGCTTTTCTCTTTGATCTTCTTCCCAAACGTTTTATTGGACGCATTTAATTCTACACCTCTAGCTCTTCGCCATCTCCTGCATGGTCCTCCTATAAACGATGGCCTCTCCGCCCCCCAATCTTTACAGCTATTTTTATTTCATACTTCTTCCCATTTGACCCCTTGGTTTCCTCGTCTTCTGCCTTCTCTTCCATGTTCTCGGCTTGTTTCGTTGTCTTTCGTCGCTCCCCCCTCCACTCTTCGTCTACTGTACCTCGCTCTCCTCCTCTCGCCCTTTGGCTACTGTTATCTGCTGGAGCTCTGTCTGTGTGAATTATCTTCAGCCTGGTCCCATGTTCGTTGGTGGCTAAATATAGGCAGCAGGACACGTCTGCCGGGTACAGAAGCCTTCACATGGTCATCGCCCAATGTCCCTACAGTATAAATGAAGTGCCACATTGAGCTGGCCGTGTGGCCGGGGGCGTAAGACATCCCAAACACATAGAGCAGAGACACACTTGTGATTCGCCCAAAGATACGACCAGACAGCACCTTATCAGTGCCGCTCGTATGACCGTGTATCAGTATCTATATAATCAGATACATATACATACTCCACACATCCTCCCCGTGTCTCCTGGGCTTGTTCTCACTACTAATGCTTCGGGATGTGTTTTTCATTAAATGGGAAGGTTAATGATTTCAATTATGTAAAAGGAAGGCAGCTAAATGCCTAGAAATAAACCCGTATCTGGGAGGGAGACGGGAGAGCAGAGATGTCATATACTGTATATAGACTTTCTAACAAAAGCCGATGTCAGACTAATCTACGGCCTGAACAGAAAAAAATTCTGACAGGAAGTAACATCCGCCGTGGAGTGATATTTACTATGATTTATAGGGCAGACTACAGATTTTTTAATGAAATTGTTACAGAATTGAACCCAATGAAAACAATAGATACAAGCCCATTGACGTCTGATGGTTAGGAGTCAATGACTTCGGATATTTTCCAAGATCCTGAACACCATTATGACGACTGTAGCGAATAAGGCCTCCAGGACACTTCTATATTCTATAAACATCTGACAGTTCCACACTGGTTAGCACCTCATGAACCTTATACTTTCATCGGCCATACCTGCCACTCACGGCAAGTTCGGTCATTGGTATAAGGTGTATGGAACTCTCCCAACTGACCACTGACAGAGGATTTTGGTGGATATATGAATCGGGCCTGATGTAAAACCATCATTCGACCGCTTTGTTCTGGGAGAGATAAGCCACAGTCAAAGCTCTCTGGCTGTGGCTTAACCCTCCCCATATAGGACACAGGATTTCTAGTCCCTGTTGAACTTTCTTGTCTATGTGGAGGATGGGGGTTAGATTGTACAGCCTTAAGTTACTGAAGGTGTATTGGGACCTAAAATGCTCAGTCAGCCAATCATTGCCTGGTGCGGGTAGCCACTGCTGCCAGTGATTGGCTGAGCAGGCACTTCCTTGTGTTGTGAGATCACTGGAAAAGGATAAGCAGTTACTACTGGGCACCATCAGAACAGGATATGTGAGGGATTGTTAGCCCTGTCTGAGCACCAGGGTCGTGACTAGAAAGGGCTGGGCCCCATAACAAATTTTTGATTGGGCCCCCCTCTTCTCCCCCATCCCAATGTAGGTAATCCTCCTGTTTGTTAGCCCTCCGCCCAGTAGATAGCATATAGTAGGGACCTCCTCTGGTATTCCCAGTAGATAGTGCCCCCAAGGTAGGCATCTCCCATAGTGCCCCCATGGTAGGCATTTCACCTTGTATCGGCCCAAAGTGTACCCCCCCCATAGACGTCTTGCCTATTATCCTACCCCCCAGTACATAGTGTCTCCCATGGTAGTATGCTGACAGCTGCTACGGTGGTAGTTCCGCCCCTGCTGAGCACTTATAAAATTAAAGAAAGATCTTGTTGGACACCCCCTTCAAGGAGGCGGGAAGGCTACCCTCTGTCGTGTAACAAGGGCACTAGACTATATTCCTCTATCCTCAGTCAGTAATAAACCCAGGATTCAGTCAAAGATTTATATTTCTAAAGCACAAAAAGAACAAAGGCCGCACAGAACCGGCTCACAGCTCAAACCTCCAGCTCAATGATAGGATTTGAACAATTTCAAACCTGTGTTTGGATGAACAAAGCTGGGTGGATGACTCCAGACAGTATATCTACTGCACGCCATTACAAAACAATACACAATATATATTATTCAGAACACGAGTGCATCGTCAAAACTTCTGCCGCAGCTTTAAAGGCCTTTATACAATTTAGGCTAAAAGGTTCGGCTGACAGTATAAGGTGTATGGCGGCCTCCTGACTCTCCACCTACAGATGGTGACATTAGAGAAAAGGGTCAGGCGGGATGGACAGTGATCGACAGTTTATGGTCACCTTAAAGGGGGTTATCCAGAATTAGAAATAACAAAGCCACTTTTTGCAAAAACAGCACCACCCCTGTCCCCAGGTTGTGTGTGGTATTACAATTCAATTTATTCACTTCAATGGAACTGGGAGGCAGAACCCCACACCCAGACAGAGTGGTGTAGAAACTGAAAGAAAGGAGTCATGTTTTTCCTAGCCTAGACAACCCCTTTAAAAGTGGGAATCCGGACAATTGTAAAAATCCAGGATGGGCATGGGTTAAACGTAATAAAGAAGTTATACTTACCCATCCCCGTGCCCCTGCTCACTTTCTGTCTTCTGTTTCTCCTGGTTTCTTCTGTCTTCCCAATCCAGCAGGAACTCCCTGCTCAGCGAATCAGTGACTACAGAGATGTACCGCCACAGTTGGTTGGCAGCGCATGCATTTCAGAGGCGGGTGGTGATATTACAGGATCGGGCGTTACAGGAGACCGTCAGGTGGCATTGAGCGATGTCAATGAAGGAGCACAGGGACAGGTAAGTATAACTTCTTTCTTATGTTCCCACCTTGGATTGTTACATTTGGACAGAGCACCCCTTTAAGGCTATTGGTATAAATAATTTCCATCAGCTTTGCGCGATGTTTGGAAGGGATTTTGGCAATTCTTCTGCAATGCTGATTCTGCAATTCTTTAACCGTCAGAAAGATTTCATTTGTATTAAAACTAGTCACTAAAAATTCACATTGTTTTTCATCCACTCCTGAGCGTCCGTGGCCTCAAGCTTTAGCAAGTCAGTAAGTTAAAGGGAATGTGCCATCAGAAAATGACTTATTTTTTAAATAATTCTTTTTTTTTTTTTTTATATATATATTTAAAGAATTTTTGGTGACATTTTTTCTAATTTTCCATTTTTCTTTCAATATTAGAAAATAATCCTGATATCTTGCAGTTTTCATTCTCACCAATGAGGCTAAAACTGAGCTTAGACTTCCTGTTCTGTCTGTGATGATAAGGAGGAGACTTCTGTAAAGGGATCTGTAAAGCGTTGCAGCGTCATGTGACACCAGTAGATAGAGAAGACAATAGCAGCTCCCCATGGTATAAACTTTTAAAAGGTCAAAGAGTACGCTCAATGATGTTTTACGTTGTCTATTGTTGTCTATGTCCATGAGTCTTGCTGTAAAGCATGTCACTAAATGCTGTTAAGAACAGCCCAGGCAAGATGGCCGCCCCCATAACAATGTACAAAAAGTGAAATTAAAATAAAAATGAAAGTCAGAAAATAGAAACAGATTAGAATAAAAGAACAACGTTTAGTATCTGACTTACTAATCAGTAAAGGTAAATTTAGTTGACATATTCACTTTAAGGGAAAAAGGGCTTTAGCGTAAGTTTCAAAGAGATTCAACAAACCAGTGGCCGATGACTGCGGAAGTCTAGAAGGGAAGGGAACATGTCTAAATTTGACAAATAAATGGGCCAATACTTCTTGTGGATGACTGTGATGAATATGTAATAAAACTCTTTTGGCATCTGCTCACCCTGCAGGGGGCTATGACCCAACATGTGGCGGGAGTAGGGGCAAAAAATCTTTATTATCATCTGTCATTAGACCATCTGGTCCTGATGCTTTACTATCTAAGGTTCTGGTGTGTGACTACTAGCTCTTAGTTACAATTACCATACTGGAATATGAATTATCTGAAGGGTTCCCCCTAAACCCCCACTGGTGTAGACTTGGTTGCAGGAAGATCATGACACTTAGAAAAGTTGCAGGTGGGATGGCGGTATCACAGATGCAGTAGAAGCATAGTCAGGACCAAAGCTAAGGGTCATCACTGGAGATGATCACGACTCCCGCATGCTCGAGTCCGATCAATCCGCATTTGAATACTAGTGGATGATGAAGTTGGATGCAACCCTAAGGACTCCTGGAAAACATGGATACAGCCTATGGCCTATGGCTGTATCCATGTTTTCCAGGACTCCCTGGGTTGCATTCAACTTTGTCAGACTGCAGCTGTAGTTGGATCTCAACATGCCCAACTCTTTAGGTCACGAGGAAGATAAACCATCACAATAGGTTTTGGAGAGGACAGAGGTGTCTGGCAGCAGCTTATTCCCCTCTCAACCTTCAGAGTACATGCATGTAGTGCCAAGCTAAGGATTTGTATTATGGGGTTGGGGGAGACAACTGTTGACTGTAGTCAGAATGAATTATTGGATAGGTGATGACTACCTGATCAGTGGTGGTCTGACCACTGGGACCTCCAACAAACACAAAATGGAGGTACCTTAGTAGCATGCACTGTGAGGACAAAGGACCTCTGTGATCTGCAGACAGATGATAACTTTCAGTCTCAGGATAACCCCTTTAAGGATATCCATACTAATATCCAAAAGCTGAGAACACAGAGCGTCGGACTCGCCTGTCATTCTCTATGAGCGTTGGACTCATCTGAGGAGCGCGTTCGCCGGGCTTCGGGCGCTCATATCTCAGTCCCCCGACCACCTCCAGAAGCGGGACCCGGCGGGATCAGGTGAGTATAGGGTGCTCCAGTGGGGGGTCGGGAGCCTGTCACCCCCGCACGGGGGGTGACAGGTTACCTTTAAGTCCCCCACACTCGAGTCTGGTTGTTTTGCATTTTTTGATTACCGGTGGCTGAAGAATTTGGAGGTGGCCCTAGGGAGTATGGGAAAGCATAGATACAGCCATAGGCAATATCCATATTCCTTAGGACTCCCTTGGGCTGCATCCGACTTTTTCAGCCACTGGTAATCAAATGCCAAATGATCGGACTTGAATATGCAAAAGAGAAGCCCGTGGAGCGTTATCGAAGAGTCTTAAAACACAGGACCAGCCAGATATCTCTCCAGGAAGGACCCAAGGGAAGGCTCCTGTAGGAAAACCACCAAAACCCCCATATTAAGTGGCCCTATAAGTCAATGAAATGACAAGGGAAAAACCAAGGACAGTTATCCATCCACATACAGCTGTTTTGTGGTGTTGCCCCTCATCAGTGTGGAGCAGACTTGAGCATGCTTGAGTTGCACTCACTGAATTGACCAAAGACTGACCAATGTCTAATGTTTATGGGGGCCCCTGGATGTGCTCGACAAATAATGTCGTGTGACAAAACAGATGGGGCTTATTGGATTTCGACCACTAAATTCTTTCACTCTCTGGAAGAATAGTCTGGAAGTCAGACATCCACTTATCCATCCTCTCCCCACTAAGAAACCCTGGCCAATGAATATTCAGAAGGCAAAATGTTTAGTCAACAGGTACGGGTACGTGGCTAACTTTACGATGGTATGTATTAGTATCAGGAAGGATCCCGTATCCTGTGGCCCGGACATAAGATTTTGCATTACATTTCAGGAACACTTTCTCAGTCGTGAGGAATAATGTTTCTCTCTCTCCGAAGCTGAAAAACATGTAAAGAAGAAGGTAAAGTGGATGGTGCCGGATATAAATAGATATTGGACTATATTCTGCTACAGTCGATGATAAACCTCGGATTCTGGAGAAGATTTATATCGCTAAAGCACAAAAACAAAGGAGCTCCGCGCCGAGCCGGATTATAGCTCCAGTCTTCAGCCAAACAATAGGATATGAACATTTCCTGTGTTTGGAGAGAGCCGATGGCTTCAGCCGCTCCGATTATTGCTCTGAAATCCAATATTATAACTTACAATTGATTCGATGTCCAAGGATTTTGTTTTTCTTAAAAGTTTAAAAAACATAAATAAAAATATTGAAAAAAGTTGCTGGCAAAAGTATCGCCCCCTTCAGACGCGCAATAATGGTTATTAGTCTTAGGGCCCTACTACACGGGACGATTATCGCGCGAAGGATCGTTATTTCGTTTGAATTTGAACGATGATCGACAAACGATCGATCAAACGACAAACGAGAAATCCTTCATGTGCCGTTGAACGGTGACTTTGTGCAGACCCCAAAATCATTGTTAGTCGTTCGTTAATAGTTCAGAGTAATTCCACAATTGTTCGCTATAATTCCGCATTCGTTCACTAATCGTTCAGTGTAATTGTTGCTTCATTTGCTGGGATCAGATAGTAGTAATAATGGTAACTCACGACTATCGTGCTGTGTACCATGGCAGCTCTCGTTCACGATCGTTTATCGTTAGTAATTGCTTCATTTACATAACACACTAACAGGGGGGCGAACCCCTATAACCCCTAATGTTCCTCTCCATTATTCCTGGCACGATCTCCACCCTCAAAAAGGGTTTTCTACGACAATTCCCTACAGCCGCCCGATCTGTAATCCCTCGCTATTGGAAGTCCTCTGTATCTCCACCTTTAAGCGCATGGGTCTCAGAAGTTAAATACCTTATGTGTGTGGAGGAATTATTGGCTGGTGATCGTCTCACTCTTGAGAAATTCTATAGCACCTGGATCATGGATGGAATTTATGGATGGTCCCAATTTTTCATCATGGCTCACAGCTAACTTAAAGGAGAAGTCCGGCAATTTTTTTTTTTAAAGTATTGTATTGCTCCCCAACAGTTATACAAATCACCAATATACACTTATTACAGGAAAGGCTTATAAAGTGCTTTTTTCCCTGCACTTACTACTGCATCAAGGCTTCACTTCCTGGATAACATAGTGATGTCACTTCCTGGATAACATAGTGATGTCACTTCCTGGATAAACATGGTGATGTCACTTCCTGGACAAACATGGTGATGTCACTTCCTGGTTAAACATGGTGATGTCACTTCCTGGATAACATGATGATGTCACTTTCTGGATAACATGGTGATGTCACTTTCTGGATAACATTGTGATGTCACTTCCTGGATAACATGGTGATGTCATTATCTGGATAACATGGCGATGTCACTTCCTGGATAATAGTGATGTCACTTCCTGGATAACATGGGGATGTCACTTCCTGGATAACATGGTGATGTCACGATCTGACTCCCAGAGCTGTGCGGGCTGTGGCTGCTGAAGAGGATGATGGCAGGGGGACACTGAGGGACACAGGGCACTGGAGGGACACTGAGCATCCCCCTGCCATCATCCTCTCCCGCAGCCACAGCCCGCACAGCTCTGGGAGTCAGATCGTGACATCACCATGTTATCCAGGAAGTGACATCACCATGTTATCCAGGAAGTGACATCACCATGTTATCCAGGAAGTGACATCACCATGTTATCCAGGAAGTGACATCACCATGTTATCCAGGAAGTGAAGCCTTGATGCAGTAGTAAGTGCAGGGAAAAAAGTACTTCATAAGCATTTCCTGTAATAAGTGTATATTGGGGATTTGTATAACTTTGAGGGGCAATATAATACTTTAGGGTATGCGTTCACACCTACAAGATCTGCAGCAGATTTGATGGTGCAGATTTAATATTGTGTTCAGTTATTTAAATGAAATCAGCTGCAGATCCTGTAGGTGTGAACGCACCCTTAATAAACATTTTCTCCGGACTTCTCCTTTAACGACTTGGGCTGTTTCACTGTGAGACACACCTCCCATGTCCTATCCCCCTCCCCATTCTTTTTCCTTTTCTCTTTTCCCTCTTCTCCATCCTTTCTTCTTTTGCTTGTTATATTACAACTTCATTATGGTTACACGTTTAAGTCTGTCTATAAAATGACTTCTTGTTCCATGTTGGGCTGCGACCCATTGATGTACAACCTACTAGTCAATTCTGTTGTTATACCCGTAAAACTTTGAATACAAGATAATTGCTTTGTCTCATAGGACCCTTAGTGTTCTCGGAAGATTTTCGCCCAACCCTTGTAGAGTTGCTCCAGTTGGATAGAATGAAGTTGATGGACGGTAATTTTCCAGAACGTTTCCCTGGTTTTGTGACATTGGCCGTTGTTATCATCTGTTCCCCGGTTGCTTTGACCTTTGGAGCTTTATATAAATCTCTTGCTGATCATGCTCTGTCACCAGTGCAGGGGTCATTCCGCAGGGAGGGGGTGACTGAGCTCCTTTTGTCTTCTCTTTCCAGTGTAGTTTTGTACAGATCACTTTACAGCAGCCTCCTCCTTATCATCACCGACAGAACAGGAAGTCTCAGCTTAAAGGGGTACTCTAGCGGGGGGGCACTTTTTTGCTGGGACCGGGGAGAAGGTGGCTGAGGGAAAAGACCTCCACTCACCTCCTTGGTTCCATCGGCGGGTCACGCATCGCAGGCCTCTGTTTCCGCTCAGATCCCGCCTCTGTCACTGACTGGCTGAGCGGACCTGATACGTATCGTCTCAGGCCCGCGTCAGACACCAGGAAGCGGCCGGGAATCGGGGACCGGAGTGCCGCGATGCGTGACCCGCCGCTGGAACCGGGGAGGTGAGTGGACGTCTTTTCCCTCAGCCACATCCTCCCCGGTCCCAGCAAAAAAGTGCCCCTCCGCTGGAGTACCCCTTTAATATTAGTCCTAGTGGCCAGACTGACCACTGCAAGATTTCAGGATTCATTTATAATATAGATAGTAAAATACCAACAGAGTTCTAATGTGTCATGCAGTAACCTGTTGCATTATTTTGTTCAAATTTTTTGTATATTTCACCAAAAGGGGGAGTTCAGCAAAAAAAAAAAAAAATAATTCTTTTAAATCAACTGGTGCCAGAAAGTGGCAGAGATTTGTAATTTACTTCTATTAAAAAATCTCCAGCCTTCCAGTACTTATCAGCTGCTGCATGTCCTACAGGAAGTGGTGTATTCTTTCCAGTCTGATACAGTGCTCTCTGCTGCCACCTCTGTCCATGTCAGGAACTGTCCAGAGCAGCAAATCTCCATAGAAAACCATTTCTGCTCTGGACAGCTCCTGACATGGACAGAGGTGGCAGCAGAGAGCACTGTGTCAGACTCGAGAGAATAAACCACTTCCTGCAGGACATACAGCAGCTGATAAGTACTGGAAGACTGGAGATTTTTTAATAGAAGTAAATTACAAATCTCTGGCACTTTCTAGTACCAAATTTTGCTCTCATGTAATAAACTATTTAATGCAATTTCATAAGCAAAATATTTGCTTTGATGTAATAATAGAAAAGGAAACCACAGAAGTCACTGTGACCGACCGACCGGCGTCCAATAGCATGTGGGTAAATAAAGACGACTGAACACACAGAAGGTGAACTACCGCCAGAGAGACGTCAGGGCTAAATAAACAGGTGAAGTGACACAGGAGCCGCCGTATTCTGCACTAAATAAACACACGCGGCACGGGTTACACAGGAGGAGTTGTTAGGAATCACATAGGTTCACTATATATCATGTAAAGAAGACCAGGTGAGTTACTATGCTCTTCATGCATTTAAAGGGGTACTCCAGTGGAGAAAAAAAATATTTCAAATCAACTGGTTTCAGAAAGTTCTATAGTATTGTAATTTACTTCTATTTAAAAATCTCCAGTCTTCCAGTACTTATCAGCTGCTGCATGTCTTGCAGGAAGTGGTGTATTCTTTCCAGTCTGACACAGTGCTCTCTGCTGCCACCTCTGTCCATGTCAGGAAATTCCACATTTTCTGCAAACATCAACCGGATACAGAGACGCACCCCCAGTCTTGTAGAATAACAACAGGGTATATCAGGTGAATAAACACAGTCTGTCCATCTGTCCACAGTCTAACCATCTTAGAGAACTGAAAGAACATCTGGAGAGGTTTTCTATGGGTATTTCCTTTCAAATCAACTGGTTTCAGAAATGTATAAATTCTCCAATCTTCCAGTACTTATCAGCTGCTGTATGTCCTGCAGGAAGTGGTGTATTCTCACCAGTCTGACACAGTGCTCTCTGCTGCCACCTCTGTCCATGTCAGGAACTGTCCAGAGCAGGAGAGGATTTCTATGGGGATTTGCTGCTGCTCTGAACAGTTCCTGACATGGACAGAGGTGGCAGCAGAGAGCACACCACTTCCTGCAGGACATACATCAGCTGATAAGTACTGGAAGACTGGAGATTTTTAAATAGAAGTAAATTACAAAATCTGTATAACTTTTTGAAACAACACCAGTGCAAAGAAGCATTTTTTATCCCCTGTCACCATAAATCATTGGTGACAGGGGCAGGGCCGATTCAAGGGTTTCTGCCGCCTGAGGCAAACCTCAGGCGGCCGCCCCGAGTGATAGCCGGCATCCCCCCGGACCCCAATACTGACTGAAATATACGTAGTGTGAACGCAGCCTTATACAGCAAAACAGCCCAAACAATACGGGGAATATTCACAAACATAATAATAATAAAATTAAGAGGAAAAAAATAAAATAATTCTGCTAAAAGTATTCTGGTCGCTCAATAAATAAAAAGGTTGGAGATTGTGCCAAGATGAACGTTATTCCCTCCTCACAGGACCAGCATCATAGTGACCATTCCTATTCCGTTAGCGCCCCCCAGTGGGCACTCAGCAATGTTCGGCAGGTTTTGTTTTGCTTTTCTTTTTGGTGTTTTTCTCCTATTGCAAGTCATGTGATTCTTTGATCATGTGATTCAAGGAAGAAAAAAAAACAAAAAAAAAGCAACAAAAACTAACACACCCTTCAGCTGTGGGCCTGCTCAGTCCTGATCCATGAAATGCGAGTGCACCCATAAAGGTCCAACATATAACATGAGCGCTGTGTAGCCTGCTAAAGCGAGTCTACAATCAGGTACATTACATTGCCTGGTTGGTGCCGGTGTGGGAATCCCAGTGGCACAGCTTTTTTTTTTTTTTTTTTTTTTTCAAAACATCACCTGGTTTTCGCGTTCGGCGCCGTTCTTTTCCCAAGCAACGGCCGAGCTCTATGCACTGGAGATGGGTACAGCTGGGATATCATCACACTGGGGGGAAGAACCGGGCCGGTGCTAGGGAAAAGAATGGCGCTGAACAGGGGAACCAGGTGTCGTGTAAAAAGTGATGTACCCAATTGCACATTCGCGTTAAATAAGTTTTTAAAAATCAAGAATTTCCAGAGCAGGAGAGGTTTTCTATGGGGATTTGCTGCTGCTTTGAACAGTTCCGGGCACAAACAGAGGTGGCAGCAGAGAGCACTGTGTCAGACTGGAGAGAATACACCACTTCCTGCAGGACATACAGCAGCTGATAAGTCCTGGAATAATTGACTTCCCGTGTGATCGTCTGATCGTTGGGCAGCCCATAGGAGACAGAGGCGGTCTGCTGCTGACGTTCCTATTGCACGGAGCGACAGCAGCAGATCGTTAACTAGCTGACCGTTGTCTTCGATTAGGGTGCGTTTACACAGAGAGATTTATCTGACAGATTTTGGAAGCCAAAGCCAGGAATGGAATTGAAAAGAGGAGAGATCCCAGTCTTTTCTTTATGACCTGATCCCTGGCTGTTCCTGGCTTTGGCTTCCAAAATCTGTCAGATAAATCTGTCTGTGTAAACGCACCATTACACAAAACAATCATCGTCAGTAATGGTCGGTATCGGCCGATAATCACTTTGTGTAATATGGCCTTTAGTACAGCTAGCTGGCCCAGTGCACAAATGTCTACACCTATTCTGAAGCAGGTATAGATGTTTGCGGGATTACGCCTGTTTCCAGGCGTTAAAGGGGTTATCCAGGGCTACAAAAACATGGCCACTTTCCCCCTACTGTTGTCTCCAGTTCAGGTGCAGATTGCAATTAAGCTCCATTTACTTCAATGGAACTGAGTTTCAAAACCTGCACCCAATCTGGAGATAACAGTAGGGGGAAAGTGGCCATGTTTTTGTAGCGCTGGATAACCCCTTTAAGCTTCACAAATCACGCCACGCCTCCTGCCTGCCTTATCGAGCACCCCCACCCCCGCCCGTCCATCAGGCGAATGGATGACACGGCAGGTGTACGCACTCTCTTTTTCGTGGTGTACACCTGAGGCACATAGTGATCAATACCCTCCCCAACTCCCGGCCTCCTTAGCTGCAAAGAGGTCATGTGGGCGCCCGCAGGATGTGAGCTGCGCCATGGAGCTGGAAGGAAGACCGCGGGGACACCGATCATCAATGGTGAGTGTGCCGGAGAGAAGTGTAAAAAAAAAAAGGGGGATGCTTCTTTAAAGGGGTTGTACACCAAAATTTTTTTCTTTCAGCTGCTGCCATAAAGTGCCAGAGAATTGTAATTTACTTCTATTAAAAAATCTCAAGCCTTCCAGTACTTATCAGTTGCTGGATGCCCAACAGGAAGTTGTATTATTTCCAGTCTGGAGAGCAGGAGAGGTTTTCTATGGGGATTTTCTGCTGCTCTGGACAGTTCCTGACATGGACAGAGGAGGCAGCAGAGAGCAGTGTGTCAGACTGGAAAGAAAACACCACTTCCTGCAGGACACACAGCAGCTGATAAGTACTGGATGAGTTAAGATTTTTTAATAGAAGTGAATTACAAATCTCTGGCACTTTATGGCACCAGTTGATTTGAAAGAAAAAAAAAACTGGTGAACAACCCCTTTAAGTGTGTTTCTGTACCGCTGACTATTGGCTGCAAAGAAAAAAAAAAAAAATAAAAAGTCACTAAACAAAGTGTGTGTGCTGTGGCTGTCAGAGCATGCTGGGAGTTGTAGTTTTGCAATGACTGTGGAGGGGATCAGAGCACTCCGAGCTGCAGACCCCCCGCCTCCCTCACAGATCTCACCCCATGGCTCCCATTTCTACACCGCCATCTAGTGGCCGGCGTTCATACAACAGTTTCCCCGTCCCCTTCGTTCCCTCAAAAAAATCACTTCTTGTCCCTTACAATCGCAAAGCGTAGATGCAAACCATTTACTTTTAAGAAAATCTGACCATCTAGCGCATTCAACCAAGTGACGACAGAGTGGTAGGCGGCCATCTTTGTTGTGGGATTGCCATACCTCCGCCGTTGGTTACGTCATAGAGGGAGGACGTGAAGCGTGCGTTCCAGACGCCGGCTGATGACGTCGCCTTGGGAAGTGGGCGGGCTTAATTTGAAAAAGTGCCCGGTGAATAAACGGCTGTGGATAAACGGATGACGGCGGTGTGAGGTGAGTGCCCGGGCCGGTACCGCAGCCATATGTATTGCGTCTTATAATATCATAAGCTGTACCTCGCGCGGCTGCGTTACCTGCATAGTCCATATACACATCATACTGTAGTGTCATCTCTGAGGCGCGGCTCCTAGGGCTGTGTTCAGACATGGCAGAATGTGATGCCCTTTTGTAGTGCAGATTCCACCACATTGTATGATGGGGCAGATAGGACGTGTTCACACAGTAAATGTCTGGGCAGGTTTAGCTCTACTTGTGTCCTGTTGTTACACGTCTATGGCGCAGATTCCTGCTTATTGTATCAGAACTGTAATTGGTTATCAGGACAGCGCCTCCCTGGTCCCCAGGATGTATGTGGTATTACAATTCAGCGTGTGTGGGGGGGACGCTGGAGGACCGGTCGTGTGTGTAGGGGGGGGGGGGACACGGGAGGACTGGTCGTGTGTGTAGGGGGGGGGGACACGGGAGGACTGGTCGTGTGTGTAGGGGGGGGGGGCGCTGGAGGACCGGTCGTGTGGGGGGGGGGGGCGCTGGAGGACCGTGTGTGTGTGGGGGGGGGGCGCTGGAGGACCGGTCGTGTGTGTGTGTGGGGGGGGGGGGCGCTGGAGGACCGGTCGTGTGTGTGTGTGGGGGGGGGGCGCTGGAGGACTGGTCGTGTGTGTAGGGGGGGGGGACACGGGAGGACTGGTCGTGTGTGTAGGGGGGGGGGACACGGGAGGACTGGTCGTGTGTGTAGGGGGGGGGGGACACGGGAGGACCGGTCGTGTGTGTAGGGGGGGGGGGACACGGGAGGACTGGTCGTGTGTGTAGGGGGGGGGGGGGGGGAAACGGGAGGACCGGTCGTGTGTGTAAGGGGGGGGGACACGGGAGGACTGGTCGTGTGTGTAGGGGGGGGACACGGGAGGACTGGTCGTGTGTGTAGGGGGGGGGGGGGAAACGGGAGGACCGGTCGTGTGTGTAGGGGGGGGGGGACACGGGAGGACTGGTCGTGTGTGTAGGGGGGGGACACGGGAGGACTGGTCGTGTGTGTAGGGGGGGGGGGAAACGGGAGGACTGGTCGTGTGTGTAGGGGGGGGGCGCTGGAGGACTGGTCGTGTGTGTGTGTAGGGGAGGGGGACACGGGAGGACTGGTCGTGTGTGTAGGGGGGGGGGGGAAAACGGGAGGACCGGTCGTGTGTGTGTGTGTAGGGGAGGGGGACACGGGAGGACTGGTCGTGTGTGTAGGGGGGGGGGACACGGGAGGACTGGTCGTGTGTGTAGGGGGGGGGGGGGCGCTGGAGGACCGGTCGGGTGTGTGGGGGGGGTGACGCTGGAGGACTGGCTGTGTGTGGGGGGTGACGCTAAAGGACCGGTCGTGTGTGTGGGGGTGACGCTAAAGGACCGGTCGTGTGTGTGTGTGTGTGTGGGGGGGGGGGGGGGGGGAGACAGCCCCGCCCACAACACCACAGTTGGTCCCACCCCCTCGCCGGCCATTGGAACAGGCTGGCCGAAAGGTCAACGGTGCCATTGTGGGCGGGGCTAAGTAGCGCTAATGTTGCGAGGCCACGCCCACTTAATACAATCTGCAGTTGATAAAAGGACACTTTTTACTTGAACAAGCACCATGACGTAGCACAAAGGGGGGGGGGGGGGGACAGTGTCACTTTAAGTAGAAAAAAAAAAACCAATGGGGGGGATATACGAAAAACAAGTACGCCGGTTTTATGTTAGGCCCCGCCCCTTTCCCTCCGGCAGGATTCACTAAGAGGCGCACGCGTATGAAATCTACAACTGCTGTGAGCATCATGATAAATGAGGCGTGGGAAGGGCCACACCTCCTCCCCATCTCACCACGCCCCCCCAAGCTCCCTCAGTCTGCCCATCGCGTATAGGAGGCATACGCCTGGGAGAAGGGGTGAATCTGCACCTTCTCCCTGGCGTAGGCCTCGGATGGACGCTTGATAAATGTCCCCAATGTGTCTTTTATTCACATCCTACTTCCGCAATGTTTCGGCTGACGCTTGGCCTTTTTCCAGCGTGTCGCCATAGTGCACATCATCACTCCTATATGTGTCACACAGCAATCAGTACAATCATCACATCAATCAATTTATGCAAAATATTAATCATGATGCTAGACCGTCATCATACGGTGGCAAACTGGATGTTCAAATCATCTGCGATAAAAACAACTCCGGCCATGTAGAAACGTACTTACATACCAAGTGAGGGCGCCGGCGGATCGCTGAGGATGTACAGTGGTCTCGATCAGTAGTGGCAACCCGCAGCCCCTTGATACAGGGATGTCAAACTTTGGCCCTCCAGCTGTTGCACAACTACAATTCCCATCATGCCTGGACAGCCAAAGCTTTAGCCAAATAGTGACCGACTTTAGCTTTGGCTGTCCAGGCATGATGGGAATTGTAGTTGTGCAACAGCTGGGGGGCCTAAGTTTGACATCCCTGTATCTAGTGGGCTGGGGGAGCTGGTCATATGAGTACAGCTGTTCCTCTATTATTCTTTATCCAGCAGGTAGATGATGTATAAGTCATAACTCTTCCCTCTTCTTCCTCCTCAGTTTTGCGCTCTGCGATTTCCTCCTCTTCTTCGTCCTCCTCGGATCACACTCGGCTGTAATGATGGATAAGTTGACGTTTCCTCAGTTTCCTGTTGTAGAGTTGGTGAACTTTTTCCGCCTGAAGGTTCTGACCGGCGCCGAAGCGAAAAATTTCACCAAGAACGACATCTATCCCAACCCCAAGGTACAGCGGTGATTGCCTCATCCATGGTAGTTATTCCCCCTCCGGGGTATAACCCTGTGTGCCTCCACATAAGGCTGCGTCCACACTACATAACATATAGCTCGGGGGGAAGGCCCCAAGTTATTACCGTGTGTAGGTGTACATTTAGTTACCTTCCAAAAGGGAACCCCGGAGAAGCTCTGGTGATGTCACTATCCATATAAGGACAGTTTATGTACATATATGGGAAGAGACATCAGCATATGTAGCTGTAATCACACCAGAGGGAAGTACAAGGGGGGAGGTTGTAACATGGATACTCTTCCCCATCAGCGCTATATGATGAGGAGGATGGAGGTGAGGTCGCCAACTTTAATGTTATGTCTCCATTTACAGCCCGAATGGCTCCTGAAGCTCTTTATAAGAGTTCTACAGAAAGTGTTCGACATCTGGGTGGAGCAGTTCTATATGGTACGTATATATGGGCATATACAGTAAGCCTGTTTCCATATCAGTAGGTCATATATTGGATGTATCTATGAATTATTCTCATCTGGTCACATCATATATCGGAGGTGCTGACTTCACCGCTTAGTGTCTCTGTCATTATAACTTTCAAAATCTAAATCAACTGTAGATATATAAATGTATAATACAATAGATGTATAAAGCAAGTTTGCAATATACAGTCATTATTTTTCTTTGTTATTATGCTGTAAAACAAAGTTGAACTTACCAGAAATCCAGGCCCAGTCTCCTGAAGGCAGCTATATAACAGCTATACTCACTGTATCCAGGTCCAGTCTCCTGAAGGCAGCTATATAACAGCTATACTTACTGTATCCAGGTCCAGTCTCATGAAGGCTGCTATATAACAGCTATACTTACTATATCCAGGTCCAATCTCCTGAAGCCAGCTATATAACATCCATACTCACTGTATCCAGGTCCAGTCTCCTGAAAGCAGCTATATAACAGCTATACTTACTGTATCCAGGTCCAGTCTCCTGATGGCAGCTATATAACAGCTATACTTACTGTATCCAGGTCCAGTCTCCTGAAGGCTGCTATATAACAGCTATACTTACTGTATCCTGGTCCAGTCTCCTGAAGGCTGCTATATAACAGCTATACTTACTGTATCCAGGTCCAGTCTCCTGAAGGCAGCTATATAACAGCTATACTTACTGTATCCAGGTCCAGTCTCCTGAAGGCAGCTATATAACAGCTATACTTACTGTATCCAGGTCCAGTCTCCTGAAGCCAGCTATATAACATCCATACTCACTGTATCCAGGTCCAGTCTCCTGAAAGCAGCTATATAACAGCTATACTTACTGTATCCAGGTCCAGTCTCCTGATGGCAGCTATATAACAGCTATACTTACTGTATCCAGGTCCAGTCTCCTGAAGGCTGCTATATAACAGCTATACTTACTGTATCCAGGTCCAGTCTCCTGAAGGCAGATCTTCTGACTTTTGTGGTTGAAAAAAAACAGACGTAACTCAGGAATTCTGCCATCAGTCACATGACCGCCTTCTCTCTGTGAGCGCTCAGATAACCTGGGATACACAGGACTTCCTGTTTTCTGACTGTTTTTTTTTTCTTGAGAAAACTGGGTTTAGCCAGTGCTCACCTATCCTCCCATAGACTATGTGGTCCAAACAATGCATACTTCAGTTCAATGTTGCAGAACTTCAGGAGAGAAGGATTTAGGGGCAGTAATTTCTGACACCTCACAATAAGTCACCGGTGCAACCAGGACCTAGGGAGCAAATTGTATGCTGGGCTGTGTATATAAAAGGTGGTAAATCTGCATAGTCTGTAAGAAAGAAGGGAAAGAAGGACATGATGGAAACCTTTTATATGTTACAGGAGGAAGAAGGGAAAGGGGGACATGATGGAAACCTTTATATGTTACAGGAGGAAGAAGGGAAAGGGAGGACATGATGGAAACCTTTATATATGTTACAGGAGGAAGAAGAGAAAGAGGGACATGATGGAAACCTTTATATATGTTACAGGAGGAAGAAGGGAAAGGGGGGACATGATGGAAACCTTTTATATATGTTACAGGAGGAAGAAGGGAAAGGGGGACATGATGGAAACCTTTATATGTTACAGGAGGAAGAAGGGAAAGGGAGGACATGATGGAAACCTTTATATATGTTACAGGAGGAAGAAGAGAAAGAGGGACATGATGGAAACCTTTATATATGTTACAGGAGGAAGAAGGGAAAGGGGGGACATGATGGAAACCTTTATATATGTTACAGGAGGAAGAAGGGAAAGGGAGGACATGATGGAAACCTTTATATATGTTACAGGAGGAAGAAGGGAAAGGGAGGACATGATGGAAACCTTTATATATGTTACAGGAGGAAGAAGGGAAAGGGGGACATGATGGAAACCTTTATATATGTTACTGGACTAAATAAGATTCAGAAAGGAAGTTTTTTTAACCCCTTCCCCCTGTACCAGATTTTGGCAAATTTGTAACTCCTCACATTCAGTCATAACTCATATATTTTTCCATATAATGAGCCATATGAAGGCTTATTTTTTTGCAGGACAAATAGCTTGTGGATCCACTGATCAGTCACATATCACATATCCTTGGGTAGGGGATACAAATGGCGTCTTTGATTCAGGGCTATTTAGTCGGAGCTAGTTTTGGCTGGAGTCGGGGAAGATCTGTGCTTTTTTCTTCCTGGTTGCTGGATGACTGTATATGAGCAGCAGTGTAATGTAGAGGAGGAGGAGGAGAAGACATAAGTAGTGAAGCAGTAACCTTTGTCCTCAGTGTGATGTTTTCTCTCTGGGAGAAAAGTGTGTTTTTATTCAGTGTTCTATGACTGCAGCTGTGTGTGTGTGTGTGTGTGTATCTGTGTGTGTGTGTGTGTGTGTATATGTGTGTGTGTGTGCGCGCTATGGCTGCAGCAGGCTGTGTGTGTATGTTTATGTGTGTGTGCTAGGGCTGCAGCAGGCTGTGTGTGTGTGTGTATATGTGCTATGACTGCAGCAGGCTGTGTATGCGCTTTGGCGTGACCCCTCTCTATATCACTATGTGTGACCCCTCTCTATATCACTATGTGTGACCCCTCTATATCACTATGTGTGACCCCTCTATATCACTATGTGTGACCCCTCTATATCACTATGTGTGACCCCTCTATATCACTATGTGTGACCCCTCTATATCACTATGTGTGACCCCTCTATATCACTATGTGTGACCCCTCTCTATATCACTATGTCTGACCCCTCTATATCACTATGTCTGACCTCTATATTACAGATATCTGGCATTGTTAGCAGTGTTTCTTAGTGTATGCTGAATATTAGTTAGAAACATAGAAGACTGTCAGCAGGAAAAGCCACCTGCTCCATCTAGTCTAGTTGTAAATAGTTCAGGACATGGAGGCTGGAGACTGGCTGAATCCACTGCACACACAGGAGAAGATTCCTTATTCCCTCAGAAGTCGCCCCAGGATCATGTAGGACATTAGGGAGAAGCTGCTGAGCCAGTGTGATAAGTAACTCCCCTGGTATATGACCGGCCATTTATGAAGGAGCTGGGGTTGGAGTCGGTCCTGATAAAATTCAGGAGTCGGGGTCTGAGTTGGAGTTGGAGCTGCGGCTTACCGACTCCACAGTCCTGGTTTGATTAACAGTTTTGGGGACTGACACAATATAGACTACTAGATGGGCAGTAAGATGCTCTCCACCAGCCGCATGGCTTTAGGCTCTGTTCACACTTTGTTGTCGGATTATCATAAACCCAGTAGATCTCCTTACAGTCAGCAGGGTCTGTCAGCCTCTATTCAATTTATCACAGAACCAACCTCATGGCTCATGCTGTACACAGAAGCAATGATGCCGTGTGCACAGAGCCGTAGCTGTAGGATTAGAGTCTGACCTCGTTGTTGTTGTTAATCACCAATCTAACAACATGAAACTCTTCCGTTTCCAGTTACCGTTGGATATAGACGTCCAGCACCCGCACCTGATTGAAGGCTTCGCTCCCGTGACTTACACTGTGAAAGTCATGTACGTATGACTTCTTATTCAACCTTAGGGTAAACATAAAAAGGTTCATTGAGGACGGTATGCGGCCGGGGGGACGGGGTCATGGGGTCCCAAGGCTCATTGATGTGTATGGGTGAAGGTTAGCCCAGCTTGTCCTTTCCCACAGAAGAGCTGCTGTAAAGCAAACTGCTGAAAAACCTCCAGCTGTCCGATAGCTCTTGGTGTATGATAATCTTACATGGGTCATCATAACTCATATCACATCTGGTGCTCATTGTGACATCTTTTATTGTGTCTCTAATAAAGGACCGGTTTCCTACCCATGTGCCTCATCTATGACTTTCACCCGTCCGATGTCCTCAATCCAAGTAAGTGTCATGAGCGCCAGCACTTGGGTTCCATTCCCAGCGGCCTATAGAGTCGGTACTGACCTGCGCACCTTGTTCTTTGTGTGTAGAAGGGAAGAGGACCCTCTACCTGCTGAGTGGAATTGTCAACTTCCTTCACTTCAGGGACACCCGGAAAATAATGTACACAGGAGTCTGCCAAAACTATGTGAGTAAGAACTACGAGAGGTTCACATTTCTGCCGCCGTCATCTGGTATCCTGTATCCGTCACTGATCATGTCGCTGTTGTTTGTAGAGAATGGCTTTGGACAATATAAACCAGCAGCAGAGGACAATTCAGGAGCTGGAGGCGAAAATTGAAAAACTCACGTAAGTCTTCGCTGAGAGGAAATTTCTGACGGGAGGGAGACCTGCTGCTGCTTTCTCAGTCTTAAAGGGGAGATTTAAAAAAAAACAAAACATTTTTTTATGTCTTCCAGTACTTATCAGCTGCTGTATGTATTGCAGGAAGTGGTGTATTCTCTCTAGTCTGACACAGTGCTCTCTGCTGCCACCTCTGTCTATGTCAGGAACTGTCCAGAGCAGGAGAGGTTTTCTATGGGGATTTGCTACTGCTGCTCTGGACAGTTCCTGACAGACTGGAAAGAATACACCACTTCCTGCAGGACATACCGCGGCTGATAAGTACTGGAAGGCTTGAGTTCATAATGTCACTGCATAAACAGTGTCACTTGGCCTAGTTGTCTCCGGGATGGAGGGACAGGCACAGCAGAGTCTAGAGGTCTTTGTACTGTCAGTATCGTAGAGCGTTCCTGTTGATCAGGTTCCTGTCCGTTTTTAGTTTCTCCCCTTTACATATGTTAAGAAAAAAAAATCTTTGCTATATTTTTTCCTTAGGACGGTCCCACCTGAACAACAAGCAGAATTCAAAGCTCTCTCCAAGGACATCAGTGATCTGCAGCAGTCCATAAACCAGGAGTATCGGACTAAAGATGTGAGTGACAGCACAGGCTTTAGTCAATTACATCCATCTCGGTGGTACTGTATTAGCAAAAGTGCACTGGTTACTAAGGGCTCTATTACATAGAACGATAATCGTCCGAACCGGCCCTATCTGGTCGATTATACACACAACGATCAGCCGATGACAACAATCATCAGCTGATCGTTGATTTAGGTTTGGACCTATAATTGTCGAGCGCCGACCGCGCATCGCTATTACACGTAGCGATGCGCGGTCAGCGCCTGACAATTATAGGCGGCTGACGATTTGCAAAGTGTATACGTTACCCATCCATAGTCGAGGGCTCCTCTTGCGGTCTGCTTCTTCCCGGGTCCCGCGTGCTGCAGCTTCAGAGCAGTCTGTCTGAGCTGACAGGCCGCTCTGCCAATCACTGGCCGGGACTGCCGCAGCCAGTGATTGGCTGAGCAGCCTGTCAGCTAAGACATGTGGCTCTGAAGATGCAGTGCGCGGGACCTGGGGGAAAGCGGACCGCAAGGGGAGCCCTCGACTATGGATGGGTAACTTATGCAGTTTTAGCATGGGCTGCAAGGACATTGGTAACGATGTCCATGCAGCCCTTGTTAAACTATTATTGGGCCATGTAATAGGTCCGGTAATCGAGCGCCGATCTAGCAGATCAGGCCGTGTAATAGTACCCTAAGAGTCACGGAAATCAACCCTCAGGCTATGATCACACAACATACTTTTAATGAAAAGCACGGCCATTCTTTTCATAGTGAAAGAGGTTGCATTGCGGTCAGCGCAAAAGAACGGCCGTAGCTCACACGATGTATTGAACAACGCCCAATGACAATTGTTTACTACCGTTGTGCATTGATTTCAATGCAACAACGGACGTTGTTTGACACAGACTACAATGGCTGTTGTCAGTACTGTGTGTGTCAACAAGACCTTAAAGTGGTTCTCCAGCTTTATAAGGTTAATGGCCTGTCCTTCAGTATTAAATATGAGGGAGTCCAACCCCCCCAGCACCCCCTACCTATCAGCCGTGTGATCAGCCGTGGGAGCTCTGAGTGTCAGACCTCTACTGATCTTATAATGGTGGTCTGGGCTGAGGATAAAATAACTTGGTTCCTGGCTGTTTAACCTTAGAACCTCGTAGTAATCTATTCCTATATCTCGCTTTCTATAGCTCGGTCTTCAGGACAAGATCGCTCACCAGAAAGCCGACTTTGCTGAAAAAATGAAAAAACTGGTAAGTCCGGATGTGAGGCAGCTTGTAGGATAAGAGTCTGGGGGCCGGACCCATTGATGGGGGGGAGGGGTATGTACCCTCTCTTACTAGTTTTTACATGCATGGCATTGTGCATTGGGGACCCTATGACTTTATAGTTTTAGAACCGCTCATAAAGTCGGTGTCAGTTGTCAGAGCCTTGGGAAGGGGGGGGGGAGCTGGCGGGGACTGTATGTAATCTATAAGCTGTAGGTGTTTTTGGTTTTTTTGGGGGGTTCACATTCCTTCATGTGTCACAGAATCAGCACAAGCTTAACATCGCCACCATGAAGGAAGAACAGGAGCGCATGAAATCCCAGATAGTAGAGTCTCCAGAACAGCGCAAGAACAAAACGGAGAGGATGAAAGAAAATGTCCATAGACTAAAGCAAGCACGGGTAAGATGGCATCTTATCTATAAAGGGCTCACTGCCTAAACCTGGAGGTGGGGGGGTCAGAGGTGTCCCAAGTGGGGTCCTGCTTCTATAATGGCCATATTCCCTTCTAAAGAATGAATGTTCCTATAGTTCTCATTTACCGAGAGTGTTATTTCTAACTGCCTGCAAAATGGCAAATGTGGCGATCGCAGAGCACAGAGGCCGGCGCGGCGATCGCAGAGCACAGAGGCCGGCGCGGCGATCGCAGAGCACAGAGGCCGGCGCGGCGATCGCAGAGCACAGAGGCCGGCGCGGCGATCGCAGAGCACAGAGGCCGGCGCGGCGATCGCAGAGCACAGAGGCCGGCGCGGCGATCGCAGAGCACAGAGGCCGGCGCGGCGATCGCAGAGCACAGAGGCCGGCGCGGCGATCGCAGAGCACAGAGGCCGGCGCGGCGATCGCAGAGCACAGAGGCCGGCGCGGCGATCGCAGAGCACAGAGGCCGGCGCGGCGATCGCAGAGCACAGAGGCCGGCGCGGCGATCGCAGAGCACAGAGGCCGGCGCGGCGATCGCAGAGCACAGAGGCCGGCGCGGCGATCGCAGAGCACAGAGGCCGGCGCGGCCATCGCAGAGCACAGAGGCCGGCGCGGCCATCGCAGAGCACAGAGGCCGGCGCGGCCATCGCAGAGCACAGAGGCCGGCGCGGCCATCGCAGAGCACAGAGGCCGGCGCGGCCATCGCAGAGCACAGAGGCCGGCGCGGCCATCGTCTGTGATCCTCCTGCGGTGGCTGGGGTTTGCCGTTCAGTAGCCACATCTCAGATGCTGCCGTTGTGATATCCAAGCTGTTTGAAGAAAAGGCCTCACTCTGTCACCCTTGTGATGCTATTATTCTCATGGCAACAAGTCTAATGGGGGCCCTAATAGAACGCTATCAGTTATACACTGCAACACCTGATAATAAGTATTATTGTGTATTTTGTGCATTATGACATGGTGCTAAGTCAGCAGAAAAAATCTGCTGTATGTGCTGCAGGAAGTGGTGTATTCTCTCCAGTCTGACACAGTGCTCTCTGCTGCCACCTCTGTCCATGTCAGGAACCGTCCAGAGCAGGAGAGGTTTTCTATGGGGATTTGCTACTGCTCTGGACAGTTCCTGACATGGACAGAGGTGGCAGCAGAGAGCACTGTGTCAGAATAGAACGAATCAAGGGGTAACTTTTGGTCTTGGGATATTCCCATTATGGGGTAAATAGCTGTTAGCCTTATACAGTCACCTCCAGTAGACTGTTCTGTGAAGTTTGTGTCTACGATTTTGTTTTGACAGAAAGAAACAAGTGAGAAGTGCGACCATTACCGGGAGCGGGTGACAGTGGCCTCCCTGTGGCAGTCGGAAGTGCAGGCGTATAATAACAAGCTGCACAGTATAGAGACCCACCTGGACATGTACAGGAAGGTCCTGGAAGAGGTATGTGTGCCAGATGAGTTCTCTCCTACATCCGGGGACTTCGCTCACGTTTACCATCTGTCACCGTCAGACATTGTATGACTTTTTTTTCTTTTCTTTTTTTCTCTTAGACCAGACAGAAGGAGGAACAAATCATAAATAAAAACCTGGAGCTGAAATCTATAGGGAATGAGGAGACCCAACTAAAGAGAACCAATCTGATTAAGAAAGAGAAGCTGGCAAAAATGGATATTAAGAACCAGAAGAAACTGGAGGACTTTGAGCATCGGAAGAACGAGATCTTGGAGTGAGTTTCATCTCTTGTCTCTGTCTAGTTCTGCATAGTCCTGTGATCTGCGTTGTGTTCGGATAATAACACTGCCCCTATCTCCTTCTCACACAGGATCTGTAGTCACATTCAGGAGAAGAGACAAGCGGTACACGGACGAGTGTCCCACGTCCTCCAAGAAATCCAACAAACAAACAGCAAGAAAGAGCAGCTCCTCGACACGGCCGAAGAGGGGAGGAAAAGATATCAGGTGAGACCATTCACAGTCCCTCTACTGCTTATTCAAGGTTTCCTGATTATTCATGATATGACACCTAAAGGGTTAAAGGGGTTATGCAGCACTACAAAAACATGGTCACTTTCTTTCAGAGACAACACAACACTTGTATCCAGTTCAGGTGCAGTTTGCAATTAAGCTCCATTCACTTCAATGGAACTAAGCAGCAAAACCCCGCCCAAGCTGGAGACAAGAGTGGTGCTGTTTCTGGAAGAAAGTGGCCATGTTTTTGTTGTGCTGGACAACTGGCTGATCATTGGGGGTTCTGACTGCTGGGACCCCCCAAAAGATCACAAGAACCTCATCCTCGGGGTGAATAGGATGGCATGGTGCACGGTTGGCCCTGGTTCTGTTCATTTGCTACAGGACTGCTTAACCAAGCTGAGCACTTGGTTGTCTCATAGAGAGTGAGCATGAGCGCTGTCATTTTAGGGTCTAGGGGCCTCCATGCAGTAGTTGGACCCCCACTGGTCAGCTAGTTATCTCTTATTTTGTGGTTAGGTCTTGTGAAGATCCACCCTTAGATCTTTGCTATCCTTAATTACTTTCACAGCCTTAGGGCCCTATTCCACGGGACGATTATCGTTCGCATAATCGTTAACGATAAACGATCCAAACGACCGCTATTGCGAAAGACCTGAAATCGTTCACCCATTTCCATCAGTACTTATGTTCGTTCTTACGGTCGTCTTGTCGTAGCTATTGCGTTCGTCACTACTGCGAACGACCGAACGAGGTCTTATTCAATGCAAACGATTTGCGAACAACGATAAAAATAGGTTAAACTATTAACGATTACTGAGCCAGCACAGCCAAAATAATGTGTCAAAAATATTTTTTTATTAGAGCACAAACAAAAGACATAAAAAACATTTAAAAACATGCAAACATAGTGCTGGCCACAATAAGCTGCACTAAAACGTCTGTCCACAGGATGGCAGTAGTATACTGCCTATATCCCACAATAAGGAAAAACTGTGTAAAAAATCCTGCATATGGAGGTGAAGTGCAGGTAATACAAGGTAGGGTATCAAGAATGCAAAATATCCTGCCACTTCCCTCTACATGCAGAAAAAATGCCCACGTGCAAACAATTCAAAATGCCTATAAGGCTGTCCTATACAACCTGCACCGTGGCCAATATGAAGGGGACAGTTGGAGAAGAACTGCCCAACGCGTTGCGTCGCACTATGCGACTTCGTCAGGGACAAGAATATTGTGCTCTATGCAGTCTTTTATACATAAAACATTACTTGCAATATGTGCCACCTGATGCCGTCGTCCCGCCGCTCGGTGTGGACCGGAAGTGCCCTCTGAACTATGATGACGTATGGCGCATGCGCAATACAGCATAGCTCCGGAATAAAATAAACTCAAGAATATTTAGTCACCATGCAGATAACACAACCATAAATGGTATTAGCCGAGTTTCTGTACCCTGTAAATTCAAATATTAAAAGTAATGTGTTATCATGTCACGCGCACAAATAAGACCAGTTACTGAGTAAAAGTTGATATTCTACCCCACGGCACTCATGTATAAAGTCTCAGCGGCCACATTAGTACAGTTGAAAGGCCGCTGAGACTTTATATATGAGTGCCGTGGGGTAAAATATAAACTATAGATGATTCTTAATAATCCTATTGGCCACTACATGGCTATTAGTTTTGCGTTGCGCAAGCGTTATAATGTATTTACAGCCTTAGTTGCTATACAACAATATGGCTGCTATATCTTTATCTGCACATGCGCTGCCATTTAGTTAGACTTATGATATAAATCCCACTGGTGCGCTGAGTCACGGACGCTATATATGGTGATCGTGGCTTTTACTCAGTAACTGGTCTTATTTGTGCGGGGGACATAACACATTAGTTTTAATATTTGAATTTACAGGGTACAGAAACTCGGCTAATACCATTTATGCTTGTGTTATCTGCATGGTGACTAAATATTCTTGAGTTTATTTTATCTCGGAGCTATGCTGTATTGCGCATGCGCCATACGTCATCATAGTTCAGAGGGCACTTCCGGTCCGCGCGGAGCGGTGGGATGGCGGCATCAGGTGGCACATATTGCAAGTCATGTTATATGTATAAAAGACTGCATAGAGCACAATATTCTTGTCCCTGACGAATGTTTTTATGTCTTTTGTTTGTGCTCTAATAAAATTATATTTTTGATACATTATTTAGGGTGTGCTGGCTCAGTACTTTTCTTTCTCTTTGGTTGTTACATTGCTTAGTATCATAGTACTGTAGCACCCTGCTAGTCTTTATTTTGTGGTGCCCTCCCTTCAATTTCATTACAGCACTGTTACAGGGATAGGCAGATTATCGCTCCTTGTAATAAAGGCAACGATCAGCCAAAGAAACGATGATCGTGTAGCGGTAGACGGACAATGTCTGGTGACAGTGTATGAATAATAAAGATTATACTTACCTATTCTCCCCCTGTGTCCTGCAGCCTTTGCCCGTGTTGACTGTTGATGCTTCTATCCCCATCTCTTGAGTGACAGGCTGCTCAGCCAGTCACTGGCCAAGACACAAGCGGCCTGTCACTGAAGACACTGGACCAGAAGCGTAAGCGGGAACACGGGCAAAGGCTGCGAGGGAAAATAGGTAAGTATCATCTTTATTATTTCTCACGGGCTGTACTGTAATCGAGCTGTGTAATAGGATCAGTAATCAAGCAGCGATCAATCAGATCAGCACTCGCTCACTGTCAGGGGTCGAATTATGTAGTACGGCTCTTAAAGGGGTAGTTCCCCCCCCCCTTTTTTTTTTTTCTTTCAAATCAACTGGTTCCAGAGATTCATAATTTACTTCTATTACCAGAAGTCTACCAGTACTTATCAGCTGCTGTATGTCTTGCAAGAAGTGGTGTACAGCACTTCCTGCAGGACATACAGCAGTTGATAAGTACTTGAAGACTGGAGAATTTTTATTAGAAGTAAATTACAAATCAATATAACTTGGCACCAGTTGATTTGAAATTTGGATGAACAACCCCTTTAAATAAATCCTCCCAATTCTCTCTCCTCAGCATGTGACCACAGGCTTCAGAAACGCTCTAGAGAAATACCATGACAGCATGCAGAAAGCCACGGATCGCAGCGCCGAGCGGAGAAGAGAGAAAGTAGCCGAGCTCCATCGGTGGCTGAGCCGGCGGTAGAAGTTTCCAGTCTGTATTGTCTCTGTGTTTTTTATCTTTGTTTTTTTAAGCGCTCACTGTATATGTTTTAAATTAGAAATGCAAACGTATTGCACATTAAATAATATTATTTCTGCTGCCCGAGGCCACTGCGAACTGTGATTTATAGAGCGCATCCTCTAACGCTGGGAACCGGGGGTAAAGCTAGTGCTCCCCAACCTGTGGCTCTACAGCTGTTTCACAACTACAACTCCCAGCATGCCCTGACAGCTTTTTCAACAACTGGAGAACCACAGGTTGCAAGTCACTGGGTGATGGACCAAGTGCCTGCCTATACCAGGGGTCCTCAACTGGCGGCCAGCAGAGGCCAGCTGTCCGGACCTATGCTGCAGCTCAGTATACTTGTATACTGAGCTGCGCTGCTCCCCTCTGGGAACCGTACAGGAGCAGCACTGACAGAGAGGGAGCCATCAGCCCCCTCCCTGTCAGTCATTCTTGTAGCCGCAGCGGTCACAAGAGGCCGCTCTGTCCTGTCTATGGTTTTGGGGCTCAAGTGACGTCACTGGAGCGCCGTCGCCAGGACAAGGAGAGAGAGACCTCTTGTGACCGCTGCAGTGCAGCCACAAGAGGGGAAGAGAAGAGGAGACGCCCTGACTCAGGTGAGTATAAGTGTTATGTTTTTTTATGTTATATGCTATATGGGAGGGGGAGCACAGTGGGTCTATATAACTGGGGGAGGACACAACAGGAGTGCTATATACTACTGGGGAAGCACAGGGGGACTATATACTTCTGGGGGAGCACACAGGAGGGCTACATACTACTGGGGAGCACAAAGCGGGGGTCTATATACTACTGGGGGAGCACACAGCGGGGGCTATATACTACTGTGGGAGCACACAGCGGGGGCTATAAACTACTGGGGAGCACAAAGCGGGGCTCTATATACTACTGGTGGGGCACACAGGGGGCTATATACTACTGGGGTAGCGCACAGGGGGACTATATACTACTGGGGGAGCGCACAGGGTGGTATATACTACTGGGGGAGCGCACAGGCTGGTGATATACTACTGGGGGAGTGCACAGGGGGACTGTATACTACTGGGGGGAGCGCACAGGGGTCTATATACTACTGGGGGGAGCGCACAGGGGGTCTATATACTACTGGGGAAGAAACAGGGGGGTCTATACACTACTGGGGGGAGCGCACAGGGGTCTATATACTACTGGGGGAGCAACAGGGGAGTGCAACACGTTTACTAATGATGTTCAGCTCGGACCTTAACCTGACAATAGACCCCGGTAAGTAGACCTTCACTAAAAGTTGAGTACTCCTGGCCTATACAGTGTGAGACAGGGTGAGGTCAGCAATGAGTTATACCCACCGATCAGTCATAACAGCCCTGATGGGTGAATGGTATAACATGGATGATCTGATGACAATGGCACCTGTCTGGGGGGAGGGGGGGTAATGTGTACACATCAAGGTCACAGCATCTCAAGAGCGGACAGTCTTGTGAGATGTCCCCGGTGTGTAGTGTTTAGTAGTGTTTAGTATCAACCAAACATGTCCAAGGAAGGAGAACAGGGGACAGGGACATGTGGACCCAAGGCTAGCCTGCCTGGCCGAAGAGCTGCCATAGAGCAAATTGCTGAAAAACTCCCTGCTGGTTATAATAGAAAGGAGCATCCGTGCTGATCTCTTCAGTATGCATAGTGTCAATGGAATTAGGCGTCTGGTCTGATGGGTCACAGTCTCCATCATGTGGACGGCCGGGTGTGTGTGCGTTACTTACCTGGGGAAGAGATGGCACCAGGATGCACTATGGGAAGATGACAAGATGGCGGGGCAGTGTGATGGGCAATGTTCTGCTGGAGACCTTGTGTCCTGGCATCATGTGGATGTTACAGTGACAGATCAGTATGATCTCAGGTGAGATGACTGATGGGACCCTCACTGACCCTTCTCAGGAGGTAAGTCATGATGCCCTTGAAGACTCCATTGAGCGGTGAATCAGACTTATATTAGAATATGATAGCCTCCTTGCTCGGTTCTGTGGGAATCCATGTTTTGCAGCTTTATTACAAAGTAGCAGAGATGGAAATTTCCAATAAAACAGCTTAACCTGCTGAAATCTTTTTTTTTTTTCTCCTTTTTGTCACTTGTGTAAATCCTCGGGGTAGTCATGGAGATGTCATAGCAAGATACAATCCCCTTCTCAGCAATCTCACACGTTGCAGCTTTTCTAAGTAGGAAATGAATTGCTGACCGCCTCTAATGAGAATCCCCGCTGGTGACCGAGGACATTGTGAATACGCGGCTTCCTCTGCGGGGGTCTCAGAATTCACGGACACAATACAGCCCTATATACATGACAATCTCCATGTGGCTTTTACTTGATGTTGACCAAAATTCACATTAACGATGTTCATAAAAGGGTTAAAAAAAAAAAAAAAGAAGCTATCTTGTAAATACAGCGCCACCCCTGTCCTCGGGCAGTGTGTGGTATTACAATTCAGCTCTATTCACTTCATTGAAACTGAGCTGCAAAACCCACATCCTACTAAGGACAAGAGAGTTGCTGTTTCTGGAAGAAAGTAATCTGGATGATTCCTTTAACCCCCTTAAGGACGGGGACAATTTTTCGTTTTTGCGTTTTCGTTTTTTTCCTCCTTGTGTAAAAGGCCATAGGAGTTGCATTTTTCCACCTAGAGACCCACATGAGCCCTTCTTTTCTGCGTCACTAATTGTACTTTGCAATGACAGGCTGAATTTATGCATAAAGTACACTGCGAAACCAGAATAAAATTCAAAGTGTGGTGAAATTTAAAAAAATAAAAAATCCCCAAATAAAAGAAATGTGTTTTTTTTTTTTTTTCAATTTCACCACACTTTGAATTGTGTTTTTACGCCGCTCGCCCTGGGGTAAAACTGACTAGTTATGCATGTTCCTCAAGTCATTACGATTAAAACGATATGTAACATGTATAACTTTTATTGTATCTGATGGCCTGTAAAAAATTCAAACCATTGTCAACAAATATATGTTCCTTGAAATCGCTCCATTCCCAGGCTTATAACGCTTTTATCCTTTGGTCTATGGGGCTGTGTCAGGTGTCAGTTTTTGCGCCATGATGTGTTCTTTCTATCGGTACCTTGATTGCGCATATACGACTTTTTGATCGCTTTTTATTGCGACCAAAAATGCGCAATTTTGCACTTTGGGATTTTTTTGCACTGACGCCGTTTACCGTGCGAGATCAGGAATGTGATTAATTAATAGTTCGGGCGATTACGCACGCGGCGATAGCAAACATGTTTATTTATTTACTTTTATTTATAACATGGGAAAAGGGGGGTGATTCTGAAATTTATTAGGGGAGGGGGATTTGTACTTATAACATCACTTTTTTTTTTTTTTTTACACATATACTAGAAGCCCCCCTGGGGTTAGGGTTATTCCCCCCCCTGGAGTTAGGGTTATTCCCCCCCCCCCTGGGGTTTGGGTTATTCCCCCCCCCCCTGGGGTTAGGGTTATTCCCCCCCCCCCTGGGGTTAGGGTTATTCCCCCCCCCCCCCTGGGGTTAGGGTTATTCCCCCCCCCCCCCCTGGGGTTAGGGTTATTCCCCCCCCCCTGGAGTTAGGGTTATTCCCCCAGGGGAGTTCTAGTATATACACTTTGATTTCTCATTGAGATCTTTGCTGTATAGATATACAGCAAAGATCAATGAGATCGGCACTCGTTTGCTTCCGGCTGCTGCAGCCGGAAACAAACAAGTGCCGAGGTGGGGACGGCGCCATCTTGGACGAGTCCCTGGCCGGCAGCACACACGGAGATTGCTCCTCCGGGACAACGTCCCGGAGGAGCGATCTCCCCCACTAGACACCAGGGAACGGTTGCCTCCGGTAATCGGAGGCAGCTGTCAACTTTGACAGCTGCCTCCGTTTAGCTAATTAGCGGGCACGGCGATCAGACTGTGCCCGCTAATAGTGGCGGTCCTGGGCTACACGCGGCACCCGGGACCGCGGTGCTTCAAAGCGGGGTCGCCGCGCGGCCCCGCTTTGAAGTGCTGTTGAGGACATATGACGTATGGGTACGTCATATGTCCTTAAGAGGTTAAAGGGGTACTCTGGCGCTGATAAAAAAAAAATCAATTAATCATAAACATAGTTTTTACATTTACCATCCCTCCTGAGTCTGTTGCAGTCTGTTTGCAGGTCCCTGAAGCTCCAGTTGGTGTCTTCCTTTTTTCTTTACTTCCTGGTTTGGGGTTTCCCATGATGCACTTTGTCTCCTGTGATGTCTAACTGACTCTGTAAAACTGCTAGATGGCTTACAGCTTGCTCAGCCAATCAGAGCTGAACAACTGGAGTCATCTGACAAAGGGAGGCTGGCCTAACAGGGCTTAGACCCGCCTCCCTCTTAATGATGTCATTGTCACAAAATGGCTGTCACAGGGCAGCCTGGGGTCAACAGTCATCAGGTGAGAAAGAATTTACGGCTCAGGGAAGAAAAAGAGTGCTGCACCTCACACCTATGGCTGATACTAGTACCTCTCGGCTGCATAAAAAACATCAGAATTCTGTATGTGAATTGATCAAGCCTACACATGGGTCCCTACACTAAGTCCACACTGTGCCAGTCAGCGACCACCACCCCTGCAGGCGTGCACAGTCAGGGAAGGGAGGCCATGGAACGGCCCTGCAACCCCCATGCCACAGGACCAGACCCAAAAATGCCACACCAAAACCCAGCCAGCACCACCGGCGGAGGAAGCTGCCCCCAAACAGCACAAGTCTGGATAAGGTATTGCACTCACCATAGCTATCAAAGATAGAATGGGACAGACAGGAGGGATTAAAACCATGAGCACTCAGGTGTCTCTTGCTAATTGCGGTCATGTGGGTCTCACCAGGAGGAGTGCAAAACACAGAGAAAAGAGAGAAACAAAATACGGTTCAGGGAAGAAAAAGAGTGCTGCACCTCACACCTATGGCTGATACTAGTGCCTCTCGGCTAAATAAAAAAACATCAGAATTCTGTATGTGAAGTGATCAATTGATCAAATTTTTCTTCCCTGAACCGAGAATGAATTTACTTCACTTCCTCGTGGGGGATTGAGGGGGAAAAGATAGGGAAGAGGGGCAGATAGGTGATTGAAGCATATTACACAGTTATATAACTTTATAATGTGTTTCAATTACTGGGAAAAAGCTTTTTGCTGGAGTACCCCTTTAAGCCTCCACAGATATTAATTATGAGTTTTACAATAGAAAAACATGGCCGCTTTCTTCCAGACAGCACCATTCTTGTCCTCAGGTTGGGTGTAGGTTTTGCAACTAAGTTCTGTTAAAGTGAATGAAGTTTAGTTTTAATACCACACATAACCTGAGGACAAGGGTGGTGCTGTTTTTGCCGGAAAGTAATGGTTACTGGACAATCCCTTTAAGTAATAGTTTCTTAAAGTAATCCCTTTCTAGAAAGAGCAGAGTGCTTTGGTGCCACCTATTGGAAGTAGCATCCTTTCAAGTCACTGGGTAGTATCCCAGCCAAGTATTGACTTGCGGGGATGATACATCCAGTAGGTGGTGCAAGAGAGAAAGTTCCCTTCCTTCTATGCATGGCATATAAAACTTCACGTGCCAGTTTGGTGCTATACCCCCTGTATAAAGACCACCTGAGACTTCACATTGAAGATGGCAGCTGAGGGGTCATTGCTGGTTAGTATGTGCTTTCTAAAAGCGCCTTGCGCCATTATAAAACGTGTGGTATGCTCAGATAACCCCTTTAAGGGGTTAAATCCCAGATTGGGAAGGACTGTACTAATGGGCGGCTTATGGGCAACATTAAACTTTTCTGTCCTATAATATTTTGGGTTTACTTAAGTTATTGTATAGAGTTATTCCCCCAATATCTAGTGATGGTAAAATACAGACATGTTGTACTGTACACTGACCACTAGATGGCAGCATTGGGCTACAAATAAAATGACTGAGCCACATCCAGTGTCACAGCGCTCAGTGACGGCTATAGATGCATTACATGACTGGTGATATTCATGCAGCAGGATCTCCCCCTCCCCCCCCTAAACACAAGGACAGGGGGACAGATCAGCAGCAACATAAAAAAAACATTACTTTACTGAGTAGTAGATACTTAGAGAAAACTTCCAGCAGATGTGGTAGGGAAATCCACAGTAAATGAATGTAAACTTCCTGGGACAAACCTATATCGAACCTGAGATGATGATAAAGGAGACAATATAAGAAAGGACTAGAGGGATCAGAGGGGCTATTTCTGCTGAAAACTACTTTTCCTCCCTCAGTTCCGGAAACAGCGTCGCTCCTGTCCTCAGTTTGGGTGTGATATTGCAGCTCAGTTCCACTGACGTGAATGGGGCTAAATTGTAATAATAATAATAGACACAACGCCTTTAAGTATGGTAACAAATGTAAATATCATAAAATGAATAATGTTTATTTACATGCTCATATTAAAAGATCTATGGAGAGATATGTCAATTAGTTACACAGTATGGCGCCACCTGGTGGTCATAAAGTATAACAATGTGCACATCCACCTACTGCGCTGAGCGTTGGGGGCAGGCATGGTCAGACACTCTCCCTGTCCATCTACTGAGCTAAGTGCTGGGGACACACATGCTCAGTCATTTTCCACACAACCAGACAGGTATCTGCTCTTTTTCCTGCAGGGCAGCCAATACAAATATTAAGTATGTGCACACTAAGCAAATCACATAGACAACCTGCGGCGGATTCTGTTGCTTGCACTGACTCTGCTCCTGGGGAGAGGCCTAGACAGAATCAGTGTCCTTTCCCATCTGACAGATGTACAGCACCAAGTGGAGTACATGAAAGTCGGGGTGGGAGATTTATCGAATTGGTTTGATTAATTCATCCTTAGGGGGGGACAGATAATCAAAATTTTTGCAAAGATCACAAACTTGATATTTGCCTCCTGTGAACAACATAAAAAAAATGTGCGGGACAGGACTGACGCAGTGCAAGAGCCAACAATCCTGCTCTTCAACCCTTTCTGTGCTGCAGCATTTTAGTAACACAAAGTAATTAAACTCTGCATCTCTTGCTGTGCCACAGAAAGGGTTAACAACAGGAAACTATATGCTTCACCCTATTGCCTCCTGCCCCGATGACTTCTGACCTCTGCATCGGAGTCCCATACATTTTTCCTACTTGCCGGCTGCCTCGGGGAAGGTCAGAAGGAAGCTAAATGCTTCGTCGGCACCTGCACTGACGACCTCCTGACCTCTGTTCCGAGGCTAGTGGGTAAAAATTTGTAGGGAATCTGAAGCAGAGTCATCAGAGCAGAAGCAGCATAGTGAAGCATATACTGTAATTTCCTGCTGTTAACCCTTTCTGTGCTACAGCATGTAAGTGATGCAGAGCTTGAAGATTCACTGTCGTGAGATTTCTTTTTGCAGAAATCAATAGTCCAGACGATTTTAAGAAACTTTGTAATTGGGTTTAATAGGCAAATCTGCCATTATCTGCATGTAAAAAGCCTTTTCCCAGGTCCCCCCTCCTCTTCTTTCTGTCATCCACTGCTCATAATGAGGAAATCTCAGTCAGACGCTTCCTGTCTGTTCTATGAGGGAGGAGGGAAAAGAGACAGAGGAGAAATGTCAGCAGCAGAAAACAGAGAACAAAGGATTACTCAGCAGGGGAGCTATTCAGAGGTCAGAGAGGACAGAGGGTAATATAGCTTTTAATTAACTCTTTGTTGTCCTGTTTTGGTGCCTCATCTCCCTCCACCCCTCCCCTCTCTATAGAAGAACCATGAATACAGGGGGGGGGGGGGGGGGGGGAGAGCTTCAAAATGCTTTTTCATGATAAAAATTAATTTTTTGGCTAATAAACCCAATTACAAAGTTTCTTAAAATCGCCCGTACTATTGATTTCTGCAAAAAAAAAAAATTCACGACAGTGACACTTGTGACAGTGTATCACAAGCTGCATCACAGGAAGGCTTAGGGTTCTATTACACCAAGCAATTTTCCGACGACTAACGATAAACGATCTTAAACGACCGCTAAGGCAAACGACCCGAAATCGCTCGCCCAACTACACGAAACGGTGATCGTTATTTATGATCGTTCTATGTTTCAGCTGTGAATTCTTATTCCACCGAATGATGAGCGAACAATCAAACGATAAAAATAGGTCCGGATCCTATTAAACGATCAACGATTTCTCGTTGGTCGTTTAATCGTTGCCTGCTATTACACTAAATGATTATCGTTCAAATCCAAGCGATTTAACGATTTTTCGAACGATAATCGTTCCGTGTAATACCACCCTTAAAGAGGGGAGGGGGGCACTCAGCTACCGGGTGCTGTGCCTATGCTTTTAACTAGAGATGAGCGAATCACCTATCTAAACAAAGTGAAGTACTTTGTTCGATCGGCAAGCGGCTTATCAGCTGTCTGCCTTTCAACTCTGTTCTGCTCCCTGCCCCTCTACCCTGGCCTCCCACCCTGCCAGTCACTCCTCTGGCTGCAGGCAGCATTCGGCCTCTGGCCACAAGAGACCACTCTCTCCCCCTGCAGAGACATCGGGGGACTGCCCAGAAGCCAGGTAAGTATGTCTGTTCCCTATTTTTTGTTTTTAGACAGGGAGCGATTACCTGCAGGGGGAGGGTCTCGGTATAGGGGTGATTGTCTACTGTAAATACGAGCCTATTATAAATCTCTCGGTGTGACCGTAGCCTCTGTTACTGTGGTGTTCCACCACTGATGATGTCTAGAGCACCTGAGGAAGTCACTGTCTCAGGTTCACAAAGTGGGAGATGTAGTATTGTATTTTCCCCACTAGGGGTCACAACTGTTTGGTCTCACCTGTTGCACAGCTGAAATCATCAAGGGTTAATTGTTTTCTACCATGTGTTGTAATGCTAACCAATCCAAGTGCTTATTTTCTCTTATCCTATCCTATCTCTTCTCTCTCTCACATACACACAACCCCACCACTCACAGGAGGGTTAAGTTTCAGCTCCTGTAGGAGAAGATAGTCTTGGTGGAGGTGTAAGTCAGTCTCCAGATAGCATTCTATGTGAGAGGACACAAACAAACTAGTTCCTGCAGAAGTTAAGCCAGGGCCTGGCCTTGGCCTGGACCCCTGACAGGGACCCAAGATCTTAAACCAAACACTTTTTCATGCAAGTAACTAAAACCAGTATGCAGTGCTAAGCTCATCTTAGTGGAGAGAAGCCACCGAGGAAAAACCCTTGGTCATGCCAGGAACCTCTCTAAATAGTGCAAGGCAGTATCCTGAAGCAAGAGGAACTGACCTCAGTAGGACAAAGTTGCCAAGAAAGGTCTACGTATCCTTCTGTGCATTGCAGGACGACTGGCAAACCTCAGAAGTCTGCTCAACCCAAATAACCGATGACTGGGGCCTGTATAGGGGGCATAAGGTGGTTCAGAGCCACTATTGGCATTTGTGAGTAAGAGTATCTTCTTACCTCTCTACCTATACACCTGTTCTGGCAGAGCACATTCACTACATTGGGCAGAGCTCCTCTGGCAACTCCTCTTCTTCTCTCTCTACAAAGCACCTTCTACTTCCACCAGCACTGGCTACCTCTGTGTCAGCACTAATGTCGTGTGCATCACGTGTACTGTTAAACTTGAATCTTGCTCCAGTAAAGTGTTATATTTTTGAATAAACGCACAGGACTCTGGTCAAATCTGTCAGCACCTTCGCCCATACACACACCACCGTATACTGGGGTTATTTCCCCTTTCTGTCAGTGGCGGTACCAATTACCTGGGTGGGTCTGCTACCACCCCATGTGACCTTCAACACTCCCGGAGGGGTAAACAGAGGGCATAACCATAGCCTCAACACAAAGAGTCCCTGCTCAGCTTATCACAGTACACTGACAACCATCCTATAGAAGGGCAGGTATTCGGTGGTGGATCGCTCTTTGTTACTATGTTACAGAAATGTGACGTTTTAGAGAAACCCGTCTGACCTCCATGTTACTTTCACGCCGAGTTTCATCACATTACAGCTGTTTGTTAATCTTAGTCCTTTCTTAGTATTTCTATGGAACACGACGCGTTTCTGTTTCATGTCTAAGGATCCAGACCACATGTCATCAGGGGGAGCTGTCATGGAAAGTGATGGTCACAAGGATCCAGCCATCGGGTTGGGAATCACTCTACATGTACTGTATGTTCCCAGAGCTGTGGTTTGGGCTTCTCCTGCTGCTTGTCAGCGTTCAGTGTTCGAAGTTTTCCCCATGTGACTGAATAGATGCTTCTGGAAGCTTTACTGAAATCACAATGGAGAAGTGAAGATATATCTGCCTGCTGCGGTACAAACCGCGACCACAGAAATACGTCATCTACACCAATACATGGTAACAATTGTTATCAGATTCTAAAAAAAACACTGATAAGATCTTTAATTTTATAGAAAGTAATAGAGAGTTAATGGATGTAGACTGGCTGCTATGATGTCTCCCATACAAGGCACACATTGTATCTCTATAGCATACCCTGAGGAGTAGCAGCAGCATAGAGGACATTATAGAGTAGTAGTGAGCACTGTAAGCTGTGAATATAACCCTGGGTAAGATTATAGCGTTCAGTATTTGTTCCTCTCTCCTGTTACTTTTTCCTCTTCCCTTCAAAGCAGCGATCTGGCGTCCTGGCTGTTCTGGGGGCTGCATTAGGAACTGTGCTGCATATTCTCCTCTAACCCCTTAAGATTAGGAAGTACAGCGAGGGCTTCAGAGCTGTACTCTCTCCATATCTGCTGGCTGTTATCAGTGATGTGAACTGCAGGGCGGCTAAAGCACAGTTAGGTACTGAGCCTCCCCTGATGTCTATATAATACATGTTAGCATTATAGACATTACACTTGGGGAAGCTATCTGTGTCACTAGTGCTGTAGGTGCGGCACATGGTCGCTGTAATTTTTCAGCACCTGCAGCACTAGTGACACAGACAGCTTCCTCCAGTGTAATCTTTATTCTAATGGTAACAAGTATTACACAGACATCAGGGGAGGCTGCAGGACTAGTGACACAGACTGCTTCCCCCAGTGGAATTTCTATTCTAATGGTAACATGTAATATATAGACATCAGGGGAGGCTGCAGCACTAGTGACGCAGACAGCTTCCCCCAGTGTAATATCTATTCTAATGGTAACGTGTTATATAGAAATCAGGGAGGCTGCAGCACTAGTGACAGACAGCTTCCCCCAGTGTAATGTCTATTCTAATGGTAACATGTATCATATAGACATCAGGGGAGGCTGCAGCACTAGTGACACAGACAGCTTCCTCCAGTGTAATCTTTATTCTAATGGTAACAAGTATTACACAGACATCCGGGGAGGCTGCAGGACTAGTGACACAGACTGCTCCCCCAGTGGAATTTCTATTCTAATGGTAACATGTATTATATAGACATCAGGGGAGGCTGCAGCACTACTGACACAGACAGCTTCCCCCAGTGTAATATCTATTCTAATGGTAACGTGTTATATAGAAATCAGGGAGGCTGCAGCACTAGTGACAGACAGCTTCCCCCAGTGTAATGTCTATTCTAATGGTAACATGTATCATATAGACATCAGGGGAGGCTGCAGTCCTAGTGATGCAGACAGCTCCCCCTAGTGTAATGTCTATTCTAATGGTAACATGTATTTATATATACATCAGGGGAGGCTGCAGCACTAGTGACACAGACAGCTTCCCCCAGTGTAATGTCTATTCTAATGGTAACATGTATTATATAAAAATCAGGGAGGCTGCAGTACTAGTGATGCAGACAGCTCCCCCAGTGTAATGTCTATTCTAATGGTAACATGTATCATATAGACATCAGGGGAGGCTGCAGTACTAGTGATGCAGGCAGCTCCCTCCAGTGTAATGTCTATTCTAATGGTAACATGTATTATATACACATCAGGGGAGGCTGCATCACCAGTGACACAGACAGCTCCCCAGTGTAACGTCTATTCTAATGATAACATGTATTATATAGACATCAGGGGAGGCTGCAGTACTAGTGACAAAGACAGCTTCCCCAGTGTAATTTAAATCATATATGATGTATTAAAGACTTTATTTAATGATCTCTTAAGTTTCTTGTTCGCTGGTTATATACTTGGGCTGATCCGTACCTGCAATTCTATGAACTAGGGTTATGGACCTAGGTCATGTACTATGCATGCTTTCTTCTGTGCCATGGTGATGAGCTATTTAGTATAGGGGGGACCTTAGGTTTTTTTCTATATTAAAGTCATGTAACATGGAGGAATCGGCTTATTCCAGGCCGCAGCTGCTCCCCATTATTCTCTATATGATATAATCACTTGTCTGCAGAGGGATTTATAATCTGCATAAGACATCCTCCTGGGAAAGAGACATCCATGCAATGCGCTTATTTCTGGTAATCGTTTTCTTCGGCACGTTTAGACCTTCACAGCTGCGATCCTATTCCCCCCACCCCCACCATGTCAGCCTGGAAACTAGTGAACTTTGTACTTGGTTGTAGACACTGACTCCTCTCCTCTAAGCGGCTCTGCGCTTCCTTCCATGATTAAAGCCTCACTTGTTAATAATAATATGTTATAATTTATTGCAGGTCTGGTTTCCATTCTTCTTCAGAACATTGGGCACTTAGCAGGCGGTCAGGGTGACCCCAGCACTAGTCACATACAGGACACCGGGAAAGAACACATTATCCCATACTATACAGCTGAGCAGATGATGATGGTGGTATCCATACTATACAGCTGAGCAGATGATGATGGTGGTGGTATCCATACTATACAGCTGAGCAGATGATGATGGTATCCATACTATACAGCTGAGCAGATGATGGTGGTGGTATCCATACTATACAGCTGAGCAGATGATGATGGTGGTGGTATCCATACTATACAGCTGAGCAGATGATGATGGTGGTATCCATACTATACAGCTGAGCAGATAATGATGATGGTGGTGGTATACATACTATACAGCTGAGCAGATGATGATGGTGGTATCCATACTATACAGCTGAGCAGATGATGATGGTGGTGGTATCCATACTATACAGCTGAGCAGATGATGATGGTGGTATCCATACTATACAGCTGAGCAGATAATGATGATGGTGGTGGTATACATACTATACAGCTGAGCAGATGATGATGGTGGTATCCATACTATACAGCTGAGCAGATGATGATGGTGGTGGTATCCATACTATACAGCTGAGCAGATAATGATGATGGTGGTGGTATACATACTATACAGCTGAGCAGATGATGATGGTGGTATCCATACTATACAGCTGAGCAGATGATGATGGTGGTGGTATCCATACTATACAGCTGAGCAGATGATGATGGTGGTATCCATACTATACAGCTGAGCAGATAATGATGATGGTGGTGGTATACATACTATACAGCTGAGCAGATGATGATGGTGGTATCCATACTATACAGCTGAGCAGATGATGATGGTGGTGGTATCCATACTATACAGCTGAGCAGATGATGGTGGTGGTATCCATACTATACAGCTGAGCAGATGATGGTGGTGGTATCCATACTATACAGCTGAGCAGATAATGATGATGATGGTGGTATCCATACTATACAGCTGATGTCTATACAGAACCAGCTGTGCGGCTGGATGAACGGTTCCTTCATCCTAAAGATGCTACAAGTCTCAGCTTATTCCTCAACTTTGAAGTTGTAACACCAAGTAGGAGATGCCGAGGAGTTACGGAAATCACAGGAGCCATTGACAACCTAATGATATGAATGGAAATAAAATATTCCAAACCTCTTACTGTATCCAGTATGGAGCGTGAGCGCCACATGCAGAACTCCATGCACTCGCACCTTGGCAGCCCACAGAGACACGTGTAGGCCACACAGGCTGCTCACAGTAGTATCAGGAACATGAGGCCTGCAGATGAAATCAATGTAACACTGGGCTGTTAGTAATCCTGGAGTGAGACTAGAGGGGTCCGACAACCGTACGTTATATCACCCCACCATAATCCCGGAAGTAGGAGCGGTGTGATGTTTAATCTTTAAAGGGGTTGTTCACCCCCCAATTTTTTCTTTCAAATTAACTGGTGCCAGGAAATGCCAGAGATTTGTAATTTACTTGTATTAAAAAAAATAAAATAAAAACATCTCCAGCCTTCCAGTACTTATCAGCTGCTGTATGTCCTGCAGGAAGTGGTGCATTCTCTCCAGTCTGACACAGTGCTCTCTGCTGCCACCTCTGTCCATGTCAGGAACTGTCCAGAGCAGGAGCAAATCCACATGGAAAACCTCTCCTGCTCTGGACAGTTCCTGACATAGACAGAGGTGGCAGCAGAGAGCGCTGTGTCAGGCTGGAAATAAAACAACACTTCCTGCAGGACATATAGTAGCTAATATGTATGGGAAGATTGGAGATTTTTAAATAGAAGTAAAGTAGAATTGTCTTAGTTGCCCCTAGCAACCAATCAGATTCCACCTTTCATTTTCTAGAGTCTGTGAGGATTGAAAGGTGGAATCTGATTGGTTGCTAGGGGCAACTGAGCTAGTTTCACTTCACACCATGTTTGATAAATCTCCCCCTATGTGTTTAGTCACATACACAAATAACCCATTCAGGGGCATAACTACTGCCGTAGCAGCGATAGCGGCTGCTATGGGGCCCACCTCATCAGGGGGCCCTCGTGGCCTGCTTTTGCAATACACTGGGCCCAATGAGTCATCATTTGCAGCACCAGGTGGCAAAGCAGGTATCCCAGGTTCTTCAAATGTCCCTTTAACTGCAAGTGATGACTAGACTTGGCGACTTAGTGGTCAGTCGGGAAGGGGGAGGGGGCCCAATCAAAAGTTTGCTATTTCTGGTTACGCCCCTGAACCGTTTCCTTCCCTGCAGAACACAGTGTACAACACAGAATCATTATCATTATCATTATTAAATGTTATTACTCTAGTGTCCAGCAGAGGGGGACATTGCACACACAGACAGCCGCCGCTATATGATAAAAGCTCCGATCTACTGTCAAAGGTTTTACTATAAGGTTTATGTGAATGTTTTACATCACCGCCCGACGTATGATCGGCCTCTGTGTTGATCTTCCTCTGGGGCATCATTTACCCTCTTCCTGTCATTGTGCTCATCTATAGACATATGATGAAAGATGGCGACACGTTGTAATATACTTATTGCATTGTGTGTATATAAATAGCCGGAGCTTCGGTGCCGGAGGATGGAGCGGAGACGTTCTTCTCCCCCCCCCCGACATGTCTCTATGTTCTATATTTCAGGCATTAATTATTTAGATGATGATTTCTTGAAGAGCTGAGAAAATATTCACAGAAGACTCATTAAAACGTAAACTCTGTTTAATCTCGACAAAACGTGATCGTCCGCGCATCTCGGGGGAAGTTATTATGGGCGGTTTATAATCCGTCTTTAATCCTTACCAGAGTGCTCACTTATAATGTAGCAGGTGCTGAGATTGTATAAATAGCCAATGTGTTGGTCGCCCGTTCCTGTAATTCGGATTGACGACTATTGGCCGATTTGGTGTACTTTAAATATGGGAGTTTATGCTATTGTGTAGTGCAGAATGTCCGCCGGCATGTACCATAGACACTATTGGTGTATACAATATATAGTATAACATTTGTGGTGAGCCCCCGGATGGTGGTATAGCGGTGGGACGGCTGGTCACTTGCTGGATGGAAGTGTGATGCCACTACTGTTATGGATGGCCGAGATACAGCCGGACCTTAGGGTTTTGTCACATGACGCCAGTGCCAGGTGGGCACACAGGTGTGATGGCACGCCTGCTTTTACGGTGTAAAGCCGGTTCCCCTGTGGTCCTTTTGGGTTGCTACTGGGTCTCTTGGGATAGTGTAGTCACGGATGATATAGTCACAGGTGGCCAGAGCGGTTTAATGACCCCCCCCCCCCCCCCCCCCCCCCCGAGTGGTAGGATCCGCCACCTACAGAAACGGGACTTGATTTACTATCTGCAAATGTGCAACAGGTAATACAGGTGTGCTCGGATATACACTTTGATAGAGTTCCAATAAATACTTGAACATAGAACCACCAGATCTGCCTGATAAGTGCTGAGTAGGATGTAGTAGAGTTGATAAAGTTGTACTGAGGTAGCCTAGTAGAGAGGAAGGTGCCGTGAGAGTCCCAACCCAAGTGGTAATGTGCTCTGCCGGGATGTTGGAGTGTATAGAAGAATATTTTAGAAGAAGAAGAATGCGAGAAACCTGTGGCTGTGTATTGACTTTTCTATAGTCTTCACACCACCTTCTGCCCACTAGCGTTGGCTGAACCGTACTAATAGGTGACACAGGCCCCAGACCTTGTTACCTGGGATAAGCAGAGTGCTGAGGGTTTCCTGTCTGACACTCGCGCTGTGAGATGGAGTTCATAGACTTTTACAGTAACTTTGCTCCACCCGGATCAGTTCCTAGCTCTTTGGCTCTGTAGTGGATATGGTCCTGCACTGTTGTTTCTCCTAGTCCACAGAGTGGGTTGAGATGATCTGTTGGCTAGTCCTCTCCTAAGAGGTTTAACACTGCATCATGCAGGGTATAGGTGCTAAGGGAGAAGTTTGTAACTGAGCACTGTCCTGTGTCCTTCCCATTCGGGATACTGACTAAGCCTAACTCCTCTTCTTTATGATGGGACCTGGCAAAGGGCCAGGGCCCAGGTAGGACCACTGTGGAGAGCTATCTAGGCTGCGTCCTTCCTCCACAGGATCTCGAAGAAGACTCCTCCTTCACCCAAGGGACTAACTTCCAATCCAGCGTGTAAGACGCACTGTGGTTGGGTGGAAAGAGTGTTACAGAAGAGCAGAGAGGGAAGAGGTGATAGGACAGAGGAAAGTAAAGATCCTACTGGTTCACAGATTCTGGTATACACAAACACAATAACCCTTTGAGACACTTCAGCTGTGCAGCTTCCACACTTTAATACATAATACAGCGACATCTAGTGGTCATCTCTTAATACTACTTTGGCTGCAATAAGGCCCCGTTCCCACTGAGCAAACATGTTCATTCTTCAGCGCGTACAGAGCAGCAGCGCGCGCCTCCCATAGACTCCCATTATGAGCGGGAGGCTAACGGCATTCCGCGGCGGACAATTCCGTCGCGGAATTCCGCTAGCTTTGCTCAGTGGGAACGGGGCCTTAGACCACAAAAAGTACAGACTTTTGTGAAGGATGTGAACAACAGTAACACCCCTAGTGGGACACCACACATTTACTTAGAGGTGCATCACTATAGAATGCAGAGGTGCTGGGGGGGAGGTAGCAGTATCTTATCTGCTATATATGCTATTAAAGTAAATAGGGGCTATGCATTATCATTGAGTCAAGAGCTTCAGGACTGTAGCCATCTAAGTCTCCTAAGGACACTTAGGTGAATACATAAAGACTGATGTTTATAAATGTAATAGGACAATTGATACAAGACAGAAGATGAATGCTAGCTAGTATATAAAGAAATCAGTAGTGATGTAGTAGAGGTCTCAGAGGTAGTGAGTGAAACCAGGACTCACATGTAGTGGACTATTCTTGTTTAAAGGGAAACTTCTCTAGTCCTCCAGTACTTATCAGCTGCTGTATGTCCTGCAGGAAGTGGTGTATTCTTTTCAGTCTGACACAGTACTCTCTGCTGCCACCTCTGTCCATGTCAGGAACTGTCCAGAGCAGCAGCAAATCCCCATATTTCCTGATTTGAAATAATTTTTTTTTTGCCGGAGTCCCCCTTTAAAAATACAGCTAAATACAGACTGTTCTTAGTTTTCTGTAGAGCTACAGGTGCTGTCTGGAAGAACATACTTTGTAGACCCCTGAGGATTGCAGCTGTCACTCAGTAACCAAAATTGAGCCTAAGGGTGCGACTAAATCCCCATCTATGGTGCGATAGGATTAGCTGTAATGAGGGATTTCACAGGACTAGTTCTGCCATCAGGCCTATAATCTCATTATAGAAATCAGAGAAGCGATGTCTCTCCCGGAATGCCCAGTCTTTGGGCAGGTGAGACCTCTATCCTCTGTATAAGATTCATTACATCAGATGGGATTTCTAACCTAAACTGCTGTCAGAAAGTTATACAGATTTGTAAATTACTTCTATGTAAAAAAAAAAAAAAATACTTATCAGCTGCTGTATGTCCTGCAGGAAGTGGTGTACTCTGACACAGTGCTCTCTGCTGCCACCTCTGCCCATGTCAGGAACTGTCCAGAGCAGGAGAGGTTTTCTATGGGGATTTGCTGCTGCTCTGGACAGTACCTGACATGGACAGAGGTGGCAGCAGAGAGCACTGTGTCATACTGGAAAGAACACACCACTTCCTGCAGGACATACAGCAGCTGATAATTACAGGAAGACTTGAGAATTTTTAATTTAGATGAAGTAATTTACACATCTGGATAACTTTCTGACACCAGTTGTTTAAAAACATTTTTCCCTTTGATGGTGCGTTCACACCTACAGGATCTGCAGCTGATTTTCTGCAGCAGATTTCATTTAAATAACTGAACACAGCATCAAATCTGCTGCAGATCTGCTGCAGATCCTGTAGGTGTGAACGCACCCTAAGACTGAACTGCAGAAGGCTTTATAAAATCTGTATTTACAGTTATTACGGTACTATTGATAATATGACAGACTCATTTAGCATCATCCTCTTTTTTGGCTCCAGAAAAAAACGTAAGTTGGGAGGGGGGAAAAAATTATTCTGCACGAAAAGCTGCAGCAAAACTTCCTGGTCTGAACACAAGAGAGAGAAGTAACATATTCAGAAGTCTAATAAAGAAGGAACATCGGAAATCAATTATAAGGATAAGTATCAGCCTGAAGCTTCACGGAGCCGACATTGTGAGATTAGATTGGAGAAATGAACGGCCGTCGGATCGTAGTTTATCACAATATTCATCTTCCTTGCATTTCTAATTACATTAAAAAGGACAAAAACATAAAAAAAACATTCACTTGGGCAGGGATGGGGAACTTTTGACCCTCCAGCTGTTGCTTAACACTGCATAGTGTGGGGAAGAGCTGCTTTCAAGAAACTGGTATCTGGATCTCCCATGTGCGTCTGCTCTACACAGGAACCTGACTAAGACTGACTAGTGTGGGTGTATACTTCCTCTCCCCATGTGACAACTTCCTACAGGTGGTCTAATATCCCCTGTGAGTGGTGGAGAAAAAGCATAGAAAAGAAAGGAGTTCAGGGATAGGTAGAGAAGAAGAGAAGGTCCTCATTGATGTACAGATCACAATAAGCAATAACCCTTTGGTTACCTGCAGCCGTGCAAAACATAAGTACAATTACATACAACAGGTTCATCTTGTGGTAAAACGTAGGTAATGCTTCTTTACCACAGTTTACTTGGAGTACAGACTTTTGCGAAGGGTGCAACAATAAGCAACACCCGGGGTGGGACACCACACTAACATAGAAAAGTGTGGTGGGCTGAGTAAATGACTCCAGGCCCCCGGGCTGAATGTAACTGACAGCAGCATTTAAATGGCTATTTAAATGCGATCACGAGGGGGGTGATCCATTGTACCTGCTGGGCCAGTAGTCGGTGTCGCAATGGCATTGAACCTGACTCGGTACTGCTTTACTTTGGGCTCCAACAGCCCATAGTAAGCCAGTGCCAATTACATAGATCAATGCATTACATACCTACTGCAGTGATCTCTATGCAAAATCATTTAATGCAGTAAAAATAAAAGTTCTTTTTTAATAATGAATAATCACCCCCTTTTTTCCATTTCATAAATAAAAATAAATAAACATATTTGGTAACACCAAGTGCGGAAATTGCCAGAACTATTAAACTATCGCATTCCTGATCTCGCACGGTAAACAGCATAATCATACCGAGGAACATAGAGAACATTTCAGTTTTACCATAGGGCAAACGTTGTAAACACAAACCCGCCCAGAATGAAAAAGTCACCCACCCGAAATTTAAAAATATATTTTTTTTCCGGTTTAGCAGCAAAGTCTGTCATTGCAAAGTACAATTGGTGTTGCAAAATGAGAGCTTATGTGGGTCTGTAGGTGAAAAAATACTATGGACGTATAAACACGAGGAGGAAAAAACAAAAATGCAAAAATGAAAAGTGGCCCAGGAGGGAAGGGGTTAAAGGTTGATTTGTCTTGGAAGTATTTTTTAAGCAGGTAGAAGATGACTCTCATCCAGATCAACTACTTATATGTTGGTGAATCCTATCTATACAGGATAGGGGAACCTTCATCCAACTGTTACAAAACTACAATTACCATCATGCATGGACAGTCAAAGCTTTGGCTAGTTTTGCAGTGGCTGGAGGGCGGTAGAGATAGGTAATAGGCTGAATCCCGGAATTCCAGGCGGTAACCGGGCTGTCTCCTCCTTCCCGGACCGAGAAGGCATCGGAAATCAAATGCGGAAGGTTCAACAAGGATTGCGTTCGATAAAGCCTAAGATTTAACGATGTTCGATCATCTCTAGAGGGCGGCAGGTTCCCCATCCTGGCTGTACAGGGCGTTTTGTACTGCAGTGAATGGCTCTGTAGCACATGGCACGGTCTTATCTCCCATTTTCAGTCCTGCTCCCCCACCGTCATCTATTCTCTTGCCATTAATGTCATTATAATGCCAGTTCCAGCCGCAGGTCTGGCGCTGTCCTCACGTACCCCGCTCGATTATTATCTCGCCATAACACACCTTCTTTATTGCATCTTTCCTGCTTTAATCTCACCCAGGAGCGAGGCAGGATAATAGCGTCAATGTATATTATGATGCTTCTCTCCGTGTCGGAAACTAGAAACTAAAAAATCCATTAGGATGCGCATGAAATAATAATGAATCATAGTTTTATGCCCTATGGGAAACATCAGCTGGAAAGTGACTCAATGATATAAACTGCTCGGGATCTTCTGCATAAAGCGGGCATTATTTCATATAGGGAAGGACGGGGAGCTGCTGGTTAGGAGGAATTGCTCATTGGAAATTTCATTATTCATGAACTGGTCCGAAACGGAAAATAAAATGAAGGTTGACTGAATGAGATAAAGAACTGATGCCGAATCTGGTATTTTCCACATGCAAGGGCCACTTTATAAGAGACCCCCATGTAGTAGCAGGAAGGATCACCTTTGGCCTCCAGCTGTTTAGGTGATGAAATTGTTCTGCAGGAATATCGGCCAATGTGGATATAGCTTCTTACATTAGATGGAGGTCCTGACATGTCCTGAACAGATGAGGAGTAAGATCTGGGGACTGTGAGGCAGGTTGGCATTCTGACCGGCCATGTTCTTCCACAAAGATCTGGATCCATCTGACCGGCCATGTTCTTCCACAGAGATCTGGATCCATCTGACCGGCCATGTTCTTCCACAAAGATCTGGATCCATCTGACCGGCCATGTTCTTCCACAGAGATCTGGATCCATCTGACCGGCCATGTTCTTCCACAGAGATCTGGATCCATCTGACCGGCCATGTTCCTTCACAGAGATCTGGATCCATCTGACCGGCCATGTTCTTTCACAGAGATCTGGATCCATCTGACCGGCCATGTTCCTTCACAGAGATCTGGATCCATCTGACCGGCCATGTTCTTCCACAGAGATCTGGATCCATCTGACCGGCCATGTTCCTTCACAGAGATCTGGATCCATCTGACCGGCCATGTTTCTCCACAGAGATCTGGATCCATATGACCGGCCATGTTCCTTCACAGAGATCTGGATCCATCTGACCGGCCATGTTCTTCCACAGAGATCTGGATCCATCTGACCGGCCATGTTCATGTCATGTTCGGCCACAGAGATCTGGAGCTATATATAGAGTATGGCCAGGTTATGTTTCTCCACAGAGATCTGGATCCATCTGACTGGCCATGTTCATGTCATGTTCGGCCACAGAGATCTGGAGCTATATATAGAGTATGGCCAGGTTATGTTTCTCCACAGAGATCCGGATCCATCTGACCGGCCATTTTTCTCCACAGAGATCTGGATGGCCATGTTCATGTCATGTTCGGCCACAGAGATCCCTGTTCATAAGATCGGCCATGTTTCTCCACTGCTCAGCGATACAGTTTTTGCTCTTTTGGAGTCTTCATCTTTCTCTTTCCCATAGACACATTGACCCTGGAGCTGGTTGTTTGCTGTTATAACCCATAAATGCTAAGGACCAGTGTTTGTGTATTTGGACACCAGCCTTGTATTCGGCTAACTGTTCTCCTCCTGTTCATCAGAAAGATTCCTGACATCCTCCTCTTACCCCTTTCTTTGACATGTTGTTTCATCCACGGGATACCATATCACTGGATGTGATCCCCCATTCTCTGTATACTCTCCACAACTCTGAACAAGAAAACACCACAAGGCTGGCCGCGAAATCCTGGAGGTCGGACATTGGATGAAAGCAAGTGGTACATACCAGTAGCCCAGGGCCGCTAGTAAGGCATTAAGGCCGCACTATCATATGTTATATACTCTATCTACATGGGTTTCACATGCTTTTCAGGTTAGGTGGTGACCAAGTCCTCCAGAACAAGAGCCCCTTGGCGTCTCCCATTAGGACATATGACGAGGGTCACTTTTCCTGCCGTTGCTTTGCTAGATCTTTACAATGGAGTCTTTGGAGGGGCCTTGTGGTTGTCCTGATGCCTTCTCGTCTGTCCCTGGCATGGCGGTATTGTCCACACGCTCATTGTCTGTTTCCTTTCGCTCTGGTGATAGCATCGGACAGGAAGCGGCGGCGGCAATCAGCAGTACAGTAGGTACAGAGGGAAACGCTCAGGAAGACGCTGTGATCCCCGGTGACAGATTGATCCTATTGTTTATAGGGACAGTAAACAGAAGTCAGCACATACGACCATAAAACAAAGCTCCGCTCTTCATCTATTGTTACTGTTCTTTTTTTTTTAACGTAATTCCCACTCCCTTCCATTTAGGTGCCCGTGTCCTTAAATAACAGGTGAACCAGATTGATGAATACAGTCACCTAAAGAACACAAGGTTATCATGATAACAATATTTAAAGGGGGTTTACAGGATTATAAAAACAGAGCTAATTTCTTTCAAAACTTTTATCTACAGGTTGGGTGAGGGTATTGCACCTCAGTTCTATTGAAGTAAATGGAACTGAACTGTAATACCACACACACAACCTGAGGACATGGGTGGTAGCGCTGTTTTTGGAAGAAAGCAGCTATGGTTTTACCCCCTTGATGCAACATCTACTTACCTTCTTCATGATGCAACTATTTTGGTCCTTAAAGGGGTATTCCATTCAAACATAATTTTTGATATGTTGCTGCCCATGGTGAGACTATCAATTCCTTCCATACTTGTTATTATCTATTCAGTCTCCTTCCCCCAGTTCTCAGCTGCTGCTTTGTGCTGAAAACACAAAAATCTGTGTGTAAGCTTTTCTCTCTGTCTCCCCCTCCTTCCCCTCCCTGCCGAGACGACTGATGTAAACAAGTCCCTGGCCGGCTTTATCTGCAACATTGTAGCTTCTTTGTAATGCTGGGAGGGTTCATTTAAGGTCAAGTTACAAACTAATTCACGTTTTACCATAGAAACAATACAGATCTGCTGCCCAGTATGTGAAACACAATCCCTCCAAAAACCCTGAAGGAGGAAATCTGGGGAAGAGGGGCAGAGAAGAAGACAAGACAGGTGACGACAGGTTCTACTGAAAAGGGAGATTGCCAGAGTTAGCATAAGCAGGAGATAAATAGACCTTTTGGCTATAGGAATTAGCACGTTACTGCATTTAGACCAGATCAGAAGACCCCTTTAAGATGGTTCAGTTGGGTTGAAGAGGTTGTGAAGAGGTTGTTGAGTGCGGCAGCCTCTCTTCATTGTTCACCAGGCAGAGCACCTTTATGCTGTGTGTATTATTGAGGTGCAGGGAGCTGCAGTACCAGGCACATCCTCTACCAGATATATGGCGCTGTACCAAGTAACCAATGGAAAGGATGTATCACTTTCTGGAGATCCACGGCCCCTTTAATCAGCTGATCTGTAAAGATGCTGCTAGTCTGACCCCCATGAATCTGATACTGATTGTGGCTTTTATATTCTTTAGGTTTGTGCTGTGCATGGATTTCACTACTTAGTTGGCTGGATTATTTTACCATCAATGGGATATGCCACGTCTAGAACACAAGAGCATTAGAACGTAAGGAGCCAAAATGGCTAAATGGAAACTAGGCAGCTTCTTAAAGGGACTATCCAGGATTAGAAAAAAAAATACCAACTGTCTTGCAAAAACAGCACCACCCCTGTCCTCAGGTTGTGCGAGGTATTGCAATTATGCTCTATTTACTTTGATGGAAATGAGCTACAAAAACTGCTTTCAAACTGAGGACAGGGGTGGTGCTGTTTCTGCAAGAAAGCAGCCATGATTTTGAAGCCCCCTAAAGGGCTTGTTCACTTACAACACTTGCTTTGTATTAGAAAGGGCTGCCAAATATAAGGTGGAGACTCCCAGCGGTCTGCCGTACTATGTGTAAAGAACCTGACAGCAAATGCTCGCTTTCCCTGCAGCACTCCCACAGGTGAGGTGAGGTATTACACCGTGTCCTGTGATCAGTATGCAGTCCGTGTAATGCACGGACGCGTCGGGTCCTCCACAAAGCGATGTTGTTTGCAGCTGCTCTCCGCTCCAGCTAATCGATTCGTTTTCCGAATAAGTCATTTCCTTTATTAACACCATTAGAATTCCATAATAGGCTCTAGGCATCGGTGATTAGGGAATGATGGGACCCCGTCACTGCAGTAATGTGGCCCCAAGCGAGCCTCATAGGGCGACGGATCAGGTGGACGATGAGAATCATCTATTACATTCACAGAATGATAATATGAAGGGTATAAATAATTCTGCAGCGTGCTTACCCCGGGGTCTGTGTGATTTGTCCGTGTGTTTCAGAGGAAGACGTCGGTACGTTCCAAGTAGCTCAGCGCGGCTTATGATTCTAGGAAAATCCGGCTCCTGGTATACAGAGAATGAACCCAGAAATAGACATTTATTTTCCTTATATCGGAGTCGTAGATGGGTGAAATATAGATCTATACATCAGTCTCCTAGACAAATGCAATGGATTCCTTCTTCTCTATCTGTAATGAGGTTTTTCTTCAACTTTGTGGTAAAATAATTCATCCTGACCCACGATTCAAGGTCGTGTGTTTGTTAAAGGGGTTATCCAGGATTAGAAAAACCATAGCTGTTTTTTTTTTCTTTGAAACAGCGCCACCCCTGTCCTCAGGTCGTGTGTGATATTACAGCTCAGATCCATTCACTTCAATGGTCTTGAGCCGCAAAACCAACACACCCAAACTGAGGTCAGGTGTGGTGCTGTTTTAAGAAAGCAGCTATGGTTTTTCTTATCCTGGATAACCCCTTTAAAGGGGTTATCCAGCGCTTCAAAATAATGGCCACTTTCCCCCTACTGTTGTCTCCAGTTTGGGTGGGGTTTTGAAACTCAGTTCCATTGAAGTAAATGGACCTTGAACCACACTTGAACTGGAGACAACAGTAGGGGGAAAAGTGGCCATGTTTTGGATGTTTTTGGCCATGTTTCTGACTTTCTTGTTGTCTGTGCTGAGGGAGAAGACAAGAAGAACAACAACCCAAGGCCTGCACTATCCATCCAATATATACTTCAGGGAGAGTTTCCCATTGGTGGAGAGAGGCCTGAGGTAACTAGAGCCCTGATTGGCTCAGGGAAATGAGGAGGAGATACTTGGTAGAATCTGATTTAGGTTTAGGAGAGAGAGGTGACCAGACTTACTGAGGGAGATTTATCAAACATGGTGTAAAGTGAGACTGGCTCAGTTGCCCCTAGCAACCAATCAGATTCCATCTTTTATTCCTCACAGACTCTTTGGAAAATGAAAGGTGGAATCTGATTGGTTGCTAGGGGCAACTGAGCCAGTTTCACTTTACACCGTGTTTGATAAATCTCCCCCACAGTACCCTTAGATCAGGGATGGGGAACCTGGGCTCTACAGCCAAGGTTCTCTACCCCTGCCCTACATAGTGTTCAAGGAATTTCATGAAAGTGTTTGGATTCAGCTACTTCTCCAAACCCAAACGTTCTGCATTTAACTCTGGAGAAGTTGGAAGCCCTAAGGAGTCCTGGAAAACATGGATACAGTCTATGGCCTTAGGCTGTATACATGTTTTAAAGGAAGTCGTCAGGCTGCATCCAACTTCTCCAGATGCATTGAGTTAAAGGGATAGTTCACCAAAAAAACATTTAGCATTGCCAAAGCAACAGAGTATAATAGATGGAGTGTGGGGGAGAGGGGGGGGGTCATGTGAGGAGCAGGGTGGATATGGGGTAAGGGGCAGGATTGGGGGATAATAAGGTGTATAACAGTCCATGGTATCTTATAATCCTCTCAGCTGGTGGCAGGTGGAGACGTATTGGGCTGCTACTTCCAGGGTGGTCTCCTCTTCCCCCAGCAGAATGTGCAGTTTCCTCTCCTCATCTATGGAGGTGAAGTCCAGGATGATGGTGGAGAGTCTCTGGAAGTAGGTGACCCTGGTGGATGAGTATTTGCTGCAGTGTAGCAAGAAGTGGGCCTCATCCTCCAGGTCTCCCTGCTTGCAGTGCCGGCACAGTCGGCTCTCCCGCTTGTATGTCTGTCTGTGCAGCCCCGTCTCTATCTCTAGGCTGTGGGCGCTCAGTCTATAGAGGCTGAGGGTTTGCCTGTGTTTGGGGTGGTGCAGCCTCTCCAGGTATGGCGCCATGGTGTAGTCTCTCTGCAGTGACTGGTAGAAGGTGAGTTTCTGGGAGTTACTTATTTCTCTCCTCCATTCTTCTGTATATTGCCCCTGGTATGTCTCTATTGCCCCCTTTATTTGGGATTTTGTCAGGGCATGTTGTGGGGTTTGGTTGGACTGGTGGTGGATGCCCTGTTGGAGGGCACATTGGGCTCCATGGCTCAGGGAGGCTTTGTGGTGATAGGAGTCTGGGCTGCTTCTCTGTAAGTGCACCCAGAATGAAAGCGCCCTCTTCTGTACCTGGAACCATAGTGGGAACCTGCCCAACTCTGCCCGACACGCCATGTTGGAGGTGCTGCGATGGACCTGGAGGAGGTACTTGCAGAACTCCAGATGAAAGGTCTCTGTTGGGCTTGGATCCCATTTTGACTGGTCTGGGTAAGTGGCCGGACCCCAGACCTCACTGCCATAAAGCAGGATTGGGGCAATGACGCCATCAAAGATTTTTAGCCAAACCCTCACTGTTGGTTTGAGGTGGTACAGTTGCTTTCGTATGGCATAGAAGGTTCTGCTGGCTTTTCCCTTGAGGACCTCTATGGCAGACTTGAAGCTCCCTGATTGGTTAAGCTCCAGGCCCAGGTACGTGTAGCTGCTGGTTTTCTCCAGTACTGACCCGTTTAGTGTGAAGGAGGAGGAGATGGAGGCTTTTTTCTGACCCTTCCTCTGGAACACCATGACCTTGGTCTTCTTAAAGTTGATGGGTAGTGCCCATGTATTGCTGAATTTCTCCAGGACTGACAGGCTTTCTTGGAGGCCGCTCTCTCCAGAGCTGCAGCCAGTTCGTTGATGTAGATGTTGAAGAGCGTTGGGCTCAGGCTGCAGCCCTGTCTGACTCCTCGGCCTTGCTGGAAATAAGCTGTCCTCTTGCTGTTCACCTTCACGCTGCATTGGTTCCCAGTGTATGAGCTCTTGATGACATCATACGTCCTCCCTCCAATTCCACTCTGCAGGAGTTTCAGGAATAGGCCCGGGTGCCACACTGAGTCAAACGCCTTCCTAAAGTCCACAAAACAGGAGAAGATCTTGCCCCTTTTGGTGTTGTGGACGTGGGTCTTGATGAGGCTGTGCAGGGTGTAGATGTGGTCGGTGGTGCGGTGGTTTGGCATGAAACCGGCTTGACTTTTACTGAGGACCTCATGCTGTGTGAGGAAGGTGAGGACTCTTCTGTTGATGATGCCGCTGAATAGCTTCCCCAGAGTGCTGCTCACACAGATCCCACGGTAGTTCGCTGGGTCGTATTTGTCCCCACTTTTATGGATGGGGGTTATGAGGCCTCGGTTGCAGTCTTGTGGGAAGTGTCCGGAGCTCAGGACGAGGGTGAACAGTTTGGCCAGTGCAGCGTGGATGTCTGGCGGGCTGTATTTCAGCATCTCGGGCGGGATGCCGTCGGCACCACTGGCCTTTCTGCTTCTGACTAGAGTGATGTTCTCCTGTATTTCCTGTGTGGTGATCGGCCGGTCCAGGGGGGTCTGGAAGTCCTTGATTGCCTCTTCCATGTGCCTCAGTTTTGTGATTATTTCTTTCTGTTCCTGGGTTTGCTCTTCTTCAGGGCTGTTTTTGTAGAGGTCCCTAAAGTAGTTGAGCCAGATGGTGCCATTTTGGATATGGAGAGAGTTTTTCTTGGGCTTTGTGCCGATATGATGCCAGGTCTCCCAGAATGAGTTGTCCTGGAGGGAGTCCTCCAGCTGGTGGATCTTATGGGAGAGGTAGCTCTGTTTTTTCTCTTTGAGGGTGCCCTTGTATTTCCTCTGTAGGGTGTCATAGGCTTCCCTCGCAGTCTTGTCATTGGGGGAGTGACGTAGGGCCTTGTATTCCTTGCCAAACCATTTCTGGGAGTCTTTATTAGAGGGTCTCTTGACGCTGGTTTGTTCAAGGTCTGCTAGTTCTGCCATTGTGTACAGGATCTTGTTAAAGTCCTTCACTGCCAGAGTGACCCCTTGTCGGTTTGGCTGATAGGGGTTGCTGTAAAAGTTTTCGAGCATTCCTTTGATTTCCACTCGATCGGTCGCGTTCCTGTATTTAGTGGCAAATTGTCTGCGCCACTTGAAGGACGGTGGCAGATTGTAGAGACCCGTCTGGTAAGGCTGTGTGGACGGTCTTTTGGTGGATCTCATATACAGCAGGATCTGGTTATGGTCTGAGAGGTGTGTGTCCGGGGTGACTATGAAGGCGTTGATGTTTTGGGGGTCTGCGTCTGTGATGGCATAGTCCACCACACTGTTGCCCACGTGGGAGTTTACCGTGAATCGCCCTAAACAGTCGCCCCTGATACGCCCGTTCATGATGTACAGTCCCAGGCTCCGGCACAGGTTCAGAAGTTTTTTCCCACTTTTGTTAACAGTCCTGTCATAGCTGTTCCGTACTGTCTGTGGAGTCTGAGTAGTAGTCACCTCCTAGGATATATGTGTTGCCATCGGAGGTGACATAGTCTATCTATCTCCTATCTATCTATCTATCTATCTATCTATCTATCTATCTATCTCCTATCTTTCATCTATCTATCTATCTATCTATCTATCTATCTATCTATCTATCTATCTATCTATCTATCTATCATCTCCTATCATCTATCTATCTATCTATCTATCTATCTATCTATCTCCTATCTATCTATCTATCTATCTATCTATCTATCTATCTATCTATCTTCTATCTATCTATCTATCTATCTCCTATCTATCTATCTATCTATCTATCTATCTATCTATCTATCTTCTATCTATCTATCTATCTATCTATCTCTTCATCTTCTATTTTTTTCTATAGATCTATCTATCTATCTATCTATCTATCTATCTATCTATCTATCTCCTATCTATCATCTATCTATCTATCTATCTATCTATCTATCTATCTATTACCTATCTATCTATCTATCTATCTATCTATCTATCTATCTATCTCCTATCTATCTATCTATCTATCTCCTATCTATCTATCTATCTATCTATCTATCTATCTATCTATCTATCTCCTATCTATCTATCTATCTATCTATCTATCTCCTATCTATCTATCTATCTATCTATCTATCTATCTATCTATCTATCTATCTATCTCCTATCTATCTATCTCCTATCTATCTATCTATCTTGACTTTTGTGTGCTGTTACACTATGCAATAAACCACGTTTGATTTTTGCCAATCCGGAGTGCTGTGGGGATTTCTACATATATTCAAGTTGAAGCCGTGGTCTCGGCCACCCGCTGGCACCCACTTCGGGATATCCGGTAGTGCTGCTCTAATATACAAGTCTTTTATCTATCTATCTATCTATCTCCTATCTATCTATCTATCTCCTATCTATCTATCTATCTATCTATCTATCTATCTCCTATCTATCTATCTATCTATCTATCTCCTATCTATCTATCTATCTATCTATCTATCTATCTATCTATCTATCTCCTATCTATCTATCTATCTATCTATCTATCTATCTATCTCCTATCTATCTATCTATCTATCTATCTATCTATCTATCTATCTCCTATCTATCTATCTATCTATCTATCTATCTATCTATCTCCTATCTATCGATCGATCTATCTATCTATCTATCTATCTATCTATCTATCTATCTATCTCCTATCTATCTATCTATCTATCTATCTATCTATCTCCTATCTATCTATCTATCTATCTATCTATCTATCTATCTATCTCCTATCTATCGATCTATCTATCTATCTATCTATCTATCTATCTATCTATCTCCTATCTATCTATCTATCTATCTATCTATCTATCTATCTATCTATCATCTATCTATCTATCTATCTATCTATCTATCTCCTATCTATCTATCTATCTATCTATCTATCTATCTATCTATCTATCTATATATCCATCTATCTCCTATCTATCTCCTATCTATCTATCTATCTATCTATCTATCTATCTATCTATCTATCTCCTATCTATCTATCTATCTATCTATCTATCTATCTATCTATCTATCTATCTATCTATCTATCTCTCCTCCTAGTAGTGAACTTGTCCTGATCCCATCACAGCCGGCGATGATAATAGATTATCCGGAACACTTCCTACTTTCCCTACGGAATAATTCAGATTTAAAACAGCAATTATTGTTGTTACGAGGAAACAGTCAGTAAGTCCACAAGAGCGGAGAGCCAGATGAAGAGAATGTGCTGTGTATCCTGGAGGGAGTGCTCCGTGCTGGGAGTAGTTGTCCATTTCTCCAGATGCTTCGTGTGATCATCGAGCCTTGTATCGTAATGATCCATTGTAACAGTAAAGGAGCTGAGATCAAAGCGCTGCCGCCATTTTACACCTTCTTCCTTATTACTTTGAACTTTTCCTGTTTTCTTCCAGAAAATTTCTGCCATTTCCTTCGCTTCGCTATTGCCCAACCTCAGCCTGTAAGTGATTAGTATTACATGTATAGAGCAGCCCCCCGTGTATCGGCCCCTCGTCCATCCAGCAGACGTCAGCTTATACTTATACGTTACTTTGTGTTTTCGGGACGTCTTGTACTTTCGGGTTTATTCATATACTGGTATACAGGAAGCTTGTGGATACACAGATGTTACCGGACCCCATCTAATACATCAGTACATGGCAGCTATTAGCATAGAGCGTATGGTCTGGGGAAATGCGGTTTCCTCCTGTCGCATCTCATACGTCTCCGAATCCGTGACAAAATAACTTTTTTTTTTTTTTGGTAAAACAACTTGGGCCTTATTCCACCGGACGATTATCGCTCGCATAATCGTTAACGATTAACGATCTCAAACGACCGCTATTGTGAAAGACCTGAAAACGTTCACTCATTTCCATGGAACGATAATCGTTACTTATGATCGTATTTGCGATCGTTTTTACTTCGCTATTTCTTCGCTATTGCGTTCGTATCTACTGCGAACGACCGAACAACGTCTTATTCAATGCGAACGATTTGCGAACGTTTTGCGAATGAGCAACGATAAAAATAGGTCCAGGTCATATAAAGTGATCAACGATTTCTCGTTCGGTCGTTAATCGTTAACTGCATTTCAACCGAACGATTATCGTTTAGATTTGAACGATTATCGTTTAGATTCGAACGATTTAACGATAATCTGAACGATAATCGTCTGGTGGAATAGGGCCCTTAGCCACATTCTCTCTCCCAGTCAGATGTCCTGACTTTTTCCTTCAGAATTTGCTGGTAGTATTCATAATCCAATGGCAGCCGAAACACTGTTCCTGTGGGATCAGCACAGGTTTACAGATTGGCTTGTCTAATAGGATCTTAAGGTGCTTGGACTCCAAAATGTATGCACATACCTCCTCAGCTCCCCCTAGAGGCAGCGGCAGGCAGCTGGAATTTTATCATTGCACTTAATGGCTTTTACAGGAATCTGTATTTGTGCATGATTTCTAATGAAGCATTGTTGTATTGTTAGTCACGGGCAGTCACTTGTGGTATTAGTTACATTGCGTTCGTCTATAATTGGGACCATGTTTTATTCGTCCTAATCAATATGGAAATTCCAAATGGTTCCGACATTCCTGGCTTAGACCTAACAGTCGCCGAGGGTCGCCGTTCTCTTTATGCTCAGTGCTTTGAGTTTCTGTGAGAACCTTAAACCAGTAACACTAAATTCTATTAATCCGCGGTCAATAGGAGATTATTATGATTGATCGCTGCGGTTCTGGTGCAATGTGTTTGTATCTGTGCACTGTTCAGTCTGGCGGCGCGCCTGCCCCGCCGCTTTCTCTGCCAGTCTTATAATGGATTTCTCCAGCACTACAAGGATCTTTGTCATTAATAACAATGAAGCTATTGATAGGATTTCATCTGATATCATAGGATTGTTTGTGATAAATGGCGACGCTACCAGCTAGACCTGCGCTGGCCTTCAGTTTCGTCTTGTTCGTTGGTTTGGTTGCTATTAATCTTCATCAGGGCTGTCACGTGGAGTGTGGGCTCCGCTTAGAGGCAGCGATTCCTTTCCAGAACCCCCAAAAGATTTCACTTTCCAACACACTTTTTGTTCGATTTTCGCTTGTTAGGTAATTGAAACCTTGGGTAAGAACATGTGAGAGGACTGACGGTCCAATGGGTGTGACTGAGATGATGGGGATAGTAGTTCCCTGTGGTTATGGTAGAGTTCTCTATAGCTTCAGTGGCTCCACTAGTTCTACCGCACTCCCCTAGGCTGGCATAGTCATGAGGGGGCTGCACTAATGATGGTGGTAATGATGCCCCCCCCCCCCCCCCCCCCAAGTGCCTGGATTGATAGTGTTTCGGCCTGTCTATGACGGTCAGGTCTCAGGGATGAAACCAGACATTTTTGATAACTTTGCTTTACTGGAAACAGGTTCTATCAAGTTGGTTCAGTCCTTGGAACTGTCAACTAGGCTTGGAGCTGGAACAGGGTGGCCTACATAGTCGTTGTATAAGGAACCTGGAGCTTGTTTTCTGTACTTTAAACCCTTCGTGGTGCCGCTAGTCCAGTGGCATAGCTACCATAGAGGCAGGATAGGCAGTTGCTATGGATCCCGTGCAGGAGGGGGGCCCAGGGGAGAAGGTAAGAGTGTGTGTCCTTCTGTTTAACCCCTTATGTACTGCAGTGTGTAAGTGACTCAATGTTTACTTACATGCTGCAACACAAAAAAAGGTTTAACAAGCAGAAGACAAAGATCTCTGCTTCACTGCTCTGATAACCTCTGACCTCTGTTCTCCAGCTGGCAATCAAGTAGGAATATGTGCAGAGCTCAATGCAGAGGTCAGGGATTACCAGTGCACCAGCAATAAAGCAGATATATACACAATGCTTTGTGTTGTGCGTAGGGTAGGGGGGGCCTCCTAAAATTTTTTGCTATGGGGCCCCATGAATCCTAGCTATGCCCTTGTGCTAGTCCTTTGTCTGTCTGGAGCAGATCCTGTTTTTTTGGCTCACAGACTGTCAAGTACAGATTTTCTTCTTTTTATCCTTGTTTCCCAACTGACTATCTTGTCCAAATGAAGTAAGCTGAGCGCTAGCGACAAGGACATGACACCAGGCAAAAAGACAGTATAACCTCCACTTTCACCTGAGTTAGGAGTGCACACTCACACTTTATTTGGTTATACATGAAATATATAAACTTTCAATAAAGCGGGGTTTCAAGTCACAGGACACATACATATCACACTCTGATAGGTCAGTCCATAGATGGTCAGCAGTTTCCTGTCCTGCACAGTCAGGCTGGTACAACGTGTTGTTTACCACATATTGTTTATACAACTGTGTCTCCTTCTTGCGTCTGTATTGTGGCTGCGATGTAAGTTCAAGGTGCTGTGCTTATAGGCCTGCTGCCAGCATTCCTCTCCTTCCAGAAGCAGATACAAGGTTTAAGCCATTTTAAGGATTACAATGTTTTTATCCAAAGTAACATCACCTTCATGGCCACCTTCAGTAAGAGCTTACTCATTTCTGGGCTCAGAGGTGGCCATGTATGTCCTTGGAGACCACTTGTCTTGGAGCGCTACAGTTCCCAACAGCAGGGTGCAGTCTTCGAGGGCTTGTTGCATGACGTCCACCTGGTACTAGGCCTGACTGGATGCACAGCTCATCCCCAAAGGCTCAGTTTCCTTCCTCCTCTTCACTTTCTGCTCTCAGAGGAGGAACCTGGTTGAAGTGGTTGAGTAAACCTGGAAATACCCCCAAACTGATCTGGATCAATAACACAAGGAGAGAGGCTCGTACTCCGCTCTGTCCTCCTTCTGTCTTCCTCTTCCTCTCACTAGAGAGGCTGGGTCAGAGCAAGTCCTCCTTTTCCTCTGCAAAGTTCTTAGCAATGTGTGTGTGTTAACCCTTCTGCTCCCAGCTGTACCTAGTACAATGCGGTTGCTATATGTTTGCCGGGTGCCGGTCATGTCCACGTGATGGGGTTCAGGATGCAGGAGCTGGGTCAGCGTCTCCTCCTATGAGCTCTGCACCTGCGTCCACTGGATGAGAATAGATTTTCTGCCTCTCGATGTTAACAAGAATGTTCTCATTAATTCAATGTGCGGAGACCTTGAAAACAACAAAGGATCGAAACACAAATGATGGCATCTAGACCACAGGTGTCCAACTGCAGCCCTCCAGCCACACTACAAGTCCCATCATGCCTGGGCAGCTAACGCTGGCGCACCTTCAGCCTGTCTGGTCTAAGTTTATGCAGCTGCAATAGGAATATTGCAGCTTCTCAATGTGATCACCAATGTTCCTCTTCACTGACATAAAAAAAAAACAGCGTTAAAGTAAAATGAACCTACAAAAATGTAAGATGTTCATGTATATAGGGATTCTGCTTCATCGGCCGAAAACAAAGCAACTTTTTGAGACCAGTTTTTGGAGGAGAATAATACAGCATCTGTGCACTGCATCTGTATTTCATTAGCAAGTCTCGGCTGCTGGTCTAATAACGGGACCTGGCAGCATCCTAGGCCTACAAAATAAAACAAAGAAGGGGGTTGTCAGAAAGTTATAAAGGTTTATAAATTACTTCTATTTATAAATCTCCAGTCTTCCAGTTCTTATCAGCTGCTGCATGTCCTGCAGGAAGTGGTGTATTCTTTCCAGTATGACACAGTTCTCTCTGCTGCCACCTCTGTCCATGTCAGGAACTGTCCAGAGCAGCAGCAAATCCCCATATAAATCCTCTTCTGCTCTGGACAGTTCCTGACATGGACAGAGGTGGCAGCAGAGAGTACTGTGTCAGACTGGAGAGAATACACCACTTCCTGCAGGACATACAGCAGCAGGAGATTTTTAAATAGAAGTAATTTTGGCACCAGTTGATCCAGAGTACCCCTTTAAGCTATAATTTACACCTGCAATTCAATAGTGTCACACAGAACAAACAAAAAAAGCCCAAAATATTGTGCAAATGCATAAAAAGCAGCAGATACATTTCATACAAATTCTTTCCTCAACATTGTATGTTTCTACTGAAATCTCTTTCTTTCTTTCTTTCTTTCTTTCTTTCCTTTTCTCTCTCTCTCTCACTTTCTTTTTCTTTCTTTCACTCTTTCTTACTCTTTCTTTCTTACTCTTTCTTTCTTACTATTTCTTTCTTTCTTTCTTTTTCTTACTTTCTTTTTCTTTCTTTCCTTTTCTCTCTCTCTCTTTCTCGTTCACTTTCTCTTTCTTTCTTTCTTACTCTTTCTTACTCTTTCTTTCTTACTCTTTCTTTCTTTTTCTTACTCTCTTTTTCTTTCTTTCTTTCTTTTCTTTCTTTCCTTTTCTCTCTCTCTTTCTCATTCACTTTCTTTTTCTTTCTTTCTTTCTTTCTTTCTTTCTTTCTTTCTTTCTTTCTTTCTTTCTTTCTTTCTTTCTTTCTTTCTCTCTTTCTTTCTTTTTCTTTCTTTCTTTCTCATTCTTTCTTTCTTTCTCACTCTTTCTTTCTTTCTTTCTTTCTCTTTCTCTCTTTCCTTTTCTCTCTCTCTCTCTCTTACTTTCTTTTTCTTTCCTTTTCTCTCTTTTTTTTCTTTCTTTCCTTCTTTATTTCTCTATCTTTCTCTCTTTTTCTTCCTTCCTTTCTCTCTCACTCTCTTTACTTTCCTTCTTTCTTTCTTTCTTTCTCACTCTTTCTTTCTTTATTTCTTTCTTTTTCTTTCTTTCTTTTTCTTTCTTTTTCTTTCTTTCTTTTTCTTTCTTTCTCTCTTTCTTTCTTTCTTTCTTTCTTTCTTTCTCTCTTTCTTTCTTTCTTTCTTTCTTTCTCTTTCTTTCTTTCTTTTTCTTATTTCTTATTTCTTTCTCTCTTTCTTTCTCTTTATTTCTTTCTCTCTTTCTTTCTTTCTTTCTTTCTTTCTTTTTCTTATTTCTTTCTTTCTTTCTCTCTTTCTTTCTCTTTATTTCTTTCTCTCTTTCTTTCTCTCTTTCTTTCTTTCTTTCTCTCTTTCTCTCTTTCTTTCTTTCTCTTTCTTTCTTTCTTTCTTTCTTTCTTTCTTTCTTTCTTTCTTTCTCTTTCTCTCTTTCTTTCTCTTTCTTTCTTTCTCTCTTTCTTTTTCTTTCTTTCTTTCTTTCTTTCTTTCTTTCTTCCTTCTATGAATTCTGACATAATTTCACATTACTGAATTCTTTTCCGACATATAAAACCTCAATCCTCCTCAAGGGAAATGCGGCGATGATAAATTGGATGATAATAACAACATATTTTGCAGGGAAGGGCGGGAGGGAAAGCCCTTTGGGTATGTTCTGCAGCGTCTACATATAAAACAAAATGTCCAGATCCTGGGTCCCGGCTGCAGGTCACAACCAGAGAGACTTAGGAGGTTAATATTGGCCTCTAATTCTTACTATCTGTATGTGATTTCCAGCTACTTTAACAAAAGGCCACATCCCGTGGGCTGAGGAGACCTCGGTGTCATGCAGATGTTGTGTACACTTTATACATATTAATATTAGGCATGAATGGCATGCTGCATGAAGATCATTAGTAGAGATGATTGAACACCGGAAAAAGTTAGATTTTATCAAACTCGAACCCTGTCGAACCTTCCGCATTTGATTCCCGTTGCCTTCCTGGTCCGTGGGGAAGGAGAAGACAAGCATGACAAGCAGTGGCTCCTCCAATTGGTCAGCATGACAAGCAGTGACCTCTCCAATTGGTCAGCATGACAAGCAGTGACCTCTCCAATTGGTCAGCATGACAAGCAGTGACCTCTCCAATTGGTCAGCATGACAAGCAGTGGTTCCTTCAATTGGTCAGCATGACAAGCAGTGACCTCTTCAATTGGTCAGCATGACAAGCAGTCTTTTTAGTCATTACTTTAAAAGATTAATCTATCAGTGATTGACTTTAGCATGTCAGGACACCTTTGAGTGATAGGAAAGCCCTTAAACTATAAACAACTTTTCTTCTCAATGACTTCAGATGGCCGTACACAGTTGATGAGTATTGGATGAACTTTCCAAACTCAATAAATATCTCGTGTGTAGGAGCTTCCCAACCCTTCCATGAAGGTAGATGTTGGGAATCCCTTGGCATTGGAGTCCTAGAAGTGGGATAGAGGCATCCATCAAAATTTTTGCCTCCACCAACTTTGCACTTGACAATGTATTAGCCATAACTTGTAGCCATCAAACATGAGGCCCCACCTAATAATGATAGAGAATGTGCTAAGTCAGTTTCAGATTTGACGTAGAGCTCCACCAAGAATCCTAAAGGATTATGTATCTTCCCCCCAACCCCCTAACTTGTGATTTTTTTCAAGTATTATGTTAAACAGTCTGAGATCAGTTTGGTCATCCTAGGTAAGAAGAGATAGACCATGGTGGGCAGCAGTGAGAAGAATGGTCAAAGAAAGCCAGGTCCATGAAATAAACAAGGATACTTGCTGTTTGCTACAATAGGAACCTCAACAAATCTAAAGGATGAAAGAAGATGTGGCACTCACCGTAGACTGTAGCATGAAGTAGCATTTATTTGGAACTATTCCATACAAAGTGCTAAATGGGTGCATCACAGCAACGGACTGTTTCTTGTGATTGCTGTGATGCGTCCATCTAGCTCTCTCTCCCTCTCTATGCACTTTGTATGGAACAGATCCGAATAAACACTACTTCACGCAACAGTCTACGGTGAGTGCCGCATCTTCTTTCACCCTTCAGATTTATTGTGGGACTCGTCTGCATTGTACGACAGCGAGCACCCCATTATTGCCTTGTGTGCCTGAGAGGACAATACCTATCCTTCAAGTAGTGTTATATGGAGTGGTGGTAGTGTCAGACTAGTTTTTCTATAGGACGTTTGTACAATAGGAACCTATTGCTTTGGCAATGAGCACTTTCAGATGGTTATGGTTTCAGGGCGTTGGTGAAGGGTAAAGAAGAGCGGCACAAACTGGCCCTTATGCATATGCATGGGTCAGGGTGCGTGTACTCTAGCCATTGCCAGGAGAAAAAGCAGAGTCCCGGAGAGCAGCAGTTCCGACCTTCATATCAAACATCTTCCACCTTGCACCAGCTGCGCTCACACCTGTTATAACAACAGCAGAGATTTCGTCAGGTGGGCAGCCTGACTGGTTACGAGACGCTCTACTTGGCACAAAGAACCAACAGTTCATTAAAATATAGACAGTAGTAACAACCCAACAGGTTCCGAGACTCCACAATGTTACAGAACGGTCTATTATAAACAAAATTCTGTTGGCGCTTGGAATATTATCTTCAACAGTTGCCAAACAACACAGCGGAGACCCAACCCAGAAGGAGCCATGTGTGTATTGTACCAACAATGGCAAAGAACAATGGTTGTGTATCCCCATCATAAAGGGATTGTCCCTGGTTCTGGTTTGGCTCAGTATTTTCCAGCATGTGATCATCTAATGTAGGTCAAGACATTCGATAGTGACGAGCATAATAGCACCATCATATACTGTACCCATAATATCAAAAACAGCTTATGCCGATTTCAAAGTCAGAGTTGTTTTCTCTCTGTCCCGGAAGTATAAGGGAGAACATGTATGCCCTTAGGGTGTACTGGGAACTGTTGCAGTGTGTGCCATCTCCTGCCCTGGCTTTGATGGCCTTCTTATGTGTATCTAAGTACTTTTGTACAATACGGAGTTAGAGGGTTCCAGTTTTTGCCTATTGCATGTGGATCAGTAAAGAAAAGGGACATTCAGGTTTGACAACATTGGCTCAGATTTACTATTACTGTCTAGCAGACACTAGAAATTTAGACTAGACAAGATTACAATGTGCAAGACTTAATATTTATAAGAGAAACAGATCACTGATGTCAGGGAGACCAGCCAAAGATATTGCTGCTGGCTGCTGGTTAAATCGCTCAATGCAGTGAAATCCTAGGTGTATTGCTTCCTGGGAAACATGAATATGCAAACAAACAAAAAAAAAAGAGCCTGTGGAGCTTAAGTTAAGAGTCTTGAAACACAGGACTAGCCAAATATCCCTCCGGGAAGGACCCAGCCAGGGGATGGCTTCTGGAGGGAAACCACCATATTAAGTGGCCCTATAAGTCAATGTAATGACAAGGGAAAACCAAGGCCAGGTATCCATCCACAGACAGCTGTTTCGGGGTGTTGTCCCTCATCAGTGTGGGGCAGGATTCTGGCTAGGTGTGAGCAATGTCTAGTAGAGCCATACAGGAAACAGATCACTGATCTTAGGGAGACCAGACAAAGATAACACCACTGGCTGCTGGTTAAAGCGCCCAATGCAGTGAAATCCTAGGTGCATTGCTCCCTGGGAAACATGAATATGCATAACAAAACAAAACCACCAAGAATATCACTGCATTGAGTGCTTTAACCAGCAGCCGGCAGTGTTATCTGGTCTTTCTGAGATCAGTGATCTGTTTCTCTTATGGCTCTACTAGACATTGCTTCCACCTAGCCAGAATCCTGCTCCACACTGATGAGGGGCAACACCCCGAAACAGCTGTATGTGGATGGATACCTGGCCTTGGTTTTTCCCTTGTCATTACGTTGACTTTTAGGGCCACTTAATATGGTGGTGTTGGTGGTTTCCCTACAGGAGCTGCCCCTTGGCTGGGTCCTTTCCGGAGGGATATCTGGCTAGTCCTGTGTTTCGAGACTCTTAAATGAGGCTCCACGGGCTCTTTTTTTTTTTTTTTGCAGACACAATATTTAGACTGTACTGTATAATTAACTGTCTTTATTTAATCCAAAATGTTACATGACAAATGTGGTGCAATGTTTGGAGCATGAAGTTGCATGCACCTTCACATAAACTTTTTGACAATTCTTTGAAATAGATCTATACAGTCCTATAACTTGATAACACTTATGTATGTTCTAAATGTTTTCCTGTGAATCAACTTACAATATATGGGACTATTAAGTTTGAAGGGGTTTTCTGGGACTTCTGGTGGGGGTCTGACTCCCAGTTTACCCACCGATAATTGAAGAAGCCAAGGTGATGGGACACGTGCTACAAATCCTTTGTTGTTTCCCAGGCACAGCACCACATATTTTGTAGGGGTTTTACTGGGTACTGCAGTGAATGGGACTCACTATAGACCACTACAGTGCTAATTCATTGCACTGTCCCTAGTAATGAAGAGGCATCGGTGCAGTCAATAAGCTGATGGGCTTCAATATATCCTAAAGATAAACTCCCAATATCAAAACCTTTAAAACTCCCAGTCTAATGATTTTTGGCTCCTCTAGTTGGTTCATTCTGAATTCCTTTGATCTTGGGGCCCATGGGGCATCATGGGTGGTGCCCACACTTCTATATTCACAGGAGACCTTTTACTACATATAGCCACCGGTGATCCTATTGTCTTTATAATCATTATAGTCAACAAACAGAACCTAATAAAATGACAGCCTGGCTAGAACTAAAGCAATTACATAAATGAATGCCCCCCCATGTGCACACCATTGTTCTCGAAAGGTCTTCTGGCATGGAAATAACGGAGCAGAACAACAGCGCTGGATGAGAACATGATCTAAATTATTGATGTGTATCATAAACTTCCCCTAATGACTAAATAACAAAACTAAAGATGTCTGGATAACGACAGGTTGTACGGTATTATGGCCATATCTGTCTACTGTCAATAGAGACAGAGAGTGTGGACCCGCCATGCTACTCAACTGGTTTGGCTTTGGGGCCACACCAGGGAGCTGAGTCTAAGGGCCCTACTACATGGAGCAATACTCTGCCAAATCATGCCGATTCTGGAAATTATCGCTCCATGTAACAAAACTGATGACAGTAATCATCAGTGTCTTTTTGTCCTGACCTTAAATCATTGGCCGACCAATGCACATCGCTACGTGTAATAGCGATGAGCAGCCGACGGCTGATGACTGTGTGGTTCTCCGACATCTTTGTCACGATAGGCAGGTGAAGACAAGACACGGGACAGTGGGCCCTGAATCTGATCCCACCCACTGTCACCTGCCTACTTGCCTCGGTCGACCCTAAGCGGTCGCGGACAACCACGAAGACAATCCCTATGCTGAATACGTGCAAAACATAAAACGCAGACAGACAGACAAACACAATGCGGGAAGGTCAACTAGCCAAGTCAGAAACCGAACGAGCAACGCAGTACCAAATCAGAAAGAAGCGGGTTGTCAGGGGACAGGCAAAAGGTCAGAATCCAGGCAAGACAATAGAGAAAGAATAGGGTAGAATACAGGGAACTGGGGAGCTGGGATCAGAACAACTAATAGCCAGCGAAGTGAGCTGGTAGTGAGAATACTTTATACTGGGTCAGGAGGCCGGACCAGCACACCATTGGTCCGACCTTCTGATCCCAAAGACACAGCAGCTGGCATGCTACAGACTGAGTGGCGGAGCAATCCGCCCCTCAGCCCGAGCGTGATGCCGTTCAGCGGTACAGTCTGGGCGGCTGCCGCGAGTGACACGGAGCCGTGGCGTCCCTGGTAACCAGGGACGCCGTCGGGTCTCCGTGACGTCACCCGGCGCGGGCGGCCACGTCGGCGCTGAGTCCTAGCGCCGACCGACGGAGCCAGGACTGAAGAGGACGCCGCAGGAGCCCCAGAAGGTGAGTTCTTAACAATCTTCTTGCCTTCTGCCTGCAGCCGCCAGTGGAACTTCAGAGCCATGGTAATACAGCAGAAACAGCAGAAAGACACATTTGTTTGGAATACTGGAACCCAACAAAGCTCAGGCAGGGAGGGACAGGTGGAACTGGTTTAAATAGGTGAAGGGGGCTCTGGATTGGAAGAAAGCAATAGCAGGTGGAGACAAACTGCCTCTATAAATCCAGAGCAGTTGGATGCCTGTGTACCCTAGTGGCCAAAGGTGTCCCTGCAGTAGAAGAAGGAATAATACACCGCCTGAAAGACACGAGCAGCCCCAAGATGTGCATGGAACACAGCAGAGGAGCAGACAGGACAGCGCTGACACAGGTGAGTCTCGTTCAGCGGCATTGGAGTTATGTAGTATGATGAATCCAGAGTGAATACCAGAGGAAACATGCCGTACCTTGAGCCTTCAAAACAATAGGTTGAATTTGGACCACTTCCTCCATCGACTCACACAGCAAAGTCAGCAATTCTAAACTGACTGTGTCAACAACACATGGCCGACGCATTAGGATGTTTCTGCCATTAAATCCTAAATTATCAATCCATGTAATATTGAACAGCAGTCAACATATCCATAGAAGGGGAAAGGGACAAACAAGTGGTCAGTCTTCCCAACCAGCCAGTGAAACCGTTCCAGAAGACCACCTCTATGATGAGAAGATACCTTTGGCCCTCCAGCTGTTGCAAAGTTACAAACCTCATCACGACTGGACATCCAAAGCTAAATCTTCAGCTGTCCAGCCATGATGGGAATTGTAGTTTTGCCTCAGCTGGAGGGCCGAAGGTTCCCCATCCCTTACCTAAAACACCACACTTTTCATTGTCATTTTGGGTGGTCATCTCCAAGAGGTTCCACTGTGTTTTTCCCTTCTTCGTCTTATTTCGTAGAATCCAGCTTCACATAAATTCTGGTCTAAATTCCTAAGTCTTGAGTCGTTCTTCAGGGAAGTCATCGGGGGCATGCCTGGGAACCTTATATACCATTGTGACAAAATGGGAAACAACTTTCTAATATTAGAAACGGGATTCCTATGGGAAATAAATTTCCTTAAATCTGGTAAATCTTTACATTTTTCTTTAAATCTCAGTGATATTCCAAGACTTTGCCACACACTGAACTGTAATGGAAAGTCCTATGGTGTTATCATTGTGAAATATCACATCATCTTTTTTTATTATTTCTTAAGCCATGAAAAAGAAAGGAAGATCTAAGATTACAAGAGGAACATAAATAGACAAACTGTTCCCGTGGGGATCTCTGAGGCAGACAGAGATTAATTAGGAGGAAATTCAACTACATACGGCCACGGCCAAGAGGACCAAGTTGACAGCTGTGAAAACAAGAGGCAGAATTGGGAGATTTGTGATGGTGCACCATGGTACCCTCATCCATCGTTTTCCCAGTTGGGCCAATGAGCTTGGTTTAAGGGTGGGATGAGAATCTTGTAAAGGTTCGAAACATTGACCATACACTGGAGGTGAGTGTCAGAAGTTGTTGTCCCAATGAGTGATATAAGTGGTACATTTTTTAAATTCTTTTTATATTCTTGAATTCATTGTTATCTTCTACTTTCCCCTAGCGGAAAAGACAGCCCCCCCCCCAACTGGGTGACGGTCCCTACTGTTTCCATGTGTACTAGGTGGCCAAGGGAAAATGAAGTTGTCAGCCAGGGTCAAAACCTGTCAATCATGAATTATAAACACAAACCCACCAGTAAGACGCTAGGGGTCAAAGGCCAGAAGGATTACACATACCAGGGCCAGAATCAGACACTGAAACAATACCAGAGTCCAGGTCAGGTCAGGAGGTCTCACAATTTCCTAATCACAATCCATGACTTAGAAGCAAGAGGTTAGGTGATAGAACAATACGGCAATAGAATGTGAGTAGTGGTCTCAGAGAACATGATCATCGGCTAGCAGACGGCTATTTAAATTTCCCTCGAGGACCGCATAGACATGATTAGCCTGGTGCCCCCATGCGCTCTCATTACCCGACCAACCCTGCTATTAGGACTGGATACCATAGAGATAGAACCTCAAGGCACCTGGGGAGAACAGGGGATACTGTGTGCACAAGTAAGACTGTTACAGTTATCCCGAAAGTGTAAAGGAGGCAATGATACCCCAAAAGATCTTTCCCCGACTTGATTGAGTGATATACAGGGCTCGGCTTCTAGCGCTGAGCCCTGTATGTCAATCAGTTAAGGGATGGAAGGGAGGGGGAGGGAGGTCCCTCTTCACAAATTGATTATTGGCCATGCTTGTCCGATTACTGCCGTGCCAGACGATAATCATTTCGTGTAATAGATCATATAAATCAACAATCAGCCGACATCTATTGCTGATCTAAATCATGACCTAAAATCCACATAATGATCGCTTGTTCTGAAATATCGGGCCATCTAATACGGCCCTTAGATAATGGGCAGTAATTGGCCAAGTATGGCCGATAATCGCTTTGTGTAAAAGGACCCTAAAGCTCCGAGCATGATAAATTCCCATTAAAACCCCTGAATAAAAGTTGAAAGTGTCCACTTAGAACCCATTCCCATTAGCTGCTCCGGTATACACAAAGAAGCGGCATCAAACAGCTCCGCACATTGTTTGGGGGCCACGCTTAGCTCCTATTCACTTCAGTGGGAGTGGAGCTGCAGTAACTCAGTACAACCACTACATAATGTATGGCGCTGTCTGCTACCACCTCTTTGCACTGCTGATCAGCAGGGGTTCTGGGTGTTGTACTCCTCCCAAGTACAGGCCATCAATTTCAGTGGTGAATATCTATCTGATTGATTATCTCCTTCTAGGACCATTGATAGTTTTTGCTCTTCTTCTATTTTTCCTTTGTTCTGAGTCATTTTTATGCTTAATCCTTTTAATCCATGACCCTAATAAAGCCTGTAATATTTTCATGTCCTGGTCCGGCACTATTTTCGGTCTGTATTGGTGTTGGCCGTAGTCACTGGTGCAGTACAGACCCTGTTATATTTACTGCTGTCAGTATTATGAGTCTGTGTGACACTGTGTGACATGATTTCGGCATTTCACTTTTCAGCCACCCACAGAGAGTCTAATATATCTGATGGAAAGTTTATTTAGCGTCTTCGCCTTCTTCAATAATTTTTTTTGTTGAGTCTTCCCTTGAGTCCTCACTATGTTTACCCAGAGACCGTCCATATTTTATGGTTGTGAAGTCACGAATAACACACCGGCCGAAGATGAGAATCTATATCAACACTAAATCATTGCTGGTCACATTCTATGTATATGACTACGAGACTTTATTACTTGTTTGTACAACTTCAAAGACTTCAACGACCAGATCCTATCTACACACCCATTCACATTGCTTTACTATACAACTTGCCTATTGGACCAGCACAGAAGTGTGGAATATGTTAGTGATAAAAAATGGCCTGGTATTATTCCCTTAAAGGTCCCCATACACCTTAGACTCTAGTTGGTTGAACCTGCCACTCGTGTGTATGGGGGGGGGGGGGGTCTCCCGACAGATGATGTTGGTGGAGATAGGGGTCAGATGGGATGGAAAATCACCACCCGACACTCTTGTTTCAGGAGAGAGACAACAGCTGGACCAGTCAGGGACCAGGCAGGAGAGATAACTGATGGACAGATGATCTTTCGGAAGGTATATGGCCAGTTGGACAAATTGTTCTTTTTTTTTATTAGTACTCCTAATTTTTGGTGTAGCCAAATTATACTCAACAGAAATACACAAAACCACCAAGTAATCCAAAATAATACGTATTTAAACTGCATAAAAAGTAAGGTACAAAGTAGAAATTCCATAAAGGGTGTGTAAAATAATCAATATATTCTAGCATATATAAGAATATACTATACGCTGAGTACAGCACAAATGGCAAACCTACATAATGGGTTATATCCTATACTAGGTATCCAAAAACCTAACCCAAAATTCATCTGTAGGTAACACATACCCAACAGCATGAGCCAATGGTGACCGAACAAAAATACCAACCAGAAGCAGGCTACCTACCATCAGACCCCACCACCCAATGCACCTTTCTTGCTTCGCCATGGGGTGGTTTCTCTCTGATAATTAAGGGGGGGGGGGGTCTTTGATAAGGCGAAGCAGGTCGGTTGCTTGAAACTCTACTCACTTTACTTCATCAGTCACCCAAGTCTTAGGGCCCTATTCCACCGGACGATTATCATTCCGATTATCGTTAAATCGGTCGAATCTAAACGATAATCATTCGGTTGAAATGCAGTTAACGATTAACGACCGAACGAGAAATCGTTTATCGCTTTATAAGACCTGGACCTATTTTTATCGTTGCTCGTTCGCAAAACGTTCGCAAATCGTTCGCATTGAATAAGACATCGTTCGGTCGTTCGCAATAGATACGAACGCAATAGCGAATAAATAGCGAAGAAAAAACGGTCGCAAATACGATCATAAGTAACGATTATCGTTCCATGGAAATGAGTGAACGTTTTCAGGTCTTTCGCAATAGCGGTCGTTTGAGATCGTTAATCGTTAACAATTATGCAAACGATAATCATCTTAGTTTTAAGTAAATAGTCTTTTCACTTTTAGGGTTGGTTGGTGGTTGCGGCACACAGCATTTTAATATGTTCCTCTTTGTATCAAGGTTACTTGGCGAAGCCTTCCACTTTCTTTGACCCATTTCAGTAAAAGTCCAATCAAAATGGCAGAAATTTTGCTTGTGGATAATATGATATGTTTTGATCTGTTCTCTTGACAACCTCCACTACACAGTTGTCCTCGCTGCACTATAGTCCCTGCGGGGACACTCTCCTCTCACCTGGCCCTGGTCATTGCTCTCTCTCCTCAAAGTTTGTGCTCATGGCTATGACACTCCATCAGTCCGGTCTTACCTTTAAGTCTAAGTTGAAGCTGTTTTCATAGTGATGTCCCTCAAGAGTCAGGGGGTCCCTGTTTTGGAGTCATATGGCTTCCCATCCACATTTGTGGCCCAAGACGCTGCGGCTGAAGTCTCTTAGCATCGTGAAATTTACCAACACGACGAGTGGGAAACTCGAGAGTTATGTTACCTCTAAGTCTTCTGCCCCCTGACATAGAGATGAGAGAACAATGGCTCCCATATGCATCATTATCAGGGCCAGGACTCCCCGACCATCATGCGGCACAACCACAATGCGCCCACCACCAACCATGCTCACAGTAAATAACATATATACACCTTATACTTGTAGAGTTTGGTTTCCACTTCTTTGTTCTCACTTCCTAATCCATGGTGCCAGAGCATAATTCAAGGGGGGATGGTAACCACTTTTTATGGACCCTGTTACGTCATGAAATCATTGCCCCTATTAATAATATTTCTAAAAATACATCACAATTTCAACTAAAACATTCAGGATATGCTCTGTATACCAACCTGATCTCTCCTACAATGTACTTTTCACCTTATAACTCCACTAACACCTTAGTACAAAACAGGTTCCCTCTGTTCTTCCAGCGGATGTATCATTTGGGGTGGAGAACGGGTCATGTTTGTACTTAATTTTTTTAGCCCGATGACATCTATTCCAGTAACCAAACTCCTCTTATCATCCTGTAAACTTGTCCGCTCCTCATCTCACTCATTGCCTTGTATAACCATCCAAATTCCTCACATTGCATTTCTGCATTTCGAGGGGGGATTCTGCCAAGCTGTATTTTGTACATACCGTCCCAGGTTGTTATATCTGCATTGGTCATGCTCCAGTGGTTTGTTATTGGAAATATGTTCTTTACTTACAGTCCAAGGAAATTAAACATCTAAAATAATCCCAGGACAAAAAACAAGGCTATTTCCATCCCAGATCAATGGGAACCAAGACGTGCCAACATCTGGGCAGTGAATGCATATGTCATTACAATAGGGTCCCTGGAATATCAGGCTGGGCGTATTACAGGCTACTTGTGATAGATCATACATACACTGCGGAGTAACATTATTCTGTTTACTAGCTTATATCCAGAATATCCACCATCTAGAAAACTAGATGGCGTTCACTTGATAACCTCCTGGTAGGTGTCACAGGTATCTGGAGCCATGCTGAATGCTGGAGGGTCCATAGAGCCAACAAACCATTGAGCTGCCCACAGATGTCTAATTGGGTTTAAGTCTGGGGAATTATGGAGCTAGGACAGTACTGAGAAGTCTTGGTCATGTTCTTCCAACCAATGCCGAACATCCTCCCCAGGGAAGACAACCAGCTTGTATGGGTCTATGTGATCTGCAAGGGTTACTAGACAGATTGTCTGAGAGCTCCTCCACATTCATTAGTGGCACAGGGAGCATCCCGCAGACCATTACACTGCCCCCACCAGCTTGTGATCTTCAGGGGTTTCTGATGATTCTTCCCTGACATACCAATGTCTGTCCAAAGGAGAAACCGTGACTCATTGGAGAAGACAACCCTTTACTTATGAGCGGAGCTCCAATTCTGATACTGCCATGAAAATTAAAGCCTTTTCTTTTTATGCAACGGATTAGCAGAGGTGCAGTGACCATCTGGCTGCTCCACAGCCCCATAAGCTGTTGTATAAGACACCTTTGGTAGCCCCATAGGCTGTAGTATTAGACACATTTGGTAGTCCCATAGGCTGTTGTATTAGACACATTTGGTAGCCCCGTAGGCTGTAGTATTAGACACGTTTGGTAGCCCTGTAGGCTGTTGTATTAGACATGTTTGGTAGCCCTGTAGGCTGTTGTATTAGACACGTTTGGTAGCCCTGTAGGCTGTTGTATTAGACACGTTTGGTAGCCCTGTAGGCTGTTGTATTAGACATGTTTGGTAGCCCTGTAGGCTGTTATATTAGACACGTTTGGTAGCCCTGTAGGCTGTTGTATTAGACACGTTTGGTAGCCCAATAGGCTGTTGTATTAGAAATGTTTGGTAGCCAGGTAAAGACTTAACAGACCCAGGATCATACCGTCCCATCTCCCTGATAAATCAGGATATAAAGTTGATTACTAAGATACTTGCGGATAGGTTAGCTGCCTTTCTTCCTGGTTTGGTGGGGACCCATCAGGTGGGTTTTGTGAGGAACCGGTCATCTGTAGTAAATATTCGCAAGGTCCTGACAGTAATGGACTTCGTGGGGCGCAGATCTCAGACAGACTCCCAACCGGTTTTACTGACATTAGACGCAGAAAAAGCGTTTGATAACGTGAGATGGGACTGGCTGGGATCTGTGCTTGATGAATTCGGGATCCGAGGCAACTTTAGGATCTTTTTATCAGGGTTATACCAGGGTCTCACAGCACGCATTTACACGCCGGGCATACTCTCCCCACCCTTTCCAATGGAAAGAGGTACCCGCCAGGGATGCCCCCTATCTCCCCTTTTATTTGACTTAGCCATAGAACCCTTAGCAAGACACTTATTATTATCTGACGCTTTTGAGGGCATACATCTCCGTCACCACACCGTAAAGCTGGCCATGTTTGCCGACGATGTGCTCCTTTTTTTAAGTAATCCCGTGTCTGATCTGCCTCGCTTATTTCAGTTTTTCTCCTGGTACGGCTCATTCACGGGCTACAAAATTAATATAACAAAGAGCGAGCTCTTGCCGTTGGGGAAAGCCTGTGCTCAGTTACATTCAGTAGCAAGTTCGCTAGGTCTGGTGATAGCCTCCTCCTTTATAACGTATTTGGGAATCAAAATAGGAAAGTCGATCGGCCAGTTATACTCATTGAATTATACCCCGGTTATACGGAGGGTAGTCACCGAATTGCAGTCTTGGCACTCCCTTCCGCTTTCCTTCATGGGGCGCTGCCATTTGATTAAAATAATAAGTTTTGCTCGCTTGTTATATCCCTTACAAACCTTGCCACTTCTGATAAAACATGCGGATATTAACGCACTCCAAGCGGCCTTCTCCAAGTTCATATGGAGTGGCAAGCGACCGCGGATATCTCTAGCAAAACTAATGTTGTGCAAGGCGGAAGGGGGTGTCAACTTTCCGAACGTACGTGGATACAATTTGGTGAGTCTTTTCCGCCATATTATAGACTGGTTACATGACTCCTCCCACTTCTCTAATCTTCTTTTAGAACAAGATCTTGCTTTTCCTTGGAACCTTATAAGCCTTTTGCATACCAACTATACCAAATTACCCTCTGAAATAAAGCAATCCTGCATACTCCGTGACTCGATAATACCATGGAAAGTACTCAGAAAGATGCTTGGACTTCCTTTTCTGCTGTCCAAGCACATGCCGTTAGATAGACATCCAGAATTTTTGAGGGGCCAAAATGTAGACTGGCTGAAAGTTTGGCATGAAAAAGGCTTTAACTGCGTTGGTGATCTCATAGATCCTCGTCAGCAACGCTGGCTCACACCCCAGGAAATACAGACGAAATTCCAGTTGCCACCCACACATAATTTATATATTAACCAGGTCCATACATTTTGTACCGCTAGACTTAGGAACATCAGGAAGGAATCCCAACGGCATGGGCTAGATGGGATTATTGGGGACAGTACTAATAGGGCATCCATATCTATCTTATATAATGCCCTAAGGAACGACTTCCTTAAGGTCGATCCCGCGAAGCTTTTCCACAAATGGGCACTGCTGACCGGAGACGAGAACATTACCGAAGTAATTTTATCAGGGTGGGCGGTTATCAGGAAATGTGTTATAAACGAACGATGGCGGGAGACATACTTTAAACTCTCACATTCAGCATTATATGGATTCAATATCCTTCCGTCGCCATCCTTCCCTGACAGAATCACTGAATGTCCTAAGTGCCACTCCCCCCTAACCAACCTGTGGCATGGAGTGTGGACTTGCCCCTCCACAGTCTCTTATTGGACCATGATAATCGCTTACATTCACACCTCTTACAAGATTAAACTTGATTTAGCCCCGAAGATGCTCTTATTTCACCAATTGAGACCCCCCGAATCGACATCGGATAGCAGTGCAATACCACAATTGGTGCACATCACTTTACTGATTGCTCTACGGTGCTTGTTTACCAATTGGTTATTGCCTAATGTGCCTGACCTTGATTTGGTAGTGGCACAGAAAAAGCTCTTTTTTGGAATCGATAAGATTGATACGGAGATGCATAAAGATTCTGGTTCAAAAAAGTTCTTCCAGAAATGGAGACTCTTTATTTTACAGCATTATGATACGCAGGCCATTCATGACATAGTGAAACCCTTCCAGTTCACAAAATGGTATTGTACGGAGTCGCTGAAAGGTACATTAGGGGCCTTACAGCTGACACATTGACTCACTTTCTATGTTACTCTGTTTGACTCTTATTAAACCCCCTTTGTTATATTGTAATGCGAATACCTTTATCTGTATGGTATGTTGTCCACTTTGTACTCTGTCCTGTCTGTACTTTGTACTTTGTCCTCTTTATCTGTCTATATGTTCCTATGTCTGGATCTTTTTGGTTATGATCCCGTTATTGGGCTCTGTTTTCTCTATTTTTGCTTGATATATGTTGTAATCTTTGTGTCTTGCATGGCACCTCATTGTTGTTTTTGGTCATTATTTCTGAAAATCCAATAAAAATATTTTGAAAAAAAAAAAAAAAAAAGAAATGTTTGGTAGCCCTGTAGGCTGTTGTATTAGACACGTTTAGTAGCCCATAGGCTGTTGTATTAAACATGTTTGGTAGCCCCATAGGCTGTCGTATTAGACACATTTAGTAGCCCCATAGGCTGTTGAATTAGACACACGTTTAGTAGCCCCATAGGCTGTTGTATTAGACAAGTTTGGTAGCCCCATAGGCTGTTGTATTAGACACGTTTGGTAGCCCAATAGGCTGTTGTATTGGAAATGTTTGGTAGCCCTGTAGGCTGTTGTATTAGACACGTTTAGTAGCCCATAGGCTGTTGTATTAGACATGTTTGGTAGCCCCATAGGCTGTTGTATTAGACACGTTTGGTAGCCCCATAGGCTGTTGTATTAGACATGTTTGGTAGCCCAATAGGCTGTTGTATTGGAAATGTTTGGTAGCCCTGTAGGCTGTCGTATTAGACACATTTAGTAGCCCATAGGCTGTTGTATTAGACACGTTTGGTAGCCCCATAGGCTGTTGTATTAGACATGTTTGGTAGCCCAATAGGCTGTTGTATTGGAAATGTTTGGTAGCCCTGTAGGCTGTCGTATTAGACACATTTAGTAGCCCATAGGCTGTTGTATTAGACATGTTTGGTAGCCCCATAGGCTGTTGTATTAGACACACGTTTGGTAGTCCCATAGGCTGTTGTATTAGAAACGTTTAGTAGCCCATAGGCTGTTGTATTAGACATGTTTGGTAGCCCCATAGGCTGTTGTATTAGACACACGTTTGGTAGTCCCATAGGCTGTTGTATTAGAAACGTTTAGTAGCCCATAGGCTGTTGTATTAGACATGTTTGGTAGCCCCATAGGCTGTTGTATTAGAGATGTTTGGTAGCCCCATAGGCTGTTGTATTAGAGATGTTTGGTAGCCCTCTTAGTCTTTTTGGTGGTGAGCTTCTTCACTGTAGTGGTCAGTTCAACCTTGAACAACTTTGTTCACCTCTCACATCAATGGCACCTGGTGCTTTCCAGTTTTCATATTGCTTATTCTCAATGGCGCCATTTGTTTGCTCATCATACACTTTCACCACAACAGTCCACAAACTGTGCGGTGTCAGAAATACCACCATTTATAGGTTGAATTTGATGGACTCTTGTTTTTTTAACCTTATTAACTATGTGACTATGTAACCCTTTGCCCGAAAGCCAATAATCATCTTTTCCTGCAACTCTGATAAATCTCCCTATTTACCCAGGATGGCAATGAAGGATATGTGTGCAGGCTATTGCACCCCTTATATACCCACCAAACCACTCACCACACATGACTCCATCATAAGCTACACACAAAAGTAAGAAGTGATCATAATTAGGGATGAGCAAAGCTGGATTCGTAATGAAGTTTGCAAAACTTTGCTCAGTTAACAAAGCAAAATTTTCAAATTTTCAATTTTCGTTTTCAAATTTGCTCAGGATAGCTGTCACACACACACACACACACACAAGGTATGCTTACCTGTCCACGCTCCCTCGGTGTCCTCCTCTGTGTCTCTGGTGTCTTTAGCTACTTTCAGCCTGCTCGGACTATAACTGACTTAGACAGGACAGCGCAGCGGCCAGTGATTGGCTGAGCGGGCTGTGACAAGAGTGACAGCCCACATAGCCAATCACTGTCTGCAGCACTGTCCCTCAGTCAGTGATTGACTGAGAGGGAGTTTGGCTGCGGGGGACACTGGAGACCAGAGATGGAGGACAGCGGGGGAGCAGGTAAGTATTCATGTTTGTTAATGCTTGGTTTGCAAGTCCATCATTTTTATGCCAAAAATCACGAAACCTTTGCAAACTTTGCTCATGTCTAGTCATAATAATGTGACCTGTGTGTATAAATCTTACAGCTACAGAACTTGGGTAGATGCCATTCGAGTCACAGTCTTATTTATGTATTATATAAGTTTATTGTTTGTAACTGTACAAGTCGTCGCCAAATTATTAGAAATCATTAAAAATGAACATTTTTGTGGCTGCCCAATAATAAGATCTTAAGTTACACGCAATACACTCTGTTCTGAAAGTTTCCAAAAACTAGGAACACTTTCTGTGCAATGTTCAGTAATGTTCAGTCATGGGTTGACACTTCTGTTGTTGAACGTCTGAGCGCCAGCGTGGTCACGATCCATCGGTTTCTTCTTATACAGCTAACAGATCTCCAACTTCTGACCCATGAGCACCATTGTGCTTTTGTGGCTTAGGTGAGACAATGTACCCATTATTATGGCAATACTCACCTGTTTACCAGTCGTGTATGGTGTTGCGCCATCTAATGGTACATTGATCATGTCCTTTATTGAATATGAAGAGCTATGTACGTCATGCTCAGATACGATTAGTTACAAAAAGACCAAAATACACCTGTATTTCCTTGAAACAATTCTGAACAAAACTTCTGGCAGCCTATGAAACAACCAACCCAAGGCAGAACGTCTGACGTTAAGTTGGCTTCTTCAGCTTTTTATAGAAAACAGCTTTTCGTAAGGGTTAGCCAACTTTATTGGCCAACTGAGAACCACAAAGAAAGGATAAAAGACACAATTTATTTTAAGATATAAAGGTGAAGTCGGGGCTCTGACTTTTATTTTCCCTAAAGAGCCAAGGAGGAGGTGGCTGAACATAGCAACATGCACCTACCTCCCCGGCTCCATTGATGTCCTCCACTCCGGTTCCCGGTCCCCCACCGCTTCCTGGTAGTGATCTGTCAGGTCCATTCAGCTAGTCAGTGGCTGAGGCGGAACCCCGCTATGGTCATTGACTGGCTGAGCATGCCTGACACATCACAACCTAGGTCCCCACTCAGACCAGGAAGTGGCCAGAGGACCAGGAACTGAATCGGAGGACAGGATTACCGTGATGGAGAAAGGGGCAACAGCAAATCCATGAGAGTCAACAAGTCAGTTTGGTCTCTTTCTGATCATCTGCCTTAAGGTCCTTTTATACAGACTGATTATCAGTTTGTAGGAGCACTTGATCCCAAAAATCAGCCCATGTAAAAGGGCCAGTGATCAGCTGATGAATGAGTAAATGATTAAACGTTCCTCCTGGACACCACAGGGTTCCCCAAGGAGATGAAAGTCCAGGTTGGCCTCACTGGACAGGGAGTTACTTGTGGGTGGGTGCAGATAATGATAGCCGTAATAATCACATACATATGGGGGGGGGGGCCATCTAAAATTGTGACCATCTCCTGGGCACACTGGGGCATGCTTGGTGATGCATGTTATATAGTAAGAACACGAAATACACTGGACAGTAACCCTGGATAACCCCTGTAAGGATCAGGCTGAAGATATCCCAGCAGGAAGGGGGGGGGGGGGGGGCTTTAAGTGGGAGAAGTGAAGCTGAAAAATATGGGAGTTAAACTACAGGGTGGAGACAATAACCAGGCATCGAAATAAAAATAGTTATATGGACGATGAGTGTAGGAGAAGCCATAGGTAAGAAGAGCTATAAACCCAGGCACTTACAAGAGGTAGAGACTGAGCATAAGTACTAAAAAGTTTCATTTAATTCCAGCACCTCCTCCCTGGTGCGTGTACTCTTGGTGTGTATTCATGTCATGTCACGTCCATTTATTTTCAATCTAAATATTTAAACACATTATTGGTTCCTCGCTTCACCGTGGGTTATCAGGACCAGATGCTGTCATCCGTTCTTCCTCTGATGGTAGACCTTCCTGTTAAAAGTTTGATACTAAGGGCCCTATTCCACCAGACGATTATCGTTCGCATAATCGTTAACGATCAACGATCTCAAACGACAGACCTGAAAACATTCACTCATTTCCATGGAACGATAATCGTTACTTATGATCGTATTTGCGATCGTTTCGTCTTCGCTATTTCTTCGCTATTGCGTTCATATCTATTGCGAACGACCGAACGATGTCTTATTCAATGCGAACGATTTGCGAACGTTTTGCAAACGAGCAACGATAAAAATAGGTCCAGGTCTTATAAAGCGATCAACGATTTCTCGTTCGGTTGTTAATCGTTAACTGCATTTCAATCGAACGATTATCGTTTAGATTCGAATGATTTAACGATAATCTGAACGATAATCGTCCGGTGGAATAGGGCCCTAAGGCCACCAGCAGGGCACAGTACTCACAATGTTCATAGTTGTTCTTCCTGACCTAACTGGACAGGAGGAAGATTCCCCATGCTCCCATGCTTGTCACCAGTCTCTTCGATAATCTTTGGCAACTCCAAGATGGCTTCCAATAAAACCTCTGGCTAGCCCGGGCTCACATAGGAGCTCTCCTCTTCATGCTCCTGTCCTTCTCTCACTGTTATCTGGGCAGTGTATGGCACTATTACATAGGTACTATGCTATGGTATTACAGTATGTTTTTGAACTTTTCACCCAATATCTGAGAAATTCTCCATCCCACCACTTTTTGGGAGGAAGGGACATTAAAATCAATATGACGCTCTTTTTGTTCTTGACTCTCGTAGACAATATTATGTGTATACATTTAGGTGATTTCCCCTTCTTAGTTATCAGCTTATGGCGTGTGTCCTGTATACATTATACGGTCATACATAATAATTATAGTACTTCTGCTTTAATCAGTCATCAGGCATCGTTCATTATTAAAGGATTGGAAGTCGTCTGTGTTTTTGGCTCGGGGATTGTTATTTTTGTTTTTACATCTAATAGCTTTTGGAAGCCGCACAAACCAAACATTCCCTTGTTTTATTGCCAGTCTTAAAATTCAGCCTTTGCCGTTTGATATTACATGCGGTTTGCGGAGTACGGGCCCAAGTCTCAAGCAAATCCCAGGTGGATTAGAGAAGCTAATTGTTCGGTCGCGGACTGATAATGGATGCGAAAGGCAACTTGTGGTTTGTTAAAATTAACAAGAGGAACGAGATGCCATTTCATTCTCACAGCTCGGTAATGTATTCAGGGATGGAGCGCAGAATAAGAGGTGTTATAACAGATTCTGATTATATTCTAACCAGCAACGTTTATCTCTTAAAGGGGTTTTAAAGAGATTTGAACTGATGCATTATGGGAGACATTCACAAAGGCTGCGCCACTGGTGTACGCCAGGGAGAAGGTGCAGATTTACTCCTTCTCCTACACCTACTGTATTGCCCGCTGGCCAGACTAGCAGGCAGGGGGCTGCGGCAAGGAGGGGAGGAGACGTGGCGTCCTCCTGCGCCTCATTTAACACGATTTACGGTCGCTCGCCGGAGTAAATCATGGCAGAAATCTACACCTTCTAAGGAGCAGGTACCGTATGGCGGTTACAGGTCAGGCCAGATTCACTAAGAAGTGTACGCCTCTTAGTGGATGCGGTGGGGGAATTAGAGGCAAGGCCTGTTTGAGACATATATATATATATATATATATATATATATATATATATAAAGAGAGAGAGACATATATATTTACTAATATCCCATGTGCCTGTTATGTTTTTATATCCTGCTGGATGCAAAAATGTAATGCATTTAATATGCATATGTGAAACTATCCTATGGGTAGGTTCCCTCTTCTCATATAACAGTTTGATCTTTTTTTCAAGTTGAAACATAACCTTAAAAGCACTGACACAATCTTTGCCCACCCTACCCTGCCGGTTTCTGTAACCAGGACATCAGAGGCCTCAACAAGGCCTCCAGTGTCCATATCTACCATTTGAACTCTGTGCTTGCTTTGGAGAGCCCTGATGGTGAACAAAGGAAGATTTCTCTCTCTGTAACCCCGTAGATGCTGCGGTTGCAGTGACCGCGGTGTTGATAGGATTAACTGTCATCATTGTTGGAGTCTGGCTCCAGTGCTGATAGTTACGGCAGGCGCCCAGCTATCCCTGACAGCTAGGACCTGCGGCGGATGGCACAGGCACTGCTTCTGTGCCTGTGTCATTCTGGAACAGCAAGAGAGGGTTAAGTTAGAATAGGGCTTGGAACTCACAGACACATGGGATGTTTCCAGGGTAACCAGAACGTCCGGTGTCAGCTGTATCTGGAGTTTCAAAAGCTTTAAACGCCATTTCATTTCATTTCTTTTTTTTTTTTTTAATGCACACTGTCATTTTAAAAAAAACTTTTCATATTTCATAGCAACAAAAGTTTTAATTGGTCAGGTGTTTAGACCCTAACCAGTATATATATATATATATATATACCAAGGCTGGAAAAAGAGGAAATAATACAACAGGGAACACAGTGGATGGTAATAAATAGAATAGAGGTGAATGATGTAGAGAAGCCAATGCTAGAAACACGTCCTCGTCCCTCGTACAGATGAGCGGGTGACCTGGGGTGTCACCGCTTGTGTCTGTCTGCTCTCCATCCCTCGGCCACTGACTGAAGGATGCCAGACGGCTCATGTCTTTCTATCCAGAACTCCTGATTAGACACACTGGGTTTGTAGTGTATTTTGTGATCTGTTTCCATCACTGCCAATTACATGTTCCCGGCTGTGACAGAGGAAAGGTGGGAAGGAAAGAGATAATAAACACCAGCGACCTCATCCTGCCAGCGAATCATTACCGAGCCGCCACCGCGCTCATCTGACTCACCCGGGATGTCATTGTGACAGCCGCCGCCCCGAGCTGTACTGAACTGTACTGAACTGTCCGTGTCTCTGTCATTAGGAAACAACTTTTGACCATTGAGAATCTAAGGGCCGTATTACATGACCCAATGTTAACGATAAGCGAGCGCCGATCTGCTAGATCGGCACTTGCTTACAAAGCCTATTACACGGCTTGATTATCATGCAGCAAGGGATATATATATATATGCCGTGGCCCGGGGTGCTGCTTGCAGATGTTGTGTGCAGCCGGTGGGCTCTGGTGTTTTGGGGCAACTCTTCACAGTGGCCAGGAGTGGTAAAGCCCACCCCCAGACAGAGCGCCCTGAAAGGTAGCACGAGTCCCAGGCCTCTGTCTCTGGGTGAAGCTAACTAGTAGTTTCCTTCCTACTTAGTCGAGCATAGTCAGTAGAGAGTGGCTAACTTGCACTGTGCTCTACTGTGTTACAGTCCCTTTTATCACTCCTTCAAAAGTTTGACACATCCCTATGACCCTTTGTTTTCATAACAGGAACACTTTAAAGGGGTTACCCAGCGCTACAAAAACATGGCCACTTTCCCCCTACTGTTGTCTCCAGTTTGGGTGGAGTTTTGAAACTCACTTCCATTGAAGTAAATGGAGCTTAATTGCAAACTGCACCTAAACTGGAGACAATAGTAGGGGAAAAGTGGCCATGTTTTTGTAGCGCTGGATAACCCCTTTAAAGTGTTCCCCTTCAATCTCTATGTCCATATTATGAGTTTGTACAACCTGTGAGCTAAATATAGTATCACAGAGGGGTTCTGGAAAGCCAGAGTCTTTGGTGGAAAAATGTTTAAAGGAAAAGTCATGCAAAAAATTTTTTTATTACCTCCAAAAGTTATACAAATCCCCAATATACACTTATTACGGGAAATGCTTATAAAGTGCTTTTTTCCCTGAACTTACTACTGCATCAAGGCTTCACTTCCTGGATAACATGGTGATGTCACTTCCTGGATAACATGGTGATGTCACTCCCTGGATAACATGGTGATGTTACTTCCTGGATAACATGGTGATGTCACTTCCTGGATAACATGGTGATGTCACTTCCTGGATGACATGGTGATGTCGCGACCCAACTCCCAGAGCTGTGCGGGCTGTGGCTGCTTGAGAAGATGATGGCGGGGGGGACACTGAGGGACACAGGGCACTGGAGGGACACTGAGCATCCATCTGCCATCATCCTCTCCAGCAGCCACAGCGCGCACAGCTCTGGGAGTCGGGTCGTGACATCACCATGTCATCCAGGAAGTGACATCACCATATTATCCAGGAAGTGAAGCCTTGATGCAGTAGTAAGTGCAGGGAAAAAAGCTCTTTATAAGCATTTCCCGTAATAAGTGTATATTGGGGATTTGTATAATTTTTGGGGGGCAATACAATACTTTAATAAAAATTCTCGCTGTACATCTCCTTTAATTACATAACTGGCCATGACATGCCAGTGATCTAGCACAGGTCAGACATACAGCTGCACAGGTTGTCGGTCCCTGCTGTGTGACCGTATATAAGCCTGTAGCCAGCACATCCTTATCCCTTGCCCTATTGGATGGTACAGTATGTAATCCACCTTCTATGGGATGTACAGCTGAATACATGCAGCGCGGCTTTAACCACATTGTTCACTAGAGCCAATATGTAATAAAAGACATAATAACAAAGTCTGCGGCTCCCTGGGCGGGCTGAGGGTCAGAGGTGACACTGAAAAATGTATCTGTAAATGTTCACAAGTTCATGCGTTTTTATGCTATTATTATGCCTCTCCTTTATTTCTGAGTTGAATGAGGCTCTCAAGGTCCAGGAGGGTAGGATAGTGCAATATAGGCTATGACATCATTGTGTGCAGTGTTGTTGGGACATGATCTTACTGTGTGCACAATATCCCTGCTCTATGACATCACTGTGTGCACAATATCCCTGGTGTATGATGACATCACTGTGCACACAATATCCCTGCTCTATGACATCTGTTTGGTTGCTAGGGGCAACTGAGCCAGTTTCACTTTACACCATGTTTGATAAATCTCCCCCAATATCCCTGCTCTATGACATCACTGTGTGCACAATATCCCTGCTCTATGATATCACTGTGCTCACAATATCCCCGGTCTATGACATCACTGTGTGCACAATATCCCTGCTCTATGACATCACTGTGTGCACAATATCCCTGCTCTATGATATCACTGTGCTCACAATATCCCCGGTCTATGACATCACTGTGTGCACAATATCCCTGCTCTATGACATCACTGTGTGCACAATATCCCTGGTCCATGACATCACTGTGTGGTCATCATGATGACTACCATTATTATCACCACCATCATGGTCGCCACCATCATCATCACCATTACCATCGTCATCAGGGCCGGACTGGGACTGAAAATCAGCCCTGGCACTCACACCCCTCCAGCCCACATACCATATCACACTGTGTCCTTAGGTTGTGTTGTATTGCAGCTCAGTTCCATTGACGGGAATGGTCCAAAGTCTATCTATCTATCTATCTATCTATCTATCTATCTATCTCCTATCTATCTATCTATCTATCTATCTATCTATCTATCTATCTATCTATCTATCTCCTATCTATCTATCTATCTCCTATCTATCTATCTATCTCTCTATCTATCTATCTCCTATCTATCTATCTCCTATCTATCTATCTCCTATCTATCTATCTCCTATCTATCTATCTATCTATCTATCTATCTATCTATCTATCTATCTCCTATCTATCTATCTCCTATCTATCTATCTATCTATCTATCTATCTATCTCTCTATCTATCTATCTATCTATCTATCTCTCTATCTATCTATCTATCTCCTATCTATCATCTATCTATCTATCTATCTACTATCTATCTCCTATCTATCTATCTCCTATCTATCTATCTATCTATCTATCTATCTATCTATCTATCTATCTATCTCCTATCTCCTATCTATCTATCTCCTATCTATCTATCTATCTATCTATCTATCTATCTATCTATCTCTCTATCTATCTATCTATCTATCTATCTATCTATCTATCTATCTATCTCCTATCTATCTATCTATCTATCTATCTATCTATCTCCTATCTATCTATCTATCTATCTATCTATCTATCTATCTATCTCCTATCTATCTATCTATCTATCTATCTCCTATCTATCTATCTATCTATCTATCTATCTATCTATCTATCTCCTATCTATCTATCTATCTATCTCCTATCTATCTATCTATCTATCTATCTATCTATCTATCTATCTATCTCCTATCTATCTATCTATCTATCTATCTATCTATCTATATCTATCTCCTATCTATCTATCTATCTATCTATCTATCTATCTCTCCTATCTATCTCCTATCTATCTCCTATCTATCTATTTTCTATCTCTCTCTCTATCTATCTCCTATCTATCTCTCTATCTATCTATCTCCTATCTATCTATCTCCTATCTATCTATCTCCTATCTATCTATCTATCTATCTATCTATCTATCTATCTATCTATCTATCTCCTATCTATCTATCTATCTATCTATCTATCTATCTATCTATTATGCAACAACAGGTTACAGCAGTGATAATATATATAAGTAGGGTCCTAGGGAAATTGTTAGGATATGTAAAATAATATTACACATTTCCTGTATAATGTTAGCACTGGTAAGACAATTTTCTATGCATGATAATACTGTATATCTCTAAATAGCTATTATAGTTACCAAAAACCACCAGTATACAGGAAGCGAATATCATCATTACTGTTACTGGCCAATCTATTATAAAGAGACTGATACTACCATTATTACAGTATACAAGTAACAGATAATACATCAACTACCATCATCACTACAACATGACTAATACCACTATGCTGTCACTGAATAAATCCACTACGGGAACACAAGTATTACCAATAAAATGAGTACAGGACAAATAATACCATGACCACTGCCATCATACAGTGACTGGATAATACTGCTGTACTGTCTATTAATAATATTCCCTTTATAGCACCAGTATATAAAATGCAATATTCTACCTCAGCATTGACCAGAGATGAATTTCAGAGGATTTGGGTTAATGTGAACCTAAACTTACTGTAAGGTCACTCATCTCTAGCAGTGACCACATAGAGGTAGAGATGCAGCTATACAAAGGATCTACAGACCTTAAGAGTGTGTTCACACATATAGGATCTGCAGCAGATTTCATGCTGCAGATATCTTTGTTACTCAATGACGGAACCCAGCATCAAATATGCAGCAGATCCTGTACGTGTGAATGCACCCAAAAAGTGATTATGCATGATTGTGCAGTTACATCCAGTGACTTACAGGAGGCGTCTTCCTACATGAATCATAAGTGACGTTCTTGGTAGTCAAAGTTGTCTGTTCTTTCCATCTGGCTCAGCCCATCATGAAGATTTCTCCAGCCATGACTCTTCTCCCCAGAATCTGCGAGACAAACACTTTAGGCTCCACGTTCCAGCACCAACCTAACCTTATACCTCATCATAACCCTATATTCCCCATTGCTTTACACAGTAACAATGCCCCCTCTGTGCTCCCACATAAGCAGTCAGGCCCAATATGTGCCTCCAAATAGTAGTCAGGCAGCTCCGTGTGCCTATATAGTATTAGACCCTCTCTGTGCTATGTCATTATATAGGCAACTTCAATGCTCCCCTATAGTAGGCTCCCCTGAGCAGCAGTCCCCATATACCATAGGTCCCACTGAGCAGAACTTATATAGCACAGGTCCCCATATGCAGCCCATAAAAAATATAGCCCCCCACACATAATATAGATGCCCTGTGCAGTCCCACATAATATAGCCCTTTCCCCTGTGTAGCCCACAAAGTATATCCTACCTTTGTAGCCCCTACATAGTATAGGTCCCTGTGTAGCCAGCCCCCACATAGCATAACCCCAATATATTACCCCCTCCCCATGAAGCCCCGCACATAGTATAGGTCCCTGTGTAGCCAGCCCCCACATAGCATAGCCCCAAAATATTACCCCCCATGTAGCTCCCCACATAGTATTGGTCCCTGTGTAGCCAGCCCCCACATAGCATAGCCCCAAAATATTATTCCCGCCCCGGTGTAGCCCCCCACATAGTATAGGTCCCTGTGTAACCAGCCCCCACATAGTATAGCCCCCAAGAAATTAACCCCCCCGTAGGCCCCACATAGTATAGGTCCCTGTGTAGTCAGCCCCCACATAGTATAGCCCTCCAACATATTATCCCCCCCCCTTTAGGCCCCCACATAGTATAGGTCCCTGTGTAGTCAGCCCCCACATAGTATAGCCCTCCAACATATTATCCCCCCCCCTTTAGGCCCCCACATAGTATAGGTCCCTGTGTAGTCAGCCCCCACATAGTATAGCCCCAACATATTACCCCCTTCCCATGTAGCCCGCACATAAGATAGGTCCTTGTGTAGCCAGCCCTTACATAGCATAGCCCCAATATATTACCCCCCCATGTAGTATAGGACCCTGTGTAGCCAGCCCCCACATAGTATAGCCCCAACATATTACCCCCTTCCCATGTAGCCCCGCACATAGTATAGGTCCTTGTGTAGCCAGCCCTTACATAGCATAGCCCCAATATATTACCCCACCCACATAGTATAGGTCCCTGTGTAGCCAGCCCTCACATAGAATAGCCCCCAACATTTTATCCCCCCCCCGTGTAGCCCCCCACATAGTATAGGTCCCTGTGTAGTCAGCCCCCACATAGTATAGCCCCTAACATATTACCCCCCCCGTGTAGCCCCCCACATAGTATAGGTCCCTGTGTAGCCAGCCCCCACATAGTATAGCCCCTAACATATTACCCCCCCCCCCCCCCGTGTAGCCCCCCACATAGTATAGGTCCCTGTGTAGTCAGCCCAACATATTACCCCCCCGTGTAGCCCCCCACATAGTATAGGTCCCTGTGTAGCCAGCCCTCACATAGTATAGCCCCTAACATATTACCCCCCCCCGTGTAGCCCCCCACATAGTATAGGTCCCCGTGTAGTCAGCCCCCACATAGTATAGCCCCAACATATTATCCCCCCCCCCCCCATGCAGCCCCCACATAGTATATGTGGCCCTCTGTAGCCCCCACATGGCATTTCCCCCTGTACAGCCCCCACATTGTAAAAAAACAACAAAAGTATACTCACCTCGGATCCAGCAGATTCTTCCTGGTCCTCTCTGGTCCGCTGCCGTTAGCTGCTTACATTTTCCGTCATCAGCAGCCCGATGCAGACCGGCCCCGGAGTCTCCCAGCTCCAGCCCCGCGGCGCCTGCACCTCTCTCATCTACTGCACGTCGGCGGACGTGTGACGTCATCCGTTACTGCCGGCCACAGAGCAGTAGATGAGAGAGGTGCAGGCGCCGCGGGGCTGGAGCTGGGAGACTCCGGGGCCGGTCTGCATCGGGCTGCTGATGACGGAAAATGTAAGCAGACAACAGCAGCAGCAGGTGCAGAGCGGCCGCACCAACTCCTTAACCGGTAGGGCTAGCGGAGGGGGGTTGGTCGGCGGCCCTCGGATTGACAATCTGAGCAGCCCAGCGGGCATTTGCCCGGCCTGCCAGATTGTCAGTCCGGGCCTGATCGTCATCACCATCATGACTTCCATCATCACCACTACCATCATTACCAGGGGCTGGCTGGCAGATTTTAGCCTGGGGGGCAAGCACACGGCACTGGCCCTTGACTGGCAGGCTAGCGGCCCATCCACCACCCTGGCCCTTACCTGGTATTACCCTCCCCAAATAAGTGCGGGAAAGGAAGATTACACATGCGCCACAGAATTATAGTATTGTGGCCAGTGTTCCCAGCCACTAAAAGCCCTTGTGATATACATCTATTGGATTAAAGGGAACCTAGCTCCAGGTGCACAGCACAGTACCTTAGGATGCCTTTAAACAGAGAGATTTATCTGACCGATGTTTGAAGCCAAAGCCAGGAACAGACTATAAGCAGAGAACAGGTAATAAAGGAAAAACTGAGATTTCTCCTCTTTTCAACTCCATTCCTGGCTTTGGCTTCAAAAATCTGTCAGCTAAATCTGTCTGTGTGAATGCACCCTTAAGGTACCATGCTGTGTACCCGGTGACCCTGTTATCAGTGCTGTAATGCCCTTTTGGTTCTCTTATCATGTTAAAACCATCAGCCCTGAATCTCTGCAGCACCAGCTGTTATCAGAGGATGTACTACAACTCCCAGCATATCCTGAGGGCTGCAGACTGTAAGTAAATGCTGGGAGTTGTAGTGTTTGCAGCTGTTGTACTTGGAGGATTCCTGGTGTATTGTATACTGGAGGCTTTGTGAGAGATCAGTATACAGAGTTCTGTGGGGGATCAGTGTGTGGATGTGACCCCAGAACAGAACTAATAGGGGATAGAAGAAATATACCGTTACTGACCAAATCCAATACACCAGTATATAAGAAACATATATTGTCACTGTGACCACAACCATTACCACCCCATACTAACTAATACCACCACACCATAACTGAGATCCAGTATAACAAGACCAATAATACCAGTATAAAAGAAACAAATATCACAACCCCTTCACCACCACCGCCATTACTAACTAACATCCACTGTACAAATACCAGGATCATCCCCATAGAAGGTTCTCATTATTAAAATGTGTCTGCTGGTTGTGATCTCATGTGTAATCAAAGATACATAATGAACTGCTAGATAGCTATTTCCTACTGGATATCTATCTATCTATCTATCTATCTATCTATCTATCTATCTATCTATCTATCTGTCTCCTATCTATCTCCTATCTATCTATCTCCTATCTATCTATCTATCTATCTATCTATCTATCTATCTATCTATCTATCTATCCATCTCCTATCTATCTATCTATCTATCTATCTATCTATCTATCTATCTATCTATCTATCTATCTGTCTCCTATCTATCTCCTATCTATCTATCTCCTATCTATCTATCTATCTATCTATCTATCTATCTATCTATCTATCCATCTCCTATCTATCTATCTATCTATCTATCTATCTATCTATCTCCTATCTATCTATCTATCTATCTATCTCCTATCTATCTATCTATCTATCTATCTATCTATCTATCTATCTATTATCTATCTATCTATCTATCTATCTCCCTATCTATCTATCTCCTATCTATCTATCTATCTATCTATCTATCTATCTATCTATCTATCCATCTCCTATCTATCTATCTATCTATCTATCTATCTATCTCCTATCTATCTATCTATCTCCTATCTATCTATCTATCTATCTATCTATCTATCTATCTATTATCTATCTATCTATCTATCTATCTATCTATCTATCTCCTATCTATCTATCTATCTATCCATCTCCTATCTATCTATCTATCTATCTATCTATCTATCTATCTATCTCCTATCTATCTATCTATCTATCTATCTCCTATCTATCTATCTATCTATCTATCTCCTATCTATCTATCTATCTATCTATCCATCTCCTATCTATCTATCTATCTATCTATCTATCTATCTATCTATCTATCTATCTCCTATCTATCTATCTCCTATCTATCTATCTATCTATCTATCTCCTATCTATCTATCTCCTATCTATCTATCTCCTATCTATCTATCTATCTATCTATCTCCTATCTATCTATCTATCTATCTATCTATCTATCTATCTATCTATCTATCTCCTATCTATCTATCTATCTCCTATCTATCTATCTATCTATCTATCTATCTATCTATCTCCTATCTATCTATCTATCTATCTATCTATCTATCTATCTCCTATCTATCTATCTATCTCCTATCTATCTCCTATCTATCTATCTATCTATCTATCTCCTATCTATCTATATATCTCCTATCTATCTCCTATCTATCTCCTATCTATCTCCTATCTATCTCCTATCTATCTCCTATCTATCTCCTATCTATCTCCTATCTATCTCCTATCTATCTATCTATCTATCTATCTATCTATCTATCTATCTATCTCCTATCTATCTATCTATCTATCTATCCATCTCCTATCTATCTATCTATCTATCTATCTATCTATCTATCTATCTATCTATCTCCTATCTATCTATCTCCTATCTATCTATCTATCTATCTCCTATCTATCTATCTCCTATCTATCTATCTCCTATCTATCTATCTCCTATCTATCTATCTATCTATCTATCTATCTATCTATCTATCTCCTATCTATCTATCTATCTATCTATCTCCTATCTATCTATCTATCTCCTATCTATCTATCTATCTCCTATCTATCTATCTATCTATCTATCTATCTCCTATCTATCTATCTATCTATCTATCTCCTATCTATCTATCTATCTATCTCCTATCTATCTATCTCCTATCTATCTATCTATCTATCTATCTATCTATCTATCTATCTCCTATCTATCTCCTATCTATCTCCTATCTATCTATCTATCTATCTATCTATCTATCTATCTATCTATCTATCTATCTCCTATCTATCTATCTATCTATCTCCTATCTATCTCCTATCTATCTCCTATCTATCTCCTATCTATCTCCTATCTATCTCCTATCTATCTATCTATCTCCTATCTATCTATCTATCTATCTATCTATCTATCTATCTATCTATCTATCTATCCATCTCCTATCTATCTATCTATCTATCTATCTATCTATCTATCTATCTATCTCCTATCTATCTCCTATCTATCTCCTATCTATCTATCTATCTATCTATCTCCTATCTATCTCCTATCTATCTCCTATCTATCTATCTATCTCCTATCTATCTATCTATCTATCTATCTATCTATCTCCTATCTATCTCCTATCTATCTCCTATCTATCTCCTATCTATCTCCTATCTATCTCCTATCTATCTCCTATCTATCTATCTATCTATCTCCTATCTATCTATCTATCTATCTATCTATCTATCTATCTATCTATCTATCTATCCATCTCCTATCTATCTATCTATCTATCTATCTATCTATCTATCTATCTCCTATCTATCTATCTCCTATCTATCTATCTATCTATCTATCTATCTATCTATCTATCTCCTATCTATCTATCTCCTATCTATCTATCTCCTATCTATCTATCTATCTATCTATCTATCTATCTATCTATCTATCTCCTATCTATCTATCTATCTATCTATCTCCTATCTATCTATCTATCTCCTATCTATCTATCTATCTATCTATCTATCTATCTATCTATCTATCTCCTATCTATCTATCTATCTATCTCCTATCTATCTATCTATCTATCTCCTATCTATCTCCTATCTATCTATCTATCTCCTATCTATCTATCTATCTATCTATCTATCTATCTATCTATCTCCTATCTATCTCCTATCTATCTCCTATCTATCTATCTATCTCCTATCTATCTATCTATCTATCTATCTCCTATCTATCTCCTATCTATCTCCTATCTATCTCCTATCTATCTCCTATCTATCTCCTATCTATCTCCTATCTATCTCCTATCTATCTCCTATCTATCTCCGGTATAAGAACACTGACAATAGAACACAGTTGTCAAACTCCGTCCCTCCAGTTGTTACAACACTACAAATCCCATCATGACTGGACAGATAAACCATGACGGGAATTGTAGTTTTGCAACATCTGGAGGGACATAGTTTGACACCCCTGATAAGTTATAAGACCTTATAAGTTATTATAGTGCAGTTACATTCAGTGACTCACAGTAAGCGTCTTCTCTGCATGAAGAGACGTCCACTTTTCCTTTTCTTCTCCATCCGGCTCCGGCCATCATGAAGGCTTCTCTGGCCATGACTCCTCTCCACGGGATCTGTCAGACAGACATTTTAGGCTTCTTGCTCCAGCAACATCCTCATCAATACATCCCTCCATATAGAATAGCCCCCCGCTGCACATCTCTCCATATAGAATAGCCCCCCCCCCCCGCTGCACATCTCTCCATAAAGAAAAGCCCACCTGTGCATCCCCCATATAGGATAGCCCCCCCCTGTGCATCCCCCCATTTAGAATAGCCCCCCCCTGTGCATCTCCCCATATAGAATAGCCCCCCCTGTGCATCCCCCCATATAGAATAGCCCCCTGTGCATCCCCCCTCATAGAATAGCCCCCTGTGCATCCCCCTTCATAGAATAGCCCCCCTGTGCGTTCTCCTTTATAGAATAGCTCCCCCTGTGCATCCCCCTCATAGAATAGCTCCCCCTGTGCATCCCCCCCCTCATAGAATAGCTCCCCCTGTGCATCCCCCCCTCATAGAATAGCCCCCCTGTGCATCCCCCCATATAGAATAGCTCCCCCTGTGCATCCCCCCTCATAGAATAGCCCCCCTGTGCATCCCCCCATATAGAATAGCCCCCCTGTGCATTCTCCCTTATAGAATAGCCCCCCTGTGCATCCCCCCTTATAGAATAGCCCCCCCCCGTGCATCCCCCCAATATAGAATAGCTCCCCCTGTGCATCCCCCCATATAGAATAGCCCCCTGTGCATTCCCCCAATATAGAATAACCCCCCCCTGTGCATCCTCCCATATAGAATAGCCCCCATGCACCCCCCCATATAGAATAGCCCCCTGTGCATCCCCCTTCATAGAATAGCCCCCCTGTGCATTCTCCTTTATAGAATAGCCCCCCCTGTGCATCCCCCCTTATAGAATAGCTCCCCCTGTGCATCCCCCTTATAGAATAGCTCCCCCTGTGCATCCCCCCCTCATAGAATAGCTCCCCCTGTGCATCCCCCCTCATAGAATAGCCCCCTGTGCATCCCCCCCTCATAGAATAGCCCCCTGTGCATCCCCCTTCATAGAATAGCCCCCCTGTGCATCCCCCCCTCATAGAATAGCCCCCCTGTGCATCCCCCCTTATAGAATAGCTCCCCCTGTGCATCCCCCCCTCATAGAATAGCCCCCTGTGCATCCCCCCCTAATAGAATACCCCCCCTGTGCATTCTCCTTTATAGAATAGCCCCCTGTGCATCCCCCTTCATAGAATAGCCCCCCTGTGCATCCCCCTTCATAGAATAGCCCCCCTGTGCATCCCCCCAATATAGAATAGCCCCCCTGTGCATCCCCCTTCATAGAATAGCCCCCCTGTGCATCCCCCCAATATAGAATAGCTCCCCCTGTGCATCCCCCCATATAGAATAGCCCCCCTGTGCATTCTCCCTTATAGAATAGCCCCCCTGTGCATCCCCCCTTATAGAATAGCTCCCCTGTGCATCCCCCCTTATAGAATAGCTCCACTGTGCATCCCCCCCTCATAGAATAACCTCCCTGTGCATCCTCCCATATAGAATAGCCCCCATGCACCCCCCCATATAGAATAGCCCCCTGTGCATCCCCCTTCATAGAATAGCCCCCCTGTGCATTCTCCTTTATAGAATAGCTCCCCCTGTGCATCCCCCCCATATAGAATAGCCCCCCTGTGCATCCCCCTTATAGAATAGCCCCCCTGCGCATCCCCCTTCATAGAATAGCCCCCCTGCGCATCCCCCTTCATAGAATAGCCCCCCTGTGCATCCCCCCAATATAGAATAGCCCCCCTGTGCATCCCCCCTCATAGAATAGCCCCCCTGCGATTCCCCCTTCATAGAATAGCCCCCCTGCGCATCCCCCTTCATAGAATAGCCCCCCTGTGCATCCCCCCAATATAGAATAGCCCCCCTGTGCATCCCCCCTCATAGAATAGCCCCCCTGCGCATCCCCCTTCATAGAATAGCCCCCCTGCGCATCCCCCTTCATAGAATAGCCCCCCTGTGCATCCCCCCAATATAGAATAGCCCCCCTGCGCATCCTCCCATATAGAATAGCCCCCCTGTGCATCCCCCCTCATAGAATAGCCCCCTGTGCATCCCCCCCTAATAGAATACCCCCCCTGTGCATCCCCCCTCATAGAATAGCCCCCTGTGCATCCCCCTTCATAGAATAGCCCCCTGTGCATCCCCCCAATATAGAATAGCCCCCCTGTGCATCCCCCTTCATAGAATAGCCCCCCTGTGCATCCCCCCAATATAGAATAGCCCCCCTGTGCATCCCCCCTCATAGAATAGCCCCCCTGTGCATCCCCCCAATATAGAATAGCCCCCCTGTGCATCCCCCCTCATAGAATAGCCCCCCTGCGCATCCCCCTTCATAGAATAGCCCCCCTGCGCATCCTCCCATATAGAATAGCCCCCCTGTGCATCCCCCCAATATAGAATAGCCCCCCTGTGCATCCCCCCAATATAGAATAGCCCCCCTGTGCATCCCCCCAATATAGAATAGCCCCCCTGTGCATCCACCCCTCATAGAATAGCCCCCCTGCGCATCCCCCTTCATAGACTAGCCCCCATGTGCATCCCCCCAATATAGAATAGCCCCCTGCGCATCCCCCCAATATAGAATAGCCCCCCTGCGCATCCCCCCAATATAGAATAGCCCCCACCCCCCCGGTGTGGCCACATGTTAATGGATTTAAAAAAAAGAAAAACAACTCACCTTTCCTCGGGCCGGATCTTCAGTGTGCAGCAGCTTCTCCCTGCTGCTGCAGCGCGGCGGCTCCTCTCCTCTCCCTTTCCTATCAGGTCCTCAGCGGCGCGTCAGGGAAGTGACGTCACCGCTGGGGACCTGATGTAGGTGCCTGCAGACGTGCCTGCGTACAGCACGTCTGCGGCTCCTGGGGGGAGCAGGCGGCCCGGAAGAGACTGAGGGAATAGCGCGGCGGCCGGCCGCGCTATTCTTTCAGTCTCAACTACTGCAGAGAGTCGGCCGCGGGTCGCGGCCCACTCATTGGTGGGGAAGACCGGCCCGGGGGGCACATGCCCTCCTGCCCCCCGGCCCAGCCCGCCCCTGATCATTACCATTACCATCATCATCAACCCCACCATTATCACCATCCCCACCATCATCATCACCATCACGACTACCATCATCACCAGTACCATCATCACCACCACCAATATCACCATCATCACCACTACCATCATCACCATCATCACCACTACCATCATCACCATCATCACCACTACCATCATCACCACCACCATTATCACCATCATCATCATGATCATCATCACCATCATCACCACTACCATCATCACCACCACCATTATCACCATCATCATCATCATCATCATCACCACTACCATCATCACCACCATCATCATCATTATCACCATCATCAGGGGCGGGCTGGGCCGGGGGGCAGGAGGGCATGTGCCCCCCGGGCCGGTCTTCCCCACCAATGAGTGGGCCGCGACCCGCGGCCGACTCTCTGCAGTAGTTGAGACTGAAAGAATAGCGCGGCCGGCCGCCGCGCTATTCCCTCAGTCTCTTCCGGGCCGCCTGCTCCCCCCAGGAGCCGCAGACGTGCTGTACGCAGGCACGTCTGCAGGCACCTACATCAGGTCCCCAGCGGTGACGTCACTTCCCTGACGCGCCGCTGAGGACCTGATAGGAAAGGGAGAGGAGAGGAGCCGCCGCGCTGCAGCAGCAGGGAGAAGCTGCTGCACACTGAAGATCCGGCCCGAGGAAAGGTGAGTTGTTTTTCTTTTTTTTTAAATCCATTAACATGTGGCCACACCGGGGGGGTGGGGGCTATTCTATATTGGGGGGATGCGCAGGGGGGCTATTCTATATTGGGGGGATGCGCAGGGGGCTATTCTATATTGGGGGGATGCACATGGGGGCTAGTCTATGAAGGGGGATGCACAGGGGGGCTATTCTATGAGGGGGGGATGCACAGGGGGGCTATTCTATATTGGGGGGATGCACAGGGGGGCTATTCTATATTGGGGGGATGCACAGGGGGGCTATTCTATATTGGGGGGATGCACAGGGGGGCTATTCTATATGGGAGGATGCGCAGGGGGGCTATTCTATGAAGGGGGATGCGCAGGGGGGCTATTCTATGAGGGGGGATGCACAGGGGGGCTATTCTATATTGGGGGGATGCACAGGGGGGCTATTCTATGAAGGGGGATGCACAGGGGGGCTATTCTATATTGGGGGGATGCACAGGGGGGCTATTCTATGAGGGGGGATGCACAGGGGGGCTATTCTATATTGGGGGGATGCACAGGGGGGCTATTCTATGAAGGGGGATGCACAGGGGGGCTATTCTATATTGGGGGGATGCACAGGGGGCTATTCTATGAAGGGGGATGCACAGGGGGCTATTCTATGAGGGGGGATGCACAGGGGGGGTATTCTATTAGGGGGGGATGCACAGGGGGCTATTCTATGAGGGGGGATGCACAGGGGGGCTATTCTATAAGGGGGGATGCACAGGGGGGCTATTCTATGAGGGGGGGATGCGCAGGGGGGCTATTCTATGAAGGGGGATGCGCAGGGGGGCTATTCTATGAGGGGGGATGCACAGGGGGGCTATTCTATATTGGGGGGATGCACAGGGGGGCTATTCTATGAAGGGGGATGCGCAGGGGGGCTATTCTATGAAGGGGGATTCGCAGGGGGGCTATTCTATGAGGGGGGATGCACAGGGGGGCTATTCTATATTGGGGGGATGCACAGGGGGGCTATTCTATGAAGGGGGATGCGCAGGGGGGCTATTCTATGAAGGGGGATGCGCAGGGGGGCTATTCTATAAGGGGGATGCACAGGGGGGCTATTCTATATTGGGGGGATGCACAGGGGGAGCTATTCTATAAAGGAGAATGCACAGGGGGGCTATTCTATGAAGGGGGATGCACAGGGGGCTATTCTATATGGGGGGGTGCATGGGGGCTATTCTATATGGGAGGATGCACAGGGAGGTTATTCTATGAGGGGGGGATGCACAGTGGAGCTATTCTATAAGGGGGGATGCACAGGGGAGCTATTCTATAAGGGGGGATGCACAGGGGGGCTATTCTATAAGGGAGAATGCACAGGGGGGCTATTCTATATGGGGGGATGCACAGGGGGAGCTATTCTATATTGGGGGGATGCACAGGGGGGCTATTCTATGAAGGGGGATGCACAGGGGGGCTATTCTATATTGGGGGGATGCACAGGGGGCTATTCTATGAAGGGGGATGCACAGGGGGGCTATTCTATGAAGGGGGATGCACAGGGGGCTATTCTATGAGGGGGGATGGACAAGGAGGCTATTCTATATGGGGGGGTGCATGGGGGGCTATTCTATGAGGGGGGATGCACAGGGGGGCTATTCTATAAAGGAGAATGCACAGGGGGGCTATTCTATAAAGGAGAATGCACAGGGGGGGTATTCTATTAGGGGGGGATGCACAGGGGGCTATTCTATGAGGGGGGGATGCACAGGGGGAGCTATTCTATAAGGGGGGGTGCACAGGGGGGCTATTCTATGAGGGGGGGATGCACAGGGGGGCTATTCTATGAAGGGGGATGCACAGGGGGCTATTCTATGAGGGGGGGATGCACAGGGGGCTATTCTATGAGGGGGGATGCACAGGGGGAGCTATTCTATGAGGGGGGGATGCACAGGGGGAGCTATTCTATAAGGGGGATGCACAGGGGGAGCTATTCTATAAGGGGGGATGCACAGGGGGGCTATTCTATGAAGGGGGATGCACAGGGGGCTATTCTATATGGGGGGGTGCATGGGGGCTATTCTATATGGGAGGATGCACAGGGGGGGGTTATTCTATATTGGGGGAATGCACAGGGGGCTATTCTATATGGGGGGATGCACAGGGGGAGCTATTCTATATTGGGGGGATGCACGGGGGGGGGCTATTCTATAAGGGGGGATGCACAGGGGGGCTATTCTATAAGGGAGAATGCACAGGGGGGCTATTCTATATGGGGGGATGCACAGGGGGGCTATTCTATGAGGGGGAATGCACAGGGGGAGCTATTCTATATGGGGGGATGCACAGGGGGGCTATTCTATGAGGGGGGGATGCACAGGGGGAGCTATTCTATGAGGGGGGGATGCACAGGGGGAGCTATTCTATGAGGGGGATGCACAGGGGGAGCTATTCTATAAAGGAGAACGCACAGGGGGGCTATTCTATGAAGGGGGATGCACAGGGGGCTATTCTATGAGGGGGGGATGCACAGGGGGCTATTCTATATGGGGGGATGCACAGGGGGGGCTATTCTATATGGGGAGATGCACAGGGGGGGGCTATTCTAAATGGGGGGATGCACAGGGGGGGGCTATCCTATATGGGGGATGCACAGGTGGGCTTTTCTTTATGGAGAGATGTGCAGCGGGGGGGGGGGGCTATTCTATATGGAGAGATGTGCAGCGGGGGGCTATTCTATATGGAGGGATGTATTGATGAGGATGTTGCTGGAGCAAGAAGCCTAAAATGTCTGTCTGACAGATCCCGTGGAGAGGAGTCATGGCCAGAGAAGCCTTCATGATGGCCGGAGCCGGATGGAGAAGAAAAGGAAAAGTGGACGTCTCTTCATGCAGAGAAGACGCTTACTGTGAGTCACTGAATGTAACTGCACTATAATAACTTATAAGGTCTTATAACTTATCAGGGGTGTCAAACTATGTCCCTCCAGATGTTGCAAAACTACAATTCCCGTCATGGTTTATCTGTCCAGTCATGATGGGATTTGTAGTGTTGTAACAACTGGAGGGACGGAGTTTGACAACTGTGTTCTATTGTCAGTGTTCTTATACCGGAGATAGATAGGAGATAGATAGGAGATAGATAGGAGATAGATAGATAGATAGATAGATAGATAGATAGATAGATAGGAGATAGATAGATAGATAGATAGGAGATAGATAGGAGATAGATAGGAGATAGATAGATAGATAGATAGATAGATAGATAGATAGATAGATAGGAGATAGATAGATAGATAGGAGATAGATAGGAGATAGATAGATAGATAGATAGATAGATAGGAGATAGATAGATAGATAGATAGGAGATAGATAGATAGATAGATAGATAGATAGATAGATAGATAGATAGATAGGAGATAGATAGATAGATAGGAGATAGATAGATAGATAGATAGATAGATAGATAGATAGGAGATAGATAGATAGATAGATAGATAGATAGATAGATAGATAGGAGATAGATAGATAGGAGATAGATAGATAGGAGATAGATAGATAGATAGATAGATAGGAGATAGATAGATAGGAGATAGATAGATAGATAGATAGATAGATAGATAGATAGGAGATGGATAGATAGATAGATAGATAGATAGATAGATAGATAGATAGATAGGAGATAGATAGATAGATAGATAGATAGGAGATAGATAGGAGATAGATAGGAGATAGATAGGAGATAGATAGGAGATAGATAGGAGATAGATAGATAGATAGATAGATAAGAGATAGATAGATAGATAGGAGATAGATAGGAGATAGATAGGAGATAGATAGATAGATAGATAGATAGATAGATAGATAGATAGATAGATAGATAGATAGATAGATAGGAGATAGATAGGAGATAGATAGGAGATAGATAGATAGATAGATAGATAGATAGATAGATAGATAGATAGGAGATGGATAGATAGATAGATAGATAGATAGATAGATAGATAGATAGGAGATAGATAGATAGATAGGAGATAGATAGGAGATAGATAGGAGATAGATAGGAGATAGATAGGAGATAGATAGGAGATAGATAGGAGATAGATAGGAGATAGATAGGAGATAGATAGATAGATAGGAGATAGATAGATAGATAGATAGATAGATAGATAGATAGATAGATAGATAGATAGGAGATAGATATGAGATAGATAGGAGATAGATAGATAGATAGATAGATAGATAGATAGATAGATAGGAGATAGATAGATAGATAGATAGATAGGAGATAGATAGATAGATAGATAGATAGGAGATAGATAGATAGATAGATAGATAGATAGATAGATAGATAGGAGATAGATAGATAGATAGGAGATAGATAGATAGATAGGAGATAGATAGATAGATAGATAGGAGATAGATAGATAGATAGATAGATAGATAGATAGATAGATAGATAGGAGATAGATAGATAGATAGATAGATAGATAGGAGATAGATAGATAGGAGATAGATAGATAGGAGATAGATAGATAGGAGATAGATAGATAGATAGATAGGAGATAGATAGATAGGAGATAGATAGATAGATAGATAGATAGATAGATAGATAGATAGATAGATAGGAGATGGATAGATAGATAGATAGATAGATAGATAGATAGGAGATAGATAGATAGATAGATAGATAGATAGATAGGAGATAGATAGGAGATAGATAGGAGATAGATAGGAGATAGATAGGAGATAGATAGGAGATAGATAGATAGATAGGAGATAGATAGATAGATAGATAGATAGGAGATAGATAGATAGATAGGAGATAGATAGGAGATAGATAGATAGATAGGAGATAGATAGATAGATAGATAGATAGATAGATAGATAGATAGATAGATAGATAGATAGGAGATAGATAGATAGATAGATAGATAGGAGATAGATAGATAGATAGGAGATAGATAGATAGATAGATAGATAGGAGATAGATAGATAGATAGATAGATAGATAGGAGATAGATAGATAGGAGATAGATAGATAGATAGATAGATAGGAGATAGATAGATAGGAGATAGATAGATAGATAGATAGATAGATAGATAGATAGATAGGAGATGGATAGATAGATAGATAGATAAATAGATAGATAGATAGATAGATAGGAGATAGATAGATAGATAGATAGATAGGAGATAGATAGATAGATAGATAGGAGATAGATAGATAGATAGATAGATAGATAGATAGATAGATAGATAGGAGATGGATAGATAGATAGATAGATAGATAGGAGATAGATAGATAGATAGATAGATAGATAGATAGATAATAGATAGATAGATAGATAGATAGATAGATAGATAGGAGATAGATAGATAGATAGGAGATAGATAGATAGATAGATAGATAGATAGATAGGAGATGGATAGATAGATAGATAGATAGATAGATAGATAGATAGATAGGAGATAGATAGATAGGGAGATAGATAGATAGATAGATAGATAATAGATAGATAGATAGATAGATAGATAGATAGATAGATAGGAGATAGATAGATAGATAGATAGGAGATAGATAGATAGATAGATAGATAGATAGATAGATAGATAGATAGATAGGAGATGGATAGATAGATAGATAGATAGATAGATAGATAGATAGATAGATAGATAGATAGGAGATAGATAGATAGGAGATAGATAGGAGACAGATAGATAGATAGATAGATAGATAGATAGATAGATAGATAGATAGGAGATGGATAGATAGATAGATAGATAGATAGATAGATAGATAGATAGATAGATAGATAGGAGATAGATAGATAGGAGATAGATAGGAGACAGATAGATAGATAGATAGATAGATAGATAGATAGATAGATAGATAGATAGATATCCAGTAGGAAATAGCTATCTAGCAGTTCATTATGTATCTTTGATTACACATGAGATCACAACCAGCAGACACATTTTAATAATGAGAACCTTCTATGGGGATGATCCTGGTATTTGTACAGTGGATGTTAGTTAGTAATGGCGGTGGTGGTGAAGGGGTTGTGATATTTGTTTCTTTTATACTGGTATTATTGGTCTTGTTATACTGGATCTCAGTTATGGTGTGGTGGTATTAGTTAGTATGGGGTGGTAATGGTTGTGGTCACAGTGACAATATATGTTTCTTATATACTGGTGTATTGGATTTGGTCAGTAACGGTATATTTCTTCTATCCCCTATTAGTTCTGTTCTGGGGTCACATCCACACACTGATCCCCCACAGAACTCTGTATACTGATCTCTCACAAAGCCTCCAGTATACAATACACCAGGAATCCTCCAAGTACAACAGCTGCAAACACTACAACTCCCAGCATTTACTTACAGTCTGCAGCCCTCAGGATATGCTGGGAGTTGTAGTACATCCTCTGATAACAGCTGGTGCTGCAGAGATTCAGGGCTGATGGTTTTAACATGATAAGAGAACCAAAAGGGCATTACAGCACTGATAACAGGGTCACCGGGTACACAGCATGGTACCTTAAGGGTGCATTCACACAGACAGATTTAGCTGACAGATTTTTGAAGCCAAAGCCAGGAATGGAGTTGAAAAGAGGAGAAATCTCAGTTTTTCCTTTATTACCTGTTCTCTGCTTATAGTCTGTTCCTGGCTTTGGCTTCAAACATCGGTCAGATAAATCTCTCTGTTTAAAGGCATCCTAAGGTACTGTGCTGTGCACCTGGAGCTAGGTTCCCTTTAATCCAATAGATGTATATCACAAGGGCTTTTCGTGGCTGGGAACACTGGCCACAATACTATAATTCTGTGGCGCATGTGTAATCTTCCTTTCCCGCACTTATTTGGGGAGGGTAATACCAGGTAAGGGCCAGGGTGGTGGATGGGCCGCTAGCCTGCCAGTCAAGGGCCAGTGCCGTGTGCTTGCCCCCCAGGCTAAAATCTGCCAGCCAGCCCCTGACCATCACGACTACCATCATCACCACCAGTGACTTTTCCTGATACTGATCTCGCAGAGCCGGCAGATCCTTCTTGTTTTTCTCATTCGCTTTGTTCTGTAATGATCCTTTTGAAGAGGAAACAGAACATGTAATTTGCGGGGCCCATCGAATCCCGTCACAACTCATTAGAATTATGTGAAAGAGATGAAGCAGTGTCGGTTCCTCACCTCTGTGGTAATGGCTGTAAGGTAACGTATACTAGTACAGAACCAGTGACCGGCCGACAGCAGGACCCCTAAGCTGGCCCATGCATACCGTACTCCTCCTGCCCTATAACACTATATGAGACCTTCAACATCTAAGTAAGACCTAAACTGTCCAAGAAAAGTCTATAATACACAGAGTATACCACTGCAGTCATAATGCAACGCCACATTGATATTTGCAAAATTTACTTTCTTACAATATTTGCTTTATTATAGTCTATGGTGTGAGTGTCATCATCTCTTTGTCCAACTCAACACAGTATACAGCACATATGTAAAAAAAAAAAATGCTATCTTCTTAAAGGGATAATCAACTGATACCAGAGAGTTATATAGATTTGTAAATTACTCTGTTTACAAATCTCCAGTCTTCCAGTACTTATCAGCTGGTGTATGTCCTGCAGGAAGTGGTGTATTCTTGCTCTCTGCTGCCACCTCTGTCCATGTAAGGAATTGTCCAGAGCAGCAGAAAATCCCCATAGAAAACCCCACCTGCTCTGGACAGTTCCTGACATGGACTGAGGTTGCTGCAGAGAGCACTGTGCAGCACATACAGCAGCTGATAAGTACTGGAAGACTGGAGACTTTTAAATTTAAATAATTTACAAATCTGTATAACTTTTTGGTACCAGTTGATTTGGGGAAGAAAATAATAACAACTTTTCGCTGGAGTCCCCCTTAAAACATAAAAAAACTTGTTAAGCCATGCACGCCAATTTTCAGAGTATACATTTTTTGTCTTATTTTGTGCCACTTCCCCCCCAATTTTGTGTGATTTATGGTACATGGGCATTCAGGAAGAGGTGGGACCTCCCACAGACCCATAAAGTTCAAATGTTGCTGTGAAACATATCCTAAAATTGCAAGTTATCCAGAGGATAGGAGATAGCTAGCTGATCGGTGGGGATCCCAGTAGTCAGTCCTCCATCATCCTCTTCATCTGGGATAACTTTCTACCCCTTTAATTAATTCCCCTATAGCTCTCACAATACCAACCTCTGTCCATTGGTTAATAATAATAATAATAATAATAATAATAATAATCATCATCATCATAAAAACAATAATAATAGTAATAATAATAATAATCATAAAAACAATAATAGTAATAATAAAAATAATTGTAACAGTAATAATAATAATAATAATAATAATAACAATAATAATAGCAGCTGCAATAATAATAATATAATAATGATGATAATAATATTAACCCTTTAAGAACCCGGACCAAAATGACCCAGTGGACCACGCAAATTTTCATTTTTGTGTTTTCGTTTTTTTCCCTAAGAGCTCTAGCACTCTTAGTTTTCTATCTACAAGGCCATGTGGGGGTTTGTTTTTTACAGGAATAGCTATACTGTGTAATGGCGTCATTCATTTTACCATAACATGTATGATGGAATCCCAAATATATTATTTATGAAGATATAAATTGGTAAAATCCTAAAAAAGAATGCAATATGGTAACGTTTGGGGGGTTCCTGTGTCTACGTAATGCACAATATGGTAACAGCGACATGATACTATTACTCTATAGGTCAGTCTGAACACAACCATATGCAGGTTACACAGATTCTCTAATGTTATATATATTTTTTTTTTATTAAATCCTTTTTTTTTTTGCAATTAATTATTAATAAAATGGGCCTATTGTGAGGCTTATAACTGTTTTAGTTTTTCACCTACGGGGCTGTGTGTGGTGTCATTTTTTGCGCCATGATCCCTAGTTTTAATAATTCCCTTTTTGTGTAGATCGGACGTTTTGATCACTTTTTAATACGTTTTTTTTTGCATATAATGTAACAAAAAAAATCGATAATCCTGGCGCTTTTTCCCCTTTTTCCGTTTACGCCGTTCGCGATGGCGATTGTTATCTTTTAATAGATCGGACAATTACGCACGTTACGGTATATAATATGTCTATCTATTTTTAAAAGTTTTATTTATATAATGGGAAAGAGTGTGATTTTAACTTTTATTGAGGGAGGGGCTTTAGGGTAGTTATAAAAACATTTTTACTTTTTTTTTTTTTTTTTTTTTAACATTTTAAGTCCCTTTAACTCTTTGAGGACCAGGCCCAAAATAACCCAGTGGACCGCGCAAATTTTGATCTTTGCGCTTTTGTTTTTTCCCTCCTCCCCTTCTAAGAGCTCCAGCACTCTCAGTTTTCTATCTACAGGCCATGTAAGGGCTTGATTGTTACAGGAATAGTTGTACTTTGTAATGGCGTCTTTCATTTTACCATAACATGTATGATGGAATCCCAAATATATTATTTAAATCGTAAAAAAAAATATGCAATATCGTAACTTTGGGGGGTTCCTGTGTCTACGTAATGCACTATATGGTAACAGCGACATGATACTATTACTCTATAGGTCAGTCCGAACACAACCATATGCAGGTTACACAGATTCTCTAATGTTATATATTTTTTTTATTTAATTCTTTTTTTTGGCAATTAATTATTAATAAAATGGGCCTATTGTGACACTTATAACTGTTTTATTTTTTCACCTACGGGGCTGTATGGGGTGTCATTTTTTCCGCCATGATCTCTAGTTGTTATTAATACCATATTTGTGAAGATCGGACGTTTTGATCACTTTTTATTAATTTTTTATATATATAATGTAACATAAAATCGGTAATCCGCAAGACTTTTTTCCCTCTTTTCATCTACGCCGTTCATCGTTTGCAATGACGCTTGTTATATTTTAATAGATCGGACAATTACGCACGCTACGGTATATTATATGTTTATTTATTTATTTTTATATGTTTTATTTAAATAATGGGAAAGGGGGTGGTTCAAACTTTTATTGGGCGAGGGGTTTTGGGGTAGTGTGTTAGTGATTTTAACTTTTTTTTTTTAATACATTTTAAGTCCCTTTGGGGGACTTGTACATACACTACTTTTATTTTCATTACTGATCACTGCTATGCCATAGGCATAGCATTGATCAGTGTTATCGGTGCTCTGCTCATTGAGCCTGCCTGTGCAGGCTCAGAGAACAGATCGCCGATCAGACTGCGCGGAGGCCGGTGAGAGACCTTTGGCGGTCCGTTTTAACCCCCTCGCGATCGCTGCAACCTGTGATTAACGGTGAGGTGCCGGCTGCTTACTGCAGCCAGCCCCCACCTCCTATGAAGCGTGCTCCACTCTGGAGCGCATGTCATAGCAAAGGACGTACCGGTACACCCTAGGTCACCTAGGGGTTCATAGTAAAAATAATAGCAATAATAATAGTAATATTAATAATAATAACAACAATAATTAAATGCTGTCCAGACTCCTGAAGAAGCAGGTAGACAGCCAATAACTGATAACGAACGCTCGCGCCTATAGTCACGTATTCAGTCTCCTGATCTGAACATCCATGAACATCTTGGGGACATTTCATCACTCTGGATGTTGAAACTAGAGGAACAAGGAGGATTTGTTTCTTACTAACATTGGGAATGGAAGGGTATAAGTCAGCGTGATCCCAATGATCCTGTGCTCCTAACAATGTGGGCTTCTACTGTGTATACAGCAATGTTCTTGTGTCTGGAGAACAATATGGGCTGATGTGGTGCAATGTGGTGTTGAATTATACAGATGGAGCAGTGTTTATTGCTGCAGTGTGGTGTTGGATCATACAGGTGGAGCAGTATGTATTACTGAAGTTTGGTGTTGGATTATACAGATGGAGCAGTGTTTATTGCTGAAGTGTGGTGTTAGATTATACATGTGGAGTGGTATGTATTAGTGCAGTGTAGTGTTGGATTATACAGGTGGAGCGGTATGTATTAGTGCAGTGTGGTGTTAGATTATACAAGTGGAGCAGTATGTATTAGTGCAGTGTGGTGTTAGATTATACAAGTGGAGCAGTATGTATTAGTGCAGTGTGGTGTTGGATTATACAGGTGGAGCAGAATGTAATTGTGCAATGTGGTGTTGGGTACATAGGTGCAGCAGTATTTATTTCTGCACTGTTGTGCTAATTTGGTGCTGCTCTGGGATATTATGTGCGCTACATGGCAGTCTCTGGCACTGCGTAGTAGTATGTGTTTGTTGTTGAGGCCCCAGCATCACCATGGATCACCAGGTGAGGCCCAAAGACAACAGAAAAAAAGAACTATTGCCCCACACTCTGGGAAAACTACATACTGCTTCACCTGTATATTCCAACAACACACTGCAGCAATAAACACTGCTCCACCTGTATAATTCAACACCAAACTTCACTAATACATACTGCTCCACCTGTATAATCCAAGACCACACTGCAGAAATAAACACTGCTCCACCTGTATAATTCAACACCAAACTTCACTAATACATACTCTTCCACCTGTATAATCCAAGACCACACTGCAGCCATAAACTTTGCTCCATCTGTATAATCCGATACCACACTGCAGCAATAAACACTGCTCCACCTGTATAATCCAAGACCACACTGCAGCAATAAACACTGCTCCACCCGTATAATCCAACACCACACTGCAGCAATAAACATTGCTCTATCTGTATAATGTACCAGGATTGACCATCCCCAGAAGTTGAATAACCATAATTTACTTTATTATATTTTACAAGTAAGGTCCCAGACACCTCTTGACCTTGTTCAATGAAGCAACCATCACAGTATCATATGGTGGAAGTTCCACAGCGTCCTTGCTACAGATTGAAGACGAAGGCCTTCATCCTCATCAGTTTATGATGCTTTTACATTTTCTAGGAAGATTATAATCAGTTCATACACAACCCCCATCCTCCATAGCCCAGCAGCCTATATCTGGAGGAAACATGTATACGCATCTAATGGGGTTACATAAGGAGTATTTGTTATTACTGAGCTCATTGTTTTAGGCTAGAGGAGTCTGGGAGCGCAGGCCTCAGGAAGGTAGTCTCCAGATCTGCTCAGTATGTTCTGTCCCCGGCTGTCAGTATAGTCCCTTGCACTTCATGACAGACATTTCCAGAGGGCACCCCGGGCCTCTCCTCTGTGCTCCGATATCAGGCAGTTCCTGGAAAGCCTTTCCATTATATAGCATGTCAGGATGTGGTGATGAAGTCCAGCGTCAGGCAGAGCCGAGCTTCTCTCATAACCGGAATAAATGAGCCTCAGGACGAGGTCGAGGAGTCAGAGATTAGAATCAGAGGCTGAAGAGGCATAGGTGAGGGTGAATGCACACATAGTAGGACTGGCGGAGTTCTCTGTATGGCCGCCATCCCACTCAGTGCTTGTAACCTTCATCTGAATAATAATAAAATTGCAGAAGCTGTTGGACTTAAAGGGGATCTGCGATGTGCTCTGAAAAATCTAGCTGGCAGCATCCACTGATATAGTCACCCATATACTAATTCATTACCCCAATCACTATTAGTGCTCTTATCCTATACACCAGGGATGGGGAACCTCGGCCCTCCAGCTGTTACAAAACTACAATCCCCATCATGCCTGGACAGCCAAAGCTGTCCAGGGCTGAAGGTTCCCCATCCCTGATGTATACTATGGAGCCCCTATACTGTTGAGTGCATGGACACCATTGCTCAGTTCTTTATAGGAAAAATGCTCAGATTTACACTTGACTGCCCCCTTAAAGGGGTATTTTTTTCATTCAAATCAACTGGTTTTAGAACGTTTAATAGATTTGTGTTTACTTCTATTTAAAAATCTCCAATCTTCCAGCACTTAGCAGCTGCTGTATGTCCTGCAGGAAGTGGTGTATTCTTTCCAGTCTTACACAGTGCTCCCTACTGCCATCTATGTCCATGTCAGGAACTGTCCAGAGCAGCAGCAAATCCCCATAGAAAACCTCTCCTGCTCTGGACAGTTCCTGACATGGACAGAGGTGGCAGCAGAGAGGCTGGAAAGAATACACCCCTTCCTGCAGGACATACAACAGCTGATAAGTACTGGAAGGCTGGAGATTTTTATTTTTTTTTTTTAAATAGAAGCAAACTACAAATCTATATAACTTTTGAAAAGCAGTTAATTTGAAAGAAAAAGATTTTCGCCGGAGTACCCCTTAACAGGGCAAAGGCTGCAGTAATGTCCATAGACTGTCAAGGGGAAGGTCACCAGTTCTCAGTGTCTCATGAACCCGAGCGCTCTCCCCCTATTCTATCTAGTGGCTCCTTAGCATATTGTGCTGGAACTAATAGTACCTTCTTATATGTTATAGATCAAATAATAGGGGAGAACTGATTCTGAACGTTGCTCTGTTTCACTCCTTGCTGAGTTAATTGGATTCCACCACACCCGTCCGTTTCTCCTGCTTTCTTTGTTCTGGGCTGCAGAGGGTTAAGCTTGTTGTGGGTGATAGTTTCTTCACCAATCATGTTCCTTCCTTACCAGTCTCTGATGTGTGTAGTTTGGATGTCAGAGGACTGGTCCAATCATGCCCTGGACTGGGACTCTGACATCCCATAAGAATACCTCTGGCCCTCTCATCAATGCTGCTGTAAGTCTATTTGGATTTGACTGACATTTGAATAATAACTATATTGCTATTTTGGATCTTTTGACCTCTGGCTTACCCTTCTCTGTTTTTTTTATTTACCTGCTGATTTAGTTCTGTATTTTCCTACTTGTTTTTCTGACCTATTTCTGTACAACCATTATTTAGTGTTTGTTTGTGTGCACCTTGGCATAGGAGCCAGTTGACCAGTTGTCACTGACTGCCATGGGTCACATGGGTAAGTAGGCAGTTGGGGGGCATAGCATTAGGGCTCACCTACCTATTCACCCTGGTCGTATGTTCCTAATATATACTCTGTATAAAAAAAAAATGCAAAGCAGCTCATTTGAACCTTCAATCTATGAGGGAGTGGGAGGCTACAGCAAGGAAAGATTAAGAATAATAAAAGCTTATAGCGTGCATTAAAAATATATAAATAAGCTAAGCCTAAATACAATCCAGAATAATACAAAAGGCTCACCAAACATGGCAGAAAGAAATGTTCTAATAGTAAATAATGTACGGGCAACAAAAGGCAGAAAAGCCCGAGGTAAACTGGTGACTGGAAAATGCAATTAATATAATAAAGAAAAAGCCAATACTTTGTTACTTAAAGGAGAAGTACAGTGAAAATTTTTATTATTCTATTGTATTGCCCCCCAAAAGTTATACAAATTACCAATATACACTTATTACGGGAAAGGCTTATAAAGTGATTTTTTCCATGCACTTACTACTGCATCAAGGCTTCACTTCCTGGATAACATGGTGATGTCACTTCCTGGATAACATGGTGACGTCACTTCCTGGATAACATGGTGACGTCACTTCCTGGATAACATGATGACGTCACTTCCTGGATAACATGGTGATGTCACTTCCTGGATAATATGGTGATGTCACTTCCTGGATAATATGGTGATGTCACTTCCTGGATAACATGGTGATGTCACTTCCTGGATAACATGGTGATGTCACTTCCTGGATAACATGGTGATGTCTCTTCCTGGGTAACATGGTGATGTCACGCCCCGACTCCCAGAGCTGTGCGGGCTGTGGCTGCTGGAGAGGATGATGGCAGGGGGACACTGAGGGACACAGGGCACTGGAGGGACACTGAGCATCCCTCTGCCATCATCCTCTCCAGCAGCCACAGCCCGCACAGCTCTGGGAGTCAGGTCGTGACATCACCATATTATCCAGGAAGTGACATCACCATTTTTATCCAGGAAGTGACGTCACCATGTTATCCAGGAAGTGACATCACCATGTTATCCAGGAAGTGACGTCACCATGTTATCCAGGAAGTGACATCACCATGTTATCCAGGAAGTGAAGCCTTGATGCAGTAGTAAGTGCAGGGAAAAAGCACTTTATAAGCTTTTCCCGTAATAACTGTATATTGGTGATTTGTATAACTTTTGGGGGGCAATACAATACTTTAATAAAAATGTTCGCCGGACTTCTCCTTAAACACCAGATACAAGTGTCCCAACCTTCACCCCAACACCCCTTTACTGCACGACTTCTTCAGGGGAACCTGAGGCCTAGGAGACAGAAAAGGGCAGGGAGCGGGTTACACCCTATTTTTTTTTTTTAAGAAACAACTGAATAAAGGCATTTTAAATCTTCCCCTCTGTACTGTGTATGTATAGTCATAGCCAAATCAGCAGGTAGGCCCCCCCCTCTTTGTTTTGTGGCATCACACGGACGCCGGTTTTGGAGTCGGCTTGTTTACTCCTGGGTCTCTGACCTGTCATGAGAAACTGAAAAGTTCCATCCTCCATAATTCCCTAAGTTTTCCGGCTCATCTTCACATAACAAGAGGAGGGGGAGCGACACTCAACAAATAAACAAGCGGCTTTGTGATCCAGATCATCCTGAATAATGAAGCCATTCTCATCCCCGCCGGGAATCTCATGTGAATACGACACAAGGATCGCAGCTCAGGAGGGAAGAGAACTTGGGAATCCAGAGAATGGAATCGATATGATCTGTAATGGAGATGAAAGTGGTTCCATCCTGTGCAATATGTTCCAGTGATCGGAGCAGTTATAGTTTCTGCCTTGTGTTAGTGCAGCCACACTGACTGCAAAACTACAACTCCCAGCAGGGCTGGACTGGGACTAAAATGGAGCCCTGGCATATAAAGCACCTTACCAGCCCAGCACATAAATCATCATATAATAGAAAGACATTGCTGTGTTCCCAAATGGTAGTTGGGTCTCTTTGTGCCCCTATATAGTGGTTAGGTCCCCTCTGTGCATCCAGATAGGTAGCCTCCCTGGTAGTAGTTGGTAGTATCCCCCGCGTAGCTATTCTTACTGCTACTTAGTCCCCCCATTGTATCACCCATGCAGGCAATCCTCCCCCATGTAGGTAATCCTCCTGTAGGCAATCCTCCCCCATGTAGGTAATCCCCCTGTAGGCAATCCTCCCCCATGTAGGTAATCCCCCTGTAGGCAATCCTCCTCCATGTACTGTAGGTAATCCCCCTGTAGGCAATCCTCCTCCATGAAGATAATCCCCCTGTAGGCAATCCTCCCCCATGTAGGTAATCCCCCTGTAGGCAATCCTCCTCCATGAAGATAATCCCCCTGTAGGCAATCCTCCCCCATGTAGGTAATCCCCCTGCAGGCAATCCCCCCCATTTAGGTAATCCCCCTGTAGGTAATCATCCTCCATGTACTGTAGGTAATCCCCCTGTAGGCAATCCTCCTCCATGTACTGTAGGTAATCCCCCTGTAGGCAATCCTCCTCCATGAAGATAATCCCCCTGTAGGCAATCCTCCCCCATGTAGGTAATCCCCCTGTAGGCAATCCTCCTCCATGAAGATAATCCCCCTGTAGGCAATCCTCCCCCATGTAGGTAATCCCCCTGTAGGCAATCCTCCCCCATGTAGGTAATCCCCCTGTAGGCAATCCTCCTCCATGAAGATAATCCCCCTGTAGGCAATCCTCCCCCATGTAGGTAATCCCCCTGTAGGCAATCCTCCTCCATGAAGATAATCCCCCTGTAGGCAATCCCCCCCATTTAGGTAATCCCTCTGTAGGCAATCCTCCCCCATGTAGGTAATCCCCCTGTAGGCAATCCTCCCCCATGTAGGTAATCCCCCTGTAGGCAATCCTCCTCCATGAAGATAATCCCCCTGTAGGCAATCCCCCCCATTTAGGTAATCCCTCTGTAGGCAATCCTCCCCCATGAAGATAATCCCCCTGTAGGCAATCCTCCTCCATAAAGATAATCCCTCTGTAGGCAATCCTCCCCCATGAAGATAATCCCCCTGTACGCAATCCTCCCCCATGTAGGTAATCCCCCTGTAGGCAATCCTCCTCCATGAAGATAATCCCCCTGTAGACAATCCTCCCCCATGTAGGTAATCCCCCTGTACGCAATCCTCCCCCATGTAGGTAATCCCCCTGTAGGCAATATTCCCCCATATAGGTAATCCCCCTGTAGGCAATTCTCCTCCATAAAGATAATCCCCCTGTAGGAAATCCTCTTCCATATAGGTAATCCCCCTGTAGACAATCCATCTCCGTGTAGGTAATCCCCAGGCCAGCTCACCTCCGCCTCTTGTGGCCAGAGGCATAATGATGCCTGCTGCCACAAGAGTGACTGACTAAGCGGGGAGCCAATGGCTCCTCACTCTGTCACTACACCTCTTTTAACTGTATGAGCTGAGCTGATTAGGAACGCATGTAGTTAAAGGCACAGGCGTCACTCCTGGTGATTTGCATGGAAACAGCAAAATCAAAATAAGGCAGCTGTGACCGGCCCACAAAGGGGACTGGCCCATCTGGCATTTGCCCAACATGCCAGATAGCCAGTCCAGCCCTGACTCCCAGCATATCCTGCAGTTTCCCAACAGCCCTGGAGACTCATGTTTGAAACCAAGTAATATTTATCCTACTATGGGTATAAGCTGAAGGCCGCACTCCTTTATGGCGGGGCTGTGTCTTTAATATCTTTCCTACAGCAAATTAAATAGAATTATTAGGCAATAACATTGTAGCCAAATCATCGCTCAGACAGGAAACTAGTTAGAATGTAATAAGTCAGCAGAGATTTCGGGAGCGCTCCTTGGTAACCGTTTCATGTCCTCAAAAAAGAAGATAGACAGATAGAAACCCCGCATGTAAAAGGGCTAAAGCTTTGGATAGAAAGTCTATATCGTAGCATAATGTCAGACAAATGCACAAAAGCAAAGTAAATGTTATACAGTATAACTCTATATGGGCACAGCTCCATGTGTGTCAACAGCAAATACACATAGTAGTATAACAGCAGCCAAAGCAAGAAGGGTAAGCACAAAATAGGAGAAGGACAGATAAAAAGGAGTTTAAAGAGGAACTCTAGAGAGAAAAAGAAATGTTTTCAAATCAACTGGTGTCAGAGAGTTATTCATATCTGTAAATTACCTCTTTTCTCAATTTCCAGTACTTATCATCTGCTGTATGCCCTGCAGGAAGTGGTGTATTCTCTCCAGTCTGACACCGTGCTCTCTGCTGCCACCTCTGTCCATGTCAGGAACTGTCCAGAGCAGGATAGGTTTTCTATAGGGATTTGCTACTACTCTGGACAGTTCCTGACATGGGCAGAGGTGGCAGCAGAGAGCACTGTGTCAGACTGGAGAGAATACACCACTTCCTGCAGGACATACAGTACCTGATAAGTACTGGAAGTCTGAAGATTTTTAAATAGATGTCATTTACAAATCTGTATAACTTTCTGACACCAGTTGATTTGGAAACTATTTTTTTCTCCGGAGTTCCCCTTTAAAGTGGTAAAAACCAGACATAAAAAAGACTGCAAAGCATTCCTTGCTACCTGGACAAATCAGTTTTTGTGAAATGTGTGTTGGATGTGGTTAGTTACCTGGTTGGCTACTTAGTAGACTTTTTATTTGCCCACCACCGGGCTGCTCCATGTACTGGGGCGGGCAACGAACAAAGGCAAATGTTTTGTAAAATTTGTACTTAATCCGATCCGATCATTGCTGAATGACTTCTTTCATCTCTAATTCTTACTCTGGGCCTTCTAGTATTATTATTATCATTGTGTACCTATGTTTGTACCTTTTGGGATACACGGTGCCAGGTTACCTCTGCCGCAGGTGCCGTGTTCTGTGCTCCTCCCCGCTCCTGTGCTTGTATAATGCTGCAGTACCTGTTTCTGCCTGTAGGGGGTGCACACTCTCCCTTTCTGCCTCCTAAAGTATTTGTGTACACACCCAAACCTTCCCACCCTTCCACCTTGCCCACCGTGCCTGAGCGAGGACGCAACTGTAATCGTATATATATAGAATAAAGTATATATATAGAATATAGTGACTTATCAACGGTTGTACAGAACTTTTTCAGTGTCTAGTTAAAATTTTTGGATTTATTTTGCCGTTACGATCTTACAGCATGACGGCCAATTGGACTGGATGACCAAGTCCGTTGTGATTTCAGTACACCACGTACAGGGGACGTACAGGGATAAAACCAGGCATAGAAAAAAACAATACATTTATAGAATACAAAAAGTCTTTGTTTTTCTGAATCTTTATGTAATTGGATAACAAAGGACAATAGATAATTCATAGATAAGTTACGGAACATTGGACCTGATCCCTGGAGAGTTCTGTGGATTTGTGGTTGGTGATGGGATACATAGAGATGAGTGAGTATACTATGCACTCCAGTATCGGGGGGCTCAGCGGTACTTGGTGCACCAGACACCCCGCTGCCCAATAGGAGGAGGCCCCTGAAAAAATCCTTAAGTCTCCTAGTGGACTTAATGGGGTTTGTCACTCGATATTGGATTTGGATATATTAAAGGGAAACTCCAGCAAATTTTTTTTTCTTTCGAATCAACTGGTTTCAGAAAGTTATATAGATCTGTAAATTACTTATATTTAAAAATCTCCAGTACTTATGAGCTGCTGTATGTCCTGCAGGAAGTGGTGTATTCTTTCCACTCTGACTCAGTGCTCTCTGCTGCCACCTCTGTCAATGTCAGGAACTGTCCAGAGCAGCAGCAAATCCCCATAGAAAACCTCTCCAGCTCTGAACAGTTCCTGACATGGACAGAGGTGGCAGCAGAGAGCACTGTGTACCAGTTGATTGAACAAAAAATGCCTGTGTACTGTGTACCCCTTTAATATGTGCACTATTTGTAATTCTCTACTCTTGAAGCACTGTCGTTCCATTCACTGCCAACTCCATTTTACCAGTACATGTAGACCGGAAAGAATACACCACTTTCAGTAGCTGATAAGTACTGGAAGACTAGACATCTTTAATTAGAAGTAAATTACAAATGTATATAACTTTATGGCAGCACAATTCGGAGTACCCCTTTAGGAGTAATAATACAAGCTCATAAAACAGCATATAAAGTAGGACTTCCTTGTAAACCAGTTCCTGGCTGAGGATGGGCAGACAGCTGGGTCCTTGGTTCTTCCTCGAGTCCTCTCTGCCATGATGACATTGCTCTGACCCTGCCCTTCCTAGAGAACGTCAGTGCTTGGACACACACTTGTATTCAGAATCATGTAGTAGGAACAACAATCATCCATCAGATTCCGATCACATAACATTAGGTCATACGTTATAACGTCGGGGGATGGGTATCATGTATTTTATATGGATGAGACCCAAATGAGTCTGATTTCTGTTTCTGGCTTATAAACCCGTCTGACAGCAGCTAAAACAGGTCGGTCAGGTAGACGGGTAGACTGGCATCAGGACATCGAGGTTTCATCCTCGCTTACACAAAACATTGTTTCATTCAGCTTCGATGCCGCCTAACATTAACTATGGAATCATCAGCGTTATCAATGCCAAATATCTACCTGCAATGTTTCTTCTAATATGATCAATCCACAAAGTAGAGAATTAAAGGGGTATTCCGCTCATATATAACTTCTGATATGTTGCTGCCCATGGTGAGACTAACAATTCCTTCCATACTTGTGTTAACTATTTAGTCTCCTTCCCCCAGTTCTGAGCTGCTGCTTTCTGTTGAAGACACAAAAATCTGTGTGAGAGCTTTTCTCCCCCTCCTCCCCTCTCCCTTCTGAGACAGCTGATGTAAATAAGTCCATGGCAGGCTTTATCTGCAACATTGTAGCTTCTTTGTAATGTTGGGAGGGTTTTTCACAGGGAGTTCCTCAGCAATTTGACCTCAGATTAACACTGTCAGCATTACAAAGAAGCTACAATGTTGCAGATACAGCCTGCCAGGGACTTGTTTACATCATCTGTCTCAGAAGGGAGGGGGGGAGACTAAGAGAAAAGCTCATATACAGATCTTTGTGTTTTCAGCAGAAAGCAGCCTCTCAGAACTGGAGGAAGGAGACTGAATAGATAATAACAAGTATGGAAGGATTTGTTAGTCTCATCCTGTTCTCATTCCTATACCAATACACACTAGAGGTCAGTGACTGGGGCGGCACCTTGTTGGGAGGAGGCAAACACCACTCCACCACCGTGCAAACAGACACCCCCAGCGGTTAATCACTAACAATTGGTTAGAGAGTAAAAAATCTGAAACTTCTACTTCAGTCTTTCCAATGCTGTCAAACTAAATTAGCTGATTCAGAGCAATGTATAGCAATTGCCTCAATAGAATAGCATTAAAGGGGTACTCCGGTGAAAATTTATGTACTTCTATTTAAAAATCTCTAGTCTTCCAGTACTTTTCAGCTGATGTATGTCCTGCAGGAAGTGGTGTATTCTTTCCAGTCTGACACAGTGCTCTCTGCTGCCACCTCTGTCCATGTCAGGAACTGTCCAGAGCAGCAGCAAATCCCCATAGAAAACCTCTCCAGCTCTGGACAGTTCCTGACATGGACAGAGGTGGCAGCAGAGAGCACTGTGTACCAGTTGATTAAAAAAAAAAATGCCTGTGTACTTTGTACCCCTTTAATATGTGCACTATTTGTAATTCTCTACTCTTGAAGCACTGTCGTTCCATTCACTGCCAACTCCATTTTACCAATACATGTATAGGTGTCAGCGTTTCCCGGTATAATGCATCCGGCTGAACTCTCTGACCCAGTCATTCCCAAAATTTCTTCACTGTATTACAAATCTGATGGTGGTGGATCGGCTCCAACTCCGCAAACTGATAAATGACATAACAGCCCATAATAGGTTATGAGAATAAGAGAATTTTATCAGTAATGTTGTAATGGTTGTAGCTGGACTATAAAACAACAGTCAGGCAGCAGGAGGAAGGCCGCCCCTCGCCCTCTCACCCCTCGCCCCTCGCCAAAAAGCACTCTCCTTTTTCTTGTGTTTGTTAGGCCGGCCATACTTCCTTCCTTAGCTCGTTGTATGTCATTAGCATGTAATGTTATGCAATGCCACCATGTGACTAATGTGATCGCCATCGCTTTGCTGGCAATTTAGAGGAAATGGTGGAATTGCTAAATAATATATATATATATTACTGGATAGCATTGCTTTTGGTTTCTTAAAACGCCACAGACCATTTCATCAGCTAAAAAATGCATCAGAAACCGTTATACTTATAGCGAAAAACAAAACAACAACTCCCCTCTGCATGAAAATGGCAACAATAAAAATAGCGGAACACTGCGCAAAAATAAAAATAAATAAAGGTTTTAGGAGTCAAAACAGTTAAAACTAGTACATCATAAAAAAACAAACTACTATACTGCTATAACTGACCTGAAGAATCAAGAGAACATGTCATTAGATACTTCTAACCACTTTCACATTAAAAACAAGTGTGGTGTACTAATACGCCTCCGTTGATGATGTGATTATGGAGGAGCGGACAGTCACTTGCCAGATGTTGAGGTGTGACTCCACTCCGGTGGTGGTTGGCCGAGATACAGCCGGACCTTGAGGTGTTATTTGGTGACACCAGTGCCGGTGTAGCAGGCCAGTTTAACCCCCATCCAGATTATACCCGGGTATAAAATGGCCTAGGCCAGAGAATACCCCGGGGTATAAAATACCCTAGGCCAGAGTATACCCCGGGGTATGAAATAGCCTAGGCCAAACTATACCCCTCCAGGCCAGAATATACCCCAGGGTATAAAATAGCCTAGGCCAGAGTATACCCGGGGTATAATCTAGCCTAGGCCATTTTAACACCGGGTATAGTCTGGGCTGGGGGTATACTCTGGCCTGTTACTCCGGGACGGTGTAGTGACCCTCCCGGACTATCGAATCTGCCACCCACAGAAAGGGTAAGTGTCCCAAGGTTGTGGTGTATACTGTGTCGGTGTAAGGCGAAAGATCACAGAGTCTCTTTACCATAAATAAGTTTGTTTTTACTGAAGAATACGTGCTTGCAGCAGGATACACAATTATAACGTTTCTCTTGATAAAGCACTGGATAATACACTTGATAACACTTGTAGATAAATACTTGGCAATACAGCAACCAAATCTGCAATAAGAATACAGTGTGAGAAATAGTCGTGCCGACTGAGTAGCTTGTGGAGTGATGCAGAGAAGCAGGGTAGCAGAGAGGAGCATGTCGTGAGAGTCTCAACCCAGGTAGTACTGTGCTCTGCCGGGATGTTGTAGGATGAGGTATAATAGTGTTTAGAAGAAGAAGAAGAAGAAGAAGAGAACACATGTGCACATGTATTGACCTTTGATTAGTCTTCACACCACCTTTGCCCACTAGATTTGGCCGAACCATCCTAGAGGGTGACACAGGCCCCAGACCTTGTTACCTGAGATGAGTGGAATGCTGAGTGTTCCCTGCTGACAACCACGCTGCGAGATAGAGTTCCTAGGCTTACTGCAACTTTGCTCTGTCTGGATCAGTTCCTAGCCTCTGTGGCTTTTGTGCATACTGTCCTGCTCTGTTACTCTCCTAGTGCACAGCATGGGTTGAGGTTGTCTCTGACATGTCCTCTCCTGAGAGGGGTTTAACACTGCATAGTGTTGTGTAGCATCACTGAGAAGAAACTGTTAGCTGTGTATTGTCTGACGTCCTACCCATATGGAGCTCTGGCTAAGACTGAACCTTTGAGGATATGGGGACCTGGCAGAGGGCCAGGGCCCAGAGAGGACCAATGTAGAGAGCTGTCTAGCTTGTGTTCTTCCTCTACAACGTCCAACGCGAAAAGACCCATGCGTTTTCTCCACCCATGTGACTTCCTTCCTCCAGGGCATCTTAAGTGCGCTGTGAGTGGGTAAAGAGTGCAAACAGAAGAAGTAAAGAGAGAGGTGATAGGAAAGAAGTACAGATTGTTATTGCTTCACAGATCCATGTGACATACAGATAAACAATAACCCTTTACACACTTCAGCTGTGCAGCTTTTGAACACACATATCTTATACAGCGACATCTAGTGGCAAAGCTTTATCACTACTTTCATCACCACATAAGTACAATAAATACAGGCATTTACGAAGGGTGTATTTAGTAACACCCATGGTAGGACACCATCCCTACCTACCAAACCTTCTCCTATGTCACTATCCTTACCTACCAAACATTCTCCTATGTCACTATCCTTACCTACCAAACCTTCTACTATGTCGCTATCCTTACCTACCAAAACTTCTCCTATGTCACTAACCTTACCAATATACACCATTACCAACAACCCTCTAATATCTCTCCTTCCCCAACCACAAATCCACTGAACTCTCCAGGGATTGAGTCCAGTTTTCTCTAGCTTTTCTATCTGCTCTTTACGGGGAACTGTATCAGTTTTTACTGAAGTCCAAATAGGCAATATCCACGGCGCCTTCACCTGTGACATAAACAAAGAAATAAATGCGATTAGTCCGACATGATCTGCCTGCAGTAAAGCCATGCTGGTTGGGTTCCATCAAATTGTTCCATTATGTTCTTTTTTTAATAATGTTTCCATAATTTTTACTACTACAGATGTCAGGCTAACTGGCCTGTAGTTACTGGCATCTTCTCTACTCCCCTTCTTGTGGATGGGTGTAACATTGGCCTTTCTTCAATCATCAGGAACATCTCCTAGTAGGAGGGATTGGTTATAAAGATCTGTCAGGGGGGCAGCAATCACAGATCCGAGGTCTTTAAGAAGCCTGGGGAGAACCCATCGCCTTATTCAACTTTAAACGGAAAAGTTCCTCCTAAAGATCGTCCTCTGAAAACACTGGAGCTGAACCCATATAACAGGACCCAATGCTATGTGCTGCCATACTGTGATTGTGAAGGCCTCCTGAAAACACTGAGCAGTGAGCCCTGATGCTGAACCCACCAGCTGTCCCTACCTACTTGCCTCAAACGGCCCTAGGTAGCCGTGGACAACCACAAAGACGTTCCCTGTACTGGATACGTGCACACAGAACAAGACAGACAAACAAACACAATAGCAGATAATCAAACAAGCAAGGTTAGAACCAAACTTGCAGCGTAGTACAAAAGCAAGTTACAATCGAATAGTCAAAAAGTCAAGCCAGAGGTCAGGTAACAAAATCAAGCAAGCAGAGGGAGTTAGGACGGGGAGCGCAGGAATAGACATGGGGGAGCTGGGACCAGGGTATTAACCTAATAGCCAGCGCTGGGAGACTACCTCAGCTTAGTTTTATGCTGACCAAGAGCCCGGTCCGGATCCTCATTGGACCGGCGCTCTGATCTCCCAGGCTTCAGACAGGCAGAGGAACAAGTCAATCAAGGAGCCCGCTCAGCTGCACTAATCAGGTCTTTGCAGGGCTCTGGTTAACTCCTGCATTGCCGAATGCAGAGAAGCAGTCGGGTGTGTCACATAAATGCAAAAACCAAGCCCAGTTCACACCAGGTTACTGCACGATCCTGACAAAGATTATTCCGGTTGCCCAGAGCGACCAGCTTTTATGTTACCAGGGCAATGAGACCTGAAAGCTGAGCTGTGATTGGTTGCTATGTGCAACACAAAGACTATACTAGAAGACTGTACTATAAATGCCTATATATAATTACAATAAGTGCCATAAAGCTCCCCCTTGATGAATATATCCTATGCAGTGGAGCAGTTACCATAGCAACCCATCAAACTCCAGCTTTCATTTTCAGAGGCCTTTTAAAAAATGAGAGCTGGACTCTGGTTGCTAAGGGCAACTGCTCTATAGTTACTTAGCAACTGCTCTATAGTTACTTAGCAACTGCTCTATAGTTACTTAGCACAGGCTGTGATAACTGCCCCCGATAGTGTTATGGAGGGTGGAGGAGGGGAGCGCCTAAGTCCATAGTCACCATATCGCATCAGTCTCTGGCATATGATCATGTTGCTTCATTTCCTATAAACAATGTTATGATTAATCTGTTTAGGGATAGGGTGAGGGCGCGCCATTGTGCAGATCTACAGTGTGTAGAATTACCATCTTGGCAGTGGTTTCTAGGAGTTTTTCCCAATGGCAAGATCATGAGGTAAAATCTTTACAAAGCAGTACGGAGATCAGGCCGCCATTTTACTTAAAAAAGATTAGACCGGCCCTGAAGAAGTGATGCACTAGTGAAGAAACACGGTGAGTCATTTCCCTTTATCACGGGGGTCTGCGATGATGTCATCTGGCACCCAACGTAATACCTGTATGCCACAGGCTACATTCACATGCTGTGTACTTTTGTCCGTATATGCAAATGACCTATTCACTCCTATTGGGCTAATCACACATCCGTAATTTTACTGATCGGTGAATAGCCCATACACTATGCCATGACAAGCCCAGCATAGAACGTTCCATAGAAGTCTATGGAAGTGTTACAGAAGTATCCTCAGTAATGTCCGCAAAATACGGATCCATCATTCCGATGTCACTGATGTAGCTCTTCCTGGCAGCCATTTTAACAAGTGACTTCCCACTTTTACAGAACAGCAAAAAAAAAAAATATATATACACCCAGATTACGGATGACTTTTTTTGCGCATTTCGGAGATAATAGACGGTCGTGGAAATTCAGGAACGTGTGAATGTAGTCTTACTAAAGATGAACCTGTTTGCCTTTACACTGGCTGTCATCCTGATGATGTATGTAAACAAACATGGCGGACGCCTCCCCCATATACAAGCATTATATAAACTGCGATGCTATGTGTGTATATAATAAGCAATTATACAATAACAAAAGAGGAGCACACATAGGTGCACACCCAGTACAAGACATGTAATAGCTATCTGCAAGATGAAAACATCCGACACAAAGAACAACCGTGAACATCTATCCCTACCCGGTGATGAGAACATAAAATAACAAGCAGTCCAATAATACAAACCCACATCACAATCAATATATACCTGGAAGAAAATGACGTCCACAAAGTAACAAAGAAGATTAAGTTGAGACTGCATACAAGGAGAACAATGGAAAAAACATGTAGAGAAAGCAGGATACAAAAGGACTGCCTGCTACCACTGGGAACAACCCGACGTGTATTGCTGTGCTTTGTAACTTCATCAGGGATCATAAAAAAAAATACAAAAGAAGCCTGTAGAAATACACAAAAACTTAGAAACATAGAAGATTGTCGCAGAAAAAGCCCCCTCCTCCGGCCCATCTAGTCTTCTTAGTATTTCCGTTCTTATTAACCTTAGGATAGATATGTGTATATACCAGGCAGGTTACATTCAGTTATTGCAGATTTACCAACAACACCTGCTGAAAGTTTGTTCCAAGCATCTACTACTCTTTCAGTAAAGTAATTATTACCAGAAAAAGGCAAGAAAGGTTATGGTGCTAGACAAGGACTGGTGGTGGCATTGGTGTCAGGTAGACTGCAGTGCATTGTTGGATTACAAAAAAGAGAAGAGATATACAGCGCATGTGGGCAAGACAAGGAGCGAAGGTTACAGGGGTACTTCGGAGAAAATCTTTTTCTTTGAAATCAACAGGTTTTATAGATTTATAATTTACTTCTATCTGAAAATCTCCAGTCTTCCAGTACTTATCAGCTGCTGTATATCCTGCAGGAAGTGGTGTATTCTTTCCAGTCTGACCCAGTGCTCTCTGCTGCCACTTCTGTCCATGCCAGGAACTGTCCAGAGTAGGCTCACCTCCATTAAATTGCTTCTTTTTTACCTTTTACCTTTAGTTTTTCAACCACCTATTGGATTTTGTAATGAATCTATTGATTTCTCTGTCTATGTATCCACCCTCTGTGGACACATGTATTATATACTGTATATATGTACTGTATATATGTAAATGTATTGTATACTGTATATATGTACTGTATATATGTATATGGATTGTATACTGTATATATGTACTGTATATGTATTGTGTACTGTATATATGTACAGTATATATGTATATGGATTGTATACTGTATATATGTACTGTATATGTATTGTATACTGTATATATGTACTGTATATATGTATATGTATTGTATACTGTATATATGTACTGTATATATATTGTGTACTGTATATATGTACTGTATATGTATTGTGTACTGTATATACACTTCCGTTCAAAAGTTTGGGGGTCACCTAAACAATTTTGTGTTTTCCATGAAAAGTCACACTTCTTCACCACCATACATTGTGAAATGAATAGAAAATAGAGCCAAGACATTGACAAAGTTAGAAATAAGGATTTGTATGTGAAATAACATTGTTCTTACATGACACTTTGCTTCCGTCCCAGAATCCTCCTTTTGCAGCAATTCCAGCATTGCACACCTTTGGCATTCTAGCTATTAATCTGTTGGGGTAAGCTGGAGAAATTGCCCCCCACGCTTCTAGAAGAAGCTCCCACAAGTTGGATTGGTTGGATGGGCACTTCTGGCGTACCATACGGTCCAGCTGCTCCCACAACAGCTCAATGGGGTGGTGATCTGGTGACTGCACTGGCCACTCCATTACCTATGATAGAATACCAGCTGCTGCTTCTGCTGTAAATAGTTCTTGCACAATTTGGAGGTGTGTTTAGGGTCATTGTCCTGTTGTAGGATGAAATTGGCTCCAACCAAGCGCTGCCCACTGGGTATGGCATGGCAGTGCAGAGTGATAGCCTTCCTTATTCAGAATCCCTTTTACCCTGTACAAATCTCCCACCTTACCAGCACCAACCCCAGACCATCACATGACCTCCACCATGCTAACAGATGGCGTCAGGCATTCTTCCAGCATCTTCTCATTTCTTCTGCGTCTCACAAACGTTCTTCTTTGTGATCCAAACACCTCAAACTTGGATTCATCCGTCCACAACACTTTTTTCCAGTCTTCCTCTGTCCAATCTCTGTGTTCTTTTGCCCATCTTAATCTTTTTCTTTTATTGGCCAGTCTCAGATATGGCTTTTTCTTTGCCACTCTGCCCTGAAGCCCAAAATCCCGCAGCCGCCTCTTCACTGTAGATGGTGACACTGGTGTTTTGCGGGTACTATTTAATGAAGATGCCAGTTGGGGACCTGTGAGGCGTCTGTTTCTCAAACTAGAGACTCTAATGTGCTTATCTTCTTGCTTAGTTGTGCAATGCGGCCTCCCACTTCTTTTTCTATTCTGGTTAGAGCCTGTTTGTGCTGTCCTCTGAAGGGAGTAGTACACACCATTGTAGGAAATCTTCAATTTCTTAACAATTTCTCGCATGGAATAGCCTTCATTTCTAAGAACAAGAATAGACTGTCGAGTTTCAGATGAAAGTTCTCTTTTTCTGGCCATTTTGAGTGCTTAATTGACCCCACAAATGTGATGCTCCAGAAACACAATCTGCTCAAAGGAAGGTCAGTTTTGTAGCTTCTGTAACAAGCTAGACTGTTTTCAGATGTGTGAACATGATTGCACAAGGGTTTTCTAATCATCAATTAGCCTTCTGAGCCAATGAGCAAACACATTGTACCATTAGAAGACTGGAGTGATAGTTGCTGGAAATGGGCCTCTATACACCTATGTAGATATTGCACCACAAACCAGACATTTGCAGCTAGAATAGTCATTTACCACATTAGCAATGTATAGAGTGTATTTGTTTAAAGTTAGGACTAGTTTAAAGTTATCTTCATTGAAAAGTACAGTGCTTTTCCTTCAAAAATAAGGACATTTCAATGTGACCCCAAACTTTTGAACGGTAGTGTATGTATTGTGTACTGTATATATGTAAATGTATTGTATACTGTATATTACTGCATATGTATTGTGTACTGTATATGTATTGTATATGTATTGTATACTGTATATATGTACTGTATATGTATTATGTACTGTATATGTATTGTATACTGTATATATATATATACTGTATATGTATTGTGTACTGTATATATGTATTGTATATGTATTGTGTACTGTATATATGTACTGTATATATGTAATTGTTATGTATACTGTACATATGTATTGTATATGTATTGTGTACTGTATATATGTACTGTATATGTATTGTGTACTGTATATATGTACTGTATATGTATTGTGTACTGTATATATGTACTGTATATGTATTGTGTACTGTATATATGTACTGACTTCAGACTTTGTTCACACTTCTGCATTTTGTTCTGTTTGTTTTTTAAGGACTATGATTTAGTTTTTTCCTTCTAACCTTCCAATAGCCATAGACATAGCTGTTTCCCATAGGATAGGTTTTCCTTTTTAAAGCCCCCATAACGTTCAGTATATAATATACGAACCCCAAAAAAATAATGATGTGTAGGGTGGAAAAATTAAAAAGTAGTTCTGTCAATTTTGAGTTGTTTTTTTTGTTACTGTAAATTTATATTTTACATATACTGAAAATTATATAGATTTGTAATTTACTTCTATTTAAAAATGTCAATTCTTCCATTATTTATCAGCTGCCGTATGTCCTGCAGGAAGTGGTGTATTCTTTCTAGTCTGACACAGTGCTCTCTGCTGCCACCTCTGTCTGTGTCAGGAACTGTCCAGAGCAGGAGAGGTTTTCTATTTTTTTGAATGGAGCTGAATTGTAATACCTCACATAACCTAAGAACAAGGGTGGCGTTCTTTTTTTTTTTTTTTTTTTTGTAGCTGTGCTTTTTCTAATTCCTTTTTCCTGTATAACCCCTTTAATATCTTGATCCCAATGTATGGTCTCATCTCTGGAACCAGCAGGGACTGTGCCCGGCCTATTGGTGCAAGTGCCTGGTTATTGCCTCCAGATTGTTAGGTTGTTGTGTTTCCTATTGATTTTTGTAGCACATGTTCCACCTCAGCGCCTTCACTATCCTCTTTACACTGTTACTATGCGTCGCTGTCAGGATAATACACTGATAGTCGGCTGTAAATACTGTTTTTATATATAACAGTCATAGTGATACAATGCTTAGGCACTCACTAGGTTATTGATCAGGATATTGATCCCACAGGTCTGCAGATCCAGGAGTGTTCTACTCTGCTATATAGCGGTGGATACATTCTAGAACTCACTGCACTTTATAAGTTGATCGGTTTTAGTAGAAATTGAAGAAACAAACATTACATCTGTCCTGTGTCTTTTTCTTGCTCTTTTATAGGGTTATCCAGGATTAGAAAAAACACAGCTGGAATTTTGCAAAAACAGCGCCACCCCTGTCCTCAGGTTGTGTGTGGTATTGCAATTAAGCTCCATTCACTTCAACAGAACTGACCTGCAAAATTACAAACACACTGAGGAAAAGGGTGGCACTTTGTGGAGGAAAGTGGTCCTGTTTTTTTTTAGTCTGGATAATCCCTTTAAAGGGGTATCCTTTAATTTTTTTTCCTTTCAAATTAACTGGTGTCAAAAAGTGATGCAGATTTGTAATTTACTTCTATAAAAAAAAAAATCTCCAGTCTTTCAATATTTATCAGCTGCTGTATGTGCTACAGGGAGTGGTGTATTCTTTTCAGTCTGACACAGTGCTCTCTGCTGCCACCTCTGTCCATGTCAGGAACTGTCCAGAGCAAGAGAGGTTTTCTATGGGGATTTGCTACTGCTCTGGACAGTTCCTGACATGGACAGAGGTGGCAGCAGAGAGTACTGTCAGAATACACCGCTTCCTGCAGGACAGGCAGCAGCTGATAAGTACTGGAAGGCTGAATATTTTTAAATAGAAGTAAATTACAAATCTAAATAACTTTCTGACACCACTTGATTTGAAAGAAAAAAAAAATTGTCGCAGTACCCGTTTAACTGAAGATGAAAATGGTTGTGTTTTCTTATAAAATTCAATGTTTTAAGAATCCCTCTTAGGGTACAAACACACACAGCAGATACGCAGCAGATTTGATACTGTGTTCAGTTATTTAGATCTAATCTGCTGCGTATCTGCTGCGTATTGCAGCAGTAAATACGCAGCGTATATGCCGTGTGTGTTTGTACCCTTAATCCTTAAACTGTAGATCCAGAACTATTTGAAAACTGCAACTCCCATCATGCCCTAAATTGCAGTTATGTAACTATTGAACAGGCCAGAATATGGAACAATAATGCAGGGGGAGAAAGGGGAGAGACCTGGGGCATAATGGGAGTTGTAGTTTTGTAACAGCTGCAGAGTTCATGTTGAGAAACTCTAAGGTAGGGGAAGCTAGCCAGGACATGATGGGGGTTGTAGTTTTGTAACAGCTGCAGAGTTCATGTTGAGAAACTCTAACCTATAGGGAGCTAGCCAGGACATGGTGGGATGATGATGATGATGGGAGTTAGACCCCCTTCACATTCATGCAGTGGTCCAATTTCAAAGTGCCGGAGATAATCTGATGTTTGGACTGATCCCATTCACTTGAATGGGAACAGTTCGAACTAACTGCCGCTCAAATTTGGACGCCAGATTGCTGGACACGAGGACACATTTTCCAGCGTTCTTCCGACTGTCGTGTCCGGAAAACCGATGACAGCCATTGCATTCTTGGCATCAAGTGTCATCAAATGACGGGACTGGTCCGCCTGATGTGTGACACCGGCCTAGAGAGGGAAGGGGGGGGGGGGGGGGTAGGGGGTTATAAGAGGTTTTTAAATACTTTTCAAAACTTTTTTTTTTTTTATTACACTTCCCCCCTTCCCACACACACACACACACACACACACTTTTTTCCACTTTAAAACATGGAATTATTAGATTACATATACTGATCTATGCCATGCCATAGCATAGCATAGATCAGTGTTATCAGCGATCTGTGTATAGAGCCTGCCTGAGAGGAGTCTCTATACATGGAACTCCGATCTAACAGGACAGAGGTAAGTGACTTACCCCCGCCCATCGATACAAGTTATTGGGATCCCTGCAGCATGGCAGCGGGGGTCTCGATTACTCAGTTACAGGAGTTTGTCCTGTCACTGAGTACCTAAATGCCGGGATCACTATAGATGGCAGCATTTAAGGGCTTAATGACAAGCAGCTGCGGGATCGCAGCTGCTTGTCATTATGCTGGGCTCCCGGGACCGCTTTGTGAGGGACCACTCTCACTGCAGCGCTCCCGTACACATCTACAGCCTCTCAGTCAGGAACATAGATATACATGCCTACTGCATTGGGTGTGTTCAGTAGGAACTTATATATACAGATTGCTGATGTGAAGGGGTTAAACACCTGAAAAAGAACAGTTTGCAGAACACTAAAGGGAGCTAAACAGAACATGATGGGGGTTGTAGTTTTGGAACAGCTGGAGAGCCACATGATGGGGAAGTCTGGCCTTGAGGCAGCTGGCTAGTGCATGAAGGAATGATGGGTGCAGTAGTTTTGCAATAGTTGGAGAGGTCACTTAGGGAACACTGATCTAAGGGAGCAGAGACAGGACATGATGTTTCACCAGCTGGAGAAGAATAGTTTGGAGAACACTGACTTAATGATAAGCAGTCAGATCATGATGGGAGTTGTAGTTTTGCAGCAGACAGAGGTGCATGGGTTGGGGAACAGTAACCCCTGATCCCAGCATGCGGCATCCTCTGTATCCTCTGTATGTGTGAGGAGGCGAGGATCCTGCGCTGGGAGGCAGCATGTCATTGGATGGGGGGCGGCTCTCCTCCACAGCTGAGCCTCTATATACTTCTGCAAGTATGAGACTGCTCCAGAGTGAGAAAACTAGAGAGAGTGCTACTGTCACAGCAGAGAGCTAGATCAGCCAGAGACAGCCTGCCACCCAGGAGCAGAAGAGCACAATCCCTCACACCCTTCTTATAAGACAAGGAAAGCTTCTCCATCTTACTTCTCAAGGACCAGACTCACTAGGCCAAAATGTGTAAAGGATTAGCCGCCCTGCCGCACACCTGCCTGGAGAGGTGAGACCACCTGGATGTGCTGTGTGCCTAGATGTAGCAGAGCTGGGAGGGCTACATAGGCGTCTGATACTTTGTAACAACTTTGTAACTGTTTTGTGTCAATGTAGCAGATCTGAGCTTGTCACCTGGAACAGCTCATTGGGATATCTGTGGTTTTTACATGGGACTGCAGGTACATCGATTGCGTTAACTCACCAAAATGACAAGTTCAGCTCTGCTACATTATTGTTTGTAGGCAGGGGTAGGGAACCTTGGCTCTCCAGCTATTGCAAAACTACAACTCCCATCATGCCTGGACAGCCAAAGCTAAAGCTTTGGCTGTCCAGGCATGATGGGAGTTGTAGTTTTTCAGCCAAGGTTCCCTACCCCTGCTTCAGTGTATCCTCAGGAGCGGTGAGGTCCTATGATGGGCATCTTTGTATGACGTAGCGGAGACGTGTTGGTGTTTTGGTACAGAAGGACGATTATCTTATCTTTCATTTTATCCAAGTCTCATGACTTATAAACAGATCTCAGTATAGACAAGAAAATCATTCATTGACGTCCCCCCCCCCCCCTCCCATCAGCGACGGGACGTGTAATATTAAACATGAGCATCTGCGACTAGTCAAACTTTATGTACGTGTGAGCGGTGATGCCGTATCCATAGGGCTCAGGGATCCAAATATAGTGCACAGGGGTACAGGAGCCTCAACTGCTATACGTCACCGGAGGAGAGAGGTCTGACTACTGACTGACATAAGGAGATGGGATAGCTGATGGCTGATGTATATAGTATGTATATAGTACGTGTATACGCTTTTTATTATCTAAAGTTTTTACAGAAGAGAAGTAAAAAAAAAAGTTTTCTTGTGTAGATTTATATACTTGAGCCGTGTTCACACTGAGTAAACCAGGTGTAATCCCGCCTGTGTGCCATAGTCTGTCTATGGTAGAGCACACGCTCCTCCGCTGCCGCCGCTCTCTGCTCCGAGAAGTGACATGTCAGGCTATGGCACACTGAGACAGGTGGGATGCTGCAGCAAAGTTCCACCTGATTTACTCAGTGTGAACATACCCTTACTGTATATGCTGCAGATTTTATGCCGTGTGAATAGACACTAATAATCAGAAAGACACATGGTAATAGAGGGAAAAACTCAGAGCAGCAGCATGAAAAATGCAACACACATTCACATGTAGCAAAGTAACTTGACATTAACATGTTACATTCCATAATACAGCACAGTGTATGGGGGGAACATGGCAAGTTACAGTTATCCAAATCTCCTATCTATCTATCTATCTCCTATCTATCTATCTATCTTCTATCTATCTATCTATCTATCTATCTATCTATCTCCTATCTATCTATCTATCTATCTATCTATCTATCTTCTATCTATCTATCTATCTATCTATCTCCTATCTATCTATCTATCTATCTATCTATCTATCTATCTATCTATCTATCTTCTATCTATCTATCTATCTATCTACCTACCTATCTATCTATCTATCTATCTATCTATCTATCTCCTATCTATCTATCTATCTCCTATCTATCTATCTCCTATCTATCTATCTATCTATCTATCTATCTATCTATCTATCTATCTATCTATCTATCTCCTATCTATCTATTATCTATCTATCTATCTATCTCCTATCTATCTATCTATCTCCTATCTATCTATCTATCTATCTATCTATCTATCTATCTATCTATCTATCTTCTATCTATCTATCTATCTATCTATCTATCTATCTCCTATCTATCTATCTATCTATCTCCTATCTATCTATCACACAGCACGGCAAAAGCATAAGGGGGTGCAACGTTTCAAGCATGCTTGAAAATGACATGAGGTCGTCGAAACGTCGCACCCCCTTATGCTTTTGCCGTGCTGTGTTACCATGTTACTGCACTTTGAATAAATCTTTTTATGCACTGAACTTCGGATGTGCCGCGGTATATCTATGTGAATTATATCGAAGAAGAGGTCCTGGGTCAAGACCTTACCGTAGGTACCCAACTCATCTGCTCTTGGTGTGCAGCTACACAACATTGAAGGATCTATCTATCTATCCATCTATCTATCTATCTATCTATCTATCTATCTATCATCTATCTATCTCCTATCTATCTATCTATCTCCTATCTATCTATCTATCTATCTATCTATCTATCTCCTATCTATCTATCTATCTATCTCCTATCTATCTATCTATCTATCTATCTATCTATCTATCTATCATCTATCTATCTCCTATCTATCTATCTATCTATCTATCTATCTATCTATCTATCTATCTCATATCATCTATCTATCTATCTATCTATCTATCTATCTATCTATCTCCTATCTATCTATCTATCTATCTATCTATCTATCTATCCTTCTGTCTGCCTTCCCCCGTTTTTTCCCCGCAGTGGGAACATATCCTTAGTGTCACATCAATGTCCTTTCACCTTCAGCACTCAGACCCCAAAAATACGGGCATCATTTTGAGTGAAAATAAAACAATGTATGAACAGGTGAAAAACATTGCCAGATTTTGCAAAAGCTGGTGGTAAATAATGAGCATGTTCAGTATCTGGACGGTGGTGATTATATGCGGCCGTTATTCTATACGGTATGTGCCCTGCCCAACAACTTCCCATTGAAATTGGTCAGGAGCACGTTATTATATTATTTTGTTGTTATTATTATTATTATTATGATATTGAATACAGAGGTATTTTACATTTATTTTATGGGGTGAGGCTATGTTACTCAGGCTTTGGCAAAATACATCTGAATATGTGGAAATACCTAGAAAAGGGAACCATGAACCATGCTCGCCAATGTATGGCTGTCCAGCTGTTGCAAAACTACATCTCCCAGCATGCCCTGACAGCCAACGGCTGTCAGGGCATGCTGGGAGTTGTAGTTTTGCAACAGCTGGAAAGCTACAGGTTGAGGAGCATTGATCTAGAAGCTTCCAATGCAAATCAATCACGTGTTCAGCCACTTACCTCTATAGCGGGTTCTGTGTACAGATTGGTATCGGACAGAATGACTTCTGTTCTTCCGAAATCAAACGATTTATATAACTTATATGTTTCCATTTATTATTGATCCCGGGCCGATTCTCAATCTGATGGACATCAATACGGGGGCAGAAATCTGTTCCGTAAAGATTAAACTTTTCTTACCTGCCTGTTTCCGACACCTTTTTTTATTTTGAAATCATCTTTAAAGGGGTATTCCACTCAAACATAACGTTTGATCTGTTGCTGCCTATGATGAGACTAACAGTTCCTTCCATACTTATTATTATCTATTCAGTCACCTTCCCCCAGTTTTCAACTGCTGCATTGGGCTGAAGACACAAAAATCTGTGTGTGAGCTTTTTTCTCTGTCTCCCCCTCCTCCCCCTTGTGAGACAGATGATGCAAACAAGTCCCTATCTGCAACTTTGAGGCTTCTTTGTAATGCTGGTAGGATTAATCACAGTGAGTTCATCAGCAACTTGACCTCAGAATAATCTTCTCAGCATTATAAAGAAGCTACAATGTTGCAGATACAGCCTGCCAGGGACTTGTTTACATCAGCCGTCTCAGAAGGGAGGGGGGAGGAGGGGGAGACAGAGAGAAAAGCTCACGCACAGATTTTTGTGTTTTTAGCCGAAAGCAGCAACTCAGAATTGGAGGAAGGAGACTGAATAGATAATAACAAGTATGGAAGGAATTGTTAGTCTCACCATATGAAGTTATGTTTGAGTAGAATACCCCTTTAGGGTATGTTCACACTTACCAGATCCGCAGCAGATTTCATTTAATTAACTGAACACAGCATCAAATCTGCACCATCAAATCTGCTGCAGATCTGCTGCGGATCCTGAAGGTGTGAACGCACCCTTAAGGGGTCACAATATAATGGTCAACCCCCCCCCAGTACAACAGACTCAAGAAGTCAGAGATCATCTAATGCCAAACTTATTCTTTTAATCCCACCATATTCTGATGATGTCATAGAATTATGTCAGAAGCTTTGATCAGTGGTGGTGGGGTGTCCAGGTGCTAAGACCCCCATGATTGCCAAAAGGAAGGTGCCAACGTAATAGGGTAAAATAAGAAGAATCAGTTCTATTCCTCCAAACATGGTGTAAAGTGAAACTGGCCCAGTTGCCCCTAGCAACCAATCAGATTCCACCTTTCATTCCTCACAGACTCTTTGGAAAATGAAAGGTGGAATCTGATTGGTTGCTAGGGGCAACTGAGCCAGTTTCACTTTACACCTTGTTTGATAAATCTCCCCCTTCGATTTCTGCAGGTTCCATTCAGATGAATAGAAAAGTCACTGAGAATTCAGCAACAAACCTGCTGCGTGTGAATATGCACCTATTCACCAAAACGGCTCTTTACATGTTGGTGTAGCAGAGCTGGTTTTGTTATGTGTGTGGTCATCGCTCACTAATGTTGAGCAGATTTAACTCTGCTACATCTGAAGGTTTTAATGTTACCCCAATATTTCCTTACCATGAAGAAAGTTTGGCTTCTTTCATGTGATACAGTTCCCGTATAATGGCTAAACATCCCAGCATGACCGCAAGCTGAATGACCCGAACTCATAGAGCCTCCCAGATCCCTACTATGCTCATAGTTTGGGGTCAGACAGGGACATCCGGCATAGAAACCCATCAAATTCACTCTTTTGTGCCATTACATAGAGTTAAAAAAAACTTTTATTTTTCTTCCAAAAAACAGTGCCACCTCTGTCTCCAGGTTGTGTGTGATATTGCAACTTAGCCTAATGGATCTGCAATACCGCACCCAAACTGAGGACAAAAGTGTTGCTGTTTCTTGGATGGATTATGAAAGTTCATTCTCGGCACTCACCATCATGCTTCACAAATTTTTATTGTAGAAAAAAAGTCCATCACAAAAATATATAACGGCAACCGGACGTTTCGGCGTCAAGCCTTTCTCAACTTTCTTGACGCCGTAACATCCAGTTGCATATATATATATTATTCTTCTTATATATTCTTGTGATGGACTTTTTTTCTACAATAAAAATTTGTGAAGCATGATGGTGAGTGCCGAGAATGAACTTTCATAATACTGCTAGAATTTTTTCTTACTGTAATCACCACCCTAGACACAGAAGTGCCGTCTAAAAAACTTGTTTCTTGGAGGGAAACAGATAAGTTTTATCAATCTATTGGACAAAACGAGGAAAATGTGACACCGGGAACACAGTCCCCTCCACGTGCTCGGGTTGTGTAATGGAAGATCAGATATAAGGGACGTTCTATCGATGGGTTCTATGTAAACAGTAGAGTGATATTCCAATGTTTCCTTTGGCGTCTGCTATAATTTAGTGTATAGATCTATAGAGATGGAGCGCCTGTGGGTTACACCGCACATCAGAACAATAGGGGTTTGTATTGGACACATTGCAGGTAGACTCCATGTAATGTTTTATAAGAGGCGACAGCCGGGACCTCACAGGGCGGAGTTCACACCTAATAGTATGATCAGTATTTTCAAAACTGGATCCGTACGCAAAAGCATAGTGTAGCCCCAGCCTAATCTAAAGAGAATCGTGAGTGTTCAGTTTACCTGCAGCACCCCCGCAGGAGAAAAAAAGCATTACACGAGGACCATTCACTTTAATGATGTATCTGTGTACTGCAGAACAGAATCAGTCCTCCAGAGGAAGAGACCCTCTTTATAACCAAAACTCTCTCAACTATGGGGAAGAGATCCTGACCCCCTCCCCAATAATTTAGAATGACCTAATAGGGTAAATAATAATTCCGACCATAGAACATTTTATTATACTTTATAAACAATTGGCAACCTGCATAGTGGAAAAACTCTGGGCAGTTTTTGTCATCTTTTATATATTTAGTAATAGGAAAAAACTTTATAGACCATTCCTTAGCATAACAACACTTTTTAACAAGGCTGTGGTATGTTAGTATAGCGGAGCGTTAAGCAATCTTTATTAATATTAGAGAACCCCGGCTGTGAGAGATGGCAAAAACAACTTGCTAAGAGTGATATATATATAGAGGTGGCTTGTTCTAGGTCAGTGACCTCCAAGCTGTGGCTGTCAGGTTGTTGCAAAACTACAATTCCCAGCAGTCAGGGCATGCTGGGAGTTGTAGTTTTGTGACAGTCAGTAGGAATATGCAGAGCTATCTAAGGGCAATATAAACTAGTGACAGCGAAGCTGAACAGAATGATGTATCACTTACATTGTTCTGTGCAGCTGACCCAGAGATCTCCTCCTGAATAACATGGAAAATAAGAAGTCCTCTCCATTATGTGCATGTGCTCAGTAGTCCTGGATATTCATGAGCACCAGCACACTCTGGCAGTTGGCTATCTATAGTGTGTATAGGTATACAGCTGACAATCAGCAGCTGAGGGCGGGGTTAGTGGCCCAGCCTAAAGCCTATTCTCCTGCATATTAGGAGAACGGCTGAAGAGTATGATGTAAGTAATACACTGATCTGTTCAGCATTTTGGTCACTAGTTTATGCTGCCCTCATTTCAGCTGGAAAAAAACCTATTGATAGATTCCCTTTAAAGTGCCCTCACAAAAGTTCCAGATGTGTATCCTCTGTGGTGTTTTCCTACTTACTGACATCAATAGAATAAAGATTGAAAAATAAGAACCATCTGCCAATATTGCATCTGGTTCCATGTTAGAAATGTACACAATCAGTGCAACAATGCGATATAGGCGACATGTTGTATGGAGTGTATTGATGTGATCCCACTATCCCCTGTGAGGCCATCGCTTACACAACACAAGCGTGAGTCAACCACTAACTCAATAACTAGAATTGCTTATAGCTGCAAAGCTGTTCCCCCTGACTCGTTATAAATGTACAGCTGTTCCCCCTGACCCCCTATACATGTACAGCTATTCCCCTTGACCCCCCTATACATGTACAGCTATTCCCCCTGACCCCCTATACATGTACAGCTGTTACCCCTGACCCCCTATACATGTACAGCTCTTCCCCCTGACCCCCCTATACATGTACAGCTCTTCCCCCTGACCCCCCTATACATGTACAGTTATTCCCCCTGACCCCCTATACATGTACAGCTATTCCCCCTGACCCCCTATACATGTACAGCTCTTCCCCCTGACCCCCTATACATGTGCATCTATTCCCCCTGACCCCCTATACATGTGCAGCTATTCCCCCTGACCCCCTATACATGTACAGCTATTCCCCCTGACCCCCCTATACATGTACAGCTGTTCCCCCTGACCCCCTATACATGTACAGCTATTCCCCCTGACCCCCTATACATGTACAGCTATTCCCCCTGACCCCCTATACATGTACAGCTCTTCCCCCTGACCCCCTATACATGTACAGCTATTCCCCCTGACCCCCTATACATGTACAGCTCTTCCCCCTGACCCCCTATACATGTACATCTATTCCCCCTGACCCCCCTATACATGTACAGCTCTTCCCCCTGACCCCCTATACATGTACAGCTCTTCCCCCTGACCCCCTATACATGTGCATCTATTCCCCCTGACCCCCTATACATGTGCAGCTATTTCCCCTGACCCCCCTATACATGTACAGCTGTTCCCCCAGACCCCCCTATACATGTACAGCTATTCCCCCTGACCCCCTATACATGTACAGCTATTCCCCTTGACCCCTTATACATGTACAGCTCTTCCCCCTGACCCCCTATACATGTACAGCTATTCCCCCTGACCCCCCTATACATGTACAGCTATTCCCCCTGACCCCCTATACATGTACAGCTATTCCCCCTGCCCCCCCCCTATACATGTACAGCTATTCCCCCTGACCCCCTATACATGTACAGCTATTCCCCCTGACCCCCTATACATGTACAGCTATTCCCCCTGACCCCCTATACATGTACAGCTATTCCCCCTGACCCCCTATACATGTACAGCTATTCCCCCTGACCCCCTATACATGTACAGCTGTTCCCCCTGCCCCCCTATACATGTACAGCTGTTCCCCTTGACCCCCCTATACATGTACAGCTGTTCCCCTTGACCCCCCTATACATGTACAGCTGTTCCCCTTGACCCCCCTATACATGTACAGCTCTTCCCCCTGACCCCCTATACATGTACAGCTGTTCCCCCTGACCCCCCTATACATGTACAGCTATTCCCCCTGACCCCCTATACATGTACAGCTGTTACCCCTGACCCCCTATACATGTGCATCTATTCCCCCTGACCCCCTATACATGTGCAGCTATTTCCCCTGACCCCCCTATACATGTACAGCTGTTCCCCCTGACCCCCCTATACATGTACAGCTGTTACCCCTGACCCCCCTATACATGTACAGCTATTCCCCCTGACCCCCCTATACATGTACAGCTATTCCCCCTGACCCCCCTATACATGTACAGCTGTTACCCCTGACCCCCCTATACATGTACAGCTATTCCCCCTGACCCCCTATACATGTACAGCTGTTACCCCTGACCCCCTATACATGTACAGCTATTCCCCCTGACCCCCTATACATGTACAGCTCTTCCCCCTGACCCCCCTATACATGTACAGCTCTTCCCCCTGACCCCCTATACATGTACAGCTATTCCCCCTGACCCCCTATACATGTACAGCTATTCCCCCTGACCCCCTATACATGTACAGCTATTCCCCCTGCCCCCCCCCCTATACATGTACAGCTCTTCCCCCTGACCCCCCTATACATGTACAGCTCTTCCCCCTGACCCCCCTATACATGTACAGCTCTTCCCCCTGACCCCCTATACATGTACAGCTCTTCCCCCTGACCCCCCTATACATGTACAGCTCTTCCCCCTGACCCCCCTATACATGTACAGCTATTCCCCCTGACCCCCTATACATGTACAGCTATTCCCCCTGACCCCCTATACATGTACAGCTATTCCCCCTGACCCCCTATACATGTACAGCTGTTCCCCTTGACCCCCCTATACATGTACAGCTGTTCCCCCTGACCCCCCTATACATGTACAGCTGTTACCCCTGACCCCCCTATACATGTACAGCTATTCCCCCTGACCCCCCTATACATGTACAGCTATTCCCCCTGACCCCCCTATACATGTACAGCTGTTCCCCCTGACCCCCCCTATACATGTACAGCTGTTCCTCCTGACCCCCTATACATGTACAGCTATTCCCCCTGACCCCCCTATACATGTACAGCTATTCCCCCTGACCCCCTATACATGTACAGCTATTCCCCCTGACCCCCTATACATGTGCAGCTGTTCCTCCTGACCCCCTATACATGTGCAGCTGTTCCTCCTGACCCCCTATACATGTACAGCTATTCCCCCTGACCCCCTATATATGTGCAGCTGTTCCTCCTGACCCCCCTATACATGTACAGCTGTTCCCCTGACCCCCTATACATGTACAGCTATTCCCCCTGACCCCCCTATACATGTACAGCTCTTCCCCCTGACCCCCCTATACATGTACAGCTGTTACCCCTGACCCCCTATACATGTACAGCTGTTCCCCCTGACCCCCTATACATGTACAGCTGTTACCCCTGACCCCCTATACATGTACAGCTATTCCCCCTGACCCCCTATACATGTACAGCTATTCCCCCTGACCCCCTATACATGTACAGCTATTATCCCTGACCTCCTGGTGGTGATTCTGGAAGATAGTGGCCATGTTTTTCTAAGCCTGGACAATCCCTTTATTTATCACTATGGAAAAATCCTTGCAACACAATTCGAAAAAAACGTGTTAATCAGCTCCGGAGCGATTTGGCATTTGGGAACATTGGGGCTCGGCCCCTGATGTTTTGGCCTTTCCGCTGATAGAAACTTATGGCGCTGCCTTCATATTAATTCTGGGTTTATGACATAATGTTGAGCGGAGATTTGTGGAATTGTTATCACCTGGAGGAGTTATGATGGAGAGCGACCAATTCTGCAGATATTTTTAGGATCACAGAACTCTCTATCTTCATCCCTGTAAGGTGATACATCTGTTGGGATCAGGACGCCAGATATCCTGGATGAGTGCCGAGTCGGTGCTTTGTGGATACTCAACCTCCGATAGACAGCGTTACGAGGCGGCTGCTACCTTTCATCTGTGTTACTCCTTGTTAACAAAGGACAGAAGGAAACTGTATAATGGGCTTTGCTTTAAAGAAGAACTCCCTATGTGGCGACCCAGAGGTGCTAGGTGTTACTTACAAGAGCTGATATTGCGGTACCGCTGCAGCACTCGCCATGGGGCTCGGAGTGGTAGTAGCTCTGCCTAGTCTCAACACATGTCCATTAAAAGGTTGTCACTGGTGTTTCCTTTGCAGTGTACTGGTGCAATACAGTAAGGTACAAAGTCCAGGATAACGTAACCACTTGGAACGTTTACTGGGCGGTCTCTTAAAGACACAGTACAGTGCTGTTTTAAGGCTCCGTTCACAAAGGGTGTTTGGCGCATGTTTCCCCTTGAGTGGTTTCGGAGAAATACTGCTTTATCAGTTTAGACTTAACAGTCTAAGTTAGTGACACTTGGAGTTTTCAAAGTCTCTGTTACTTTAGTCAGAACTTGTACTTGAGGGGAGGGGGCCCTGTCCAATTATGCATGTCAATGTGTAGGGGGAATTCTGACAACAGAAGTAACCTGTACTCACAGCTATGAAGTTTTCTCTAATGCTGGAAGGTAGTACAGGCCCCAGGGTTGGATGACTGGGCAGAGCTAGCCCATTAACTTATACTAAGGGAACCAAGCAGCAGGCAGCGGAGTACATCGGCGTAAGCAACTTCTCCAACCACTTTGTAAATAGTACCTCTGCAGGACTTGCAGACTTTGTGACACGTGACACTTGAGAATGATAATCCCCCACAGCGTAAACAGTTGGGAGTCCCCCTCCAGTGGTAGTCATGAGTCGCAGGTGATGGCTTGGTTAAAGGAATAAATTTAGCAGCTTATACTCCTCCTCTACTCTGATACAGGGCTAAACTGACCACATGGCTATCTCCACCAACTTATAAGAAAGGGCCGAGACTTGTTTCCTGTTGGTGGAGAGCAGCCTGAGAATCCTCTGTACCTGATAGGGCAGAACTAAAGGGGAACTTCTAGAAGGGCTTGTGAAAGGGAGGTGGGTGGAAGCAGCTGCACTGGAATTAAACAGATAGTGATGCGGGGCTGTTTGGCCCCAATACTAAAGGGATTTTCTGGAACTTTAAAACTGGCGACCTGTCGTTAGGAAACTAGGACTATGAGGCGGGACTAGGATGAAGGACTAGGAGGAGGGACTACGATGAAGTATTAGGAAGAAGCACTAGGAGGAGGGACTAGGATGAAGGACTAGGAGGAGGGACTAGGAGGAAAGACTAGGAGGAGGGACAAGGAGAAAGCACTAGGAGGAGGGACTAGGAGGAAGATCCAGGAGGAAGGACTAGGAGGAGAAACTAGGAGGAAGAACTAGGAGGAAGAACTAATAGGAGGGACTAGGAGGAAGATCCAGGAGGAAAGACTAGGAGGAGGGACAAGGAGAAAGCACTAGGAGGAGGGACTAGGAGGAAGATCCAGGAGGAAGGACTAGGAGGAGAAACTAGGAGGAAGGTACTAGGGGGAAGAACTAGAAGGAGGGACTAGGAGGAGGGACTTGGATGAATGACTAGGAGGAGGGACTAGGAGGAAGATCCAGGAGGAGGGACTAAGAGGAGAAACTAGGAGGAAGAACTAATAGGAGGGACTAGGAGGAAGATCCAGGAGGAGAACTTGAAGGAGGGACTAGGGGCAGGGACTAGGTGGAAGAACTAGGAGGAGGGACTAGGAAGAAGCACTAGGAGGAAGAACTAGGAGGAGGGACTAGGGGGAAGGACTAGGAGGTAGGAGAACTACTCTGGTGGAGGTATCATTTTTACCAATATTATTGCATTTTGTTATAGGAAATCACTGGGCCGACTGTTTTTAGAAAAGATGATATGCGGATGAGACAATCCTTTTAGGGATCACGTTCGCTGATCATATGGCCAATCCTTTTGGGCTGATATGTTATCAGAGAAGTCACATAAGTTCCAAGAGGTCCTGCTTGTTCCCCATCCTAGGCTTGAAAGTTTTTTTTAAATGTTTTTTTTTGCTTTATATAGCCCTATAATGGACAATTATTAGATAGGGAAAACATCAAATTAGAAACAGGACTCAAAGGGCTGGGAGAACAAACCCAGACATGTCTGATACTTGAGTCACTCTGATCCCTGGCACCATCGCCAACTCTCTGGGCGCAATGATTAATAAGCGGTGACAGAAATAGAGACCCTACTGGATATTTCTCTGACCCGGCCCTTGAGTTTCATCGAAATGGACCCCTGGAGTGACAGTTGTGGGACTGGAACATAGTTTACTATGTATGTCCTCATGGTTGTGCGCTGACCTGACAGTGTGGGGGGGAAAACACACAGCCCAGATAGAAGCAGACCCAAAATACACTATTGACCATCATGTGGCCAGCCCCGAAAGCCCATCATATATACCGTCCATAGAGGAGACGCCCGCAGAAAGCTGTGGTGTTAATCTTGCATGTTGGAAACGTTGGAGATTACATTTTTATTGGGAAATATTTATTGGGCGTCTCATAATGTTGCGTCTATGTCACAATCATGGAAATCTAAGCCTTCTGGCTGTCATTGTGTGCATCACATTCACACATACTAAAAATACACGAGCCGGCCTGAAGATGAATACAACAATGGCGCCAGTCACTGGAGTGTCTACATAGATAAAGCATTTCACTGAAACTTTGAGGTTTTCTTCGACATGTAGATTGACCTTCCCGTCTATCACCCTGCGAATCCATGAGCGCAGTACGTGTCGCTATTTATGGCATCCATCATTATATACGGATGGCTGGTTAGTCATATTCTGATTGACAGGCAGTGTAAAAGTAAGGAGGGTTACAAATGTCCTTATGCTGAGTGTGTATCATTAAAGGCCTCCGGCTACTTAAGGTGGAGTACCTAAAAATTAAAGGGGTTGTCCAGGAAGCAAAGCATACAATCTCCTGCTCTCTTAAGATGGCCAGAGGGAGAAAGAGGTGCGTCGAGGAGCAGAGCAGATGGGACCTTTTCTTCCCCTTTAAGGGATTCAATCCTTTCAGAAGGGTCTCTTGGCAAAAAGCTGATGACATGATGTCCTCCTGATGAAACTCCACTGTTTGTATGGCAAGTAAGTGTTCAAAGTCCCTACAATACCACCACAAGGGAAATTAATCGTTACACACAGATCCTCCAGAGTGGGAGACGCTCTTTGTAACCTCTCTGAAAGGTGATGGGGCTGAACAGAGTGCCCTTAAAGGGTGTCTGGATGGGCCACCCTCTGTGCATCCTACATTTTCCAGCTAAACACCTATTCACCATTGGACAAGGTTTAAGCTTCATGGCAGATTGATGGGATATAACCCAAATGGAGTGATTGACGGGAGTCGGACAGCTGGAAGCAAGAGATTGTTGGTGGTCCCAATGGTCGTCTTCTAAGTGACACATTTCTGGCATGTCCTGAGATGTCGTCTTCTCTCAGATTGTTTAATACATCCATTATGCCATTCTTTGGGAAAGCGCAGCGACAAGCACCATGAGATTTTCTGCAGGTCAGGTCACGGTACAGATGTCCAAACTACTATCCTGCCAAAACATCAGAGAACAGTCCATTAACTTCTTCAGATCACAGAAGGACGGGCTGAGCACACGGGCAGCCTGGCCTTATGAGGATACGATTTGGACAATCCTGAGACAAGGGAATGTGAAGATGACAAATTACAAGAACATTTAGAAAAGTCAACTGGATAATACGATATCATGTGACCTTTATATTGCTACAAAGGAAATAACAAGAGGGTTAAAGTTTCTTAAAATATGTCATCATCGTGTCCAATAGAGATGAGGACAACTCGAGCATGCTCAAGTTTGTCCGAACCCAGAAATCTCAGGATTTGATTACCGGTGGCTAAAGAAATTGGAGCCTGGAAAACATTCATACAGCCGTAGGCCATAGGTTGTATCTATGTTTTAAAGCATTCCCTAGGGTTACATCCAACTTCTTCAGCCACCGGTGATCAAATGGCCAGACTTTCGGGATCGGACAGACTTGTGCAAGTTACGCTCATCTCTAATGTCAAATTCCCTGATGAATTGTCAAATGTTGGGTTTCGGGATCAGGTCCAGTTTCTAATTGAAGAGATTTATTTTCAAATGAGGCACCATGGAAAAAAAGTATGTAAATTAGCTTCACATCTTCTATGTCATCAGAGTCAACAGATGTTGATCCATTCCTACAGGATCCTGATTTTGGGTTTACCTTCTATAATTTATATATACTCTACATTTGCTAATGTACATCTTTTCTCCTCAATAAGTGACCTGTTCACATGCCGGTATTAAGAAGTGGCCATGCTTTCTCAATTACTTGTTAGGCTTATTATCTTTCCTGTCTTCCCCATACACTTGAACGTTCCCTATAGGAAGGGTAAACTGCAGCCAGACTTTTCTGGGGGCGGCTTATCCCCTCAAGAATGGGGTTAAGCATCGGAAAACCATCACACCCAACCCATCTCTCCATCAATGTCATCAGTCTTTGGATAGCCAGCAGACCCCCATATACCTTATACTGCTGGCTAAACACAACTTCTACTACTACTACTTTAAGTTTTATGAGCACCTTTACTTGATAAATACTTTATTCCTAAGGTATATTTAGTGCGTCTAAGAAAAAGTTGCAAATGTAATGGAGAATATGGTAAAAAGTGAGAGGTAGAATCTTAGTTGATCTAAATGGGAAATTATATTTTAAGGCTATGTTCACACTGCGTATGAATCCGTCCGTAGTGCGAACCGCGAATATACACACGAAGTTTTGAGGTTGATGCGTTCGCTTGAAAGTATACGATATACGGCCGCACAGTGCACACTACGTATGAACTTACGGCCGGATCGTATACGGCGCCGTGAAAAATGAACAAGACCATTGTTTGAGGACGGAAATGTTAAAACTCACGGCCATGGATTTCCATGCGGTCCCGTACGGAGAACTTATTTCAGCCAAATTGAACTTGATTTTTCGATCCAAAAGGTTCTGTGTGGTTTACGGGGCTGGGCGAAGATTTCCAAGTAAATGACCTGCCTCAGATCGCTTCGAAACAAGCTAGGGAAGCATAACTGTACTACGGGCGTATGTTCGCGGTTCGTACGCATCCGGCCGCATGTCGATTTTTCGCACACCCGTAGTTTCAGCCGCACATGTACGGCAGCGTAAGACCTGCGTATGGATTCATACGCAGTGTGAACATAGCCTAAGAGGAATTACACCATAAAGTGGACAGAACTATAAATCCCCCTACTATCGGTGTCCTGGCGTGGTCTTTTTTTGGTCCTGAGTGTTTTTTCTGCTATTCTTCATATGACTTATAGCCAACATATGATTCTCATTTCTGCAGAATTCTACTTTGCATGCAGAGGCCACCGGCAGGGTCGTCTATTCACGCTATAACTTAGTATCGCATTGTCCTGACATCCGGCTCCTTCTGAAGTGACACGAGCTGCCGATACTACTAGTGGAGTCTATACCCAGCTCTATAAATACATAGGTGGGCCACAGAAGGAATATTTTTGGCTAGAACATGAGAATACGATTATCTTACAGTCATTAGAAGTTCCATAATGTCTCCCAATCAGTCACGGTGAACGACGGAGCAAGAAGTGTCTCACAAATCCAAAATACGGGTGGAACTTGGTATGGAAAGAATGACTGCTTTACCTGAAAGACTCTTTGGATCCGGACGGTTCCTGTGGTTTTCATTTTGGGAACTTAATCCTCCCTGTAATTTCTGTATTCTACGTCCTCTCGCCCACATGGTTCTTTAGCATTCATTGAATTCTACAGGTTGTTTATTGTACGGCTGCAAACTAAGACTCAGCAATGTCTCACTCCGTCGCTCTTCTAAGTAACTGCACTATGCCGCGTTATACTGGGGTCACATGGGAAGTTGTTGTGTATAGAAGTCAACTGGATAATATCTTTCATTTGCAAATTGATTGGATCCTATGACCTTCCCCCTCCTGGCCATCTCCTCAAAGTTTCATCTCAAGGCACCGTGCACATTCAAAAAAAAGTTGGATAAATTCACCCATATCTTATGGGAATTCTCCAACATGTGAGACACATTAAATTTTGACACCCAACTTTTTTTTTGTTCTTCTCCCTATTCAGAACACCTGCCTACCGAGCGTGCACGTGTATGGAAGGGTCCAGAGGAATATTGCTTGATCAAATCAGCTCTTGTCCAACAAATTTTGAATGTGTATGGGCACCTTAAGGCACTCTATTGGGTCATCCATGACAGGTATTGTGAAGGGTATCTGAGGCAAAAACACTTTAAGGGGGCATCTAAGGCCAAAGCTAGCCTTAGATAGCTTTCGCCTGAATGTCTGTTCTATTAAGAGCTTTATCTCCCAATCCCCCCCATACATATGCATGCTTGGACAAGCGTACCTCTACCCTAAGTTGGAAGAGGGGAGAAAACCACTGCCAGACTTTTCCAGTAACTCATCTCCATGAAAACATAAATCTGGCATTTTCTCTCTCCCAACCTGCACGGCGGGGAACAGTAGGCGTTAGGTGATCAGTCAATCCCATAGAAATATTGTTATTGTGTATGGTCGGCTTTAGACTCTTACAGATAGAACTTATGCTTCTCAGACAATTTTACGGAACCATTGGAACTAGCGTTGAGCGGACTTGAAGAAACTGTCCGGGTCTGGCAACTTCTCCGAACCTAAACTCTCTCGGTGGCTGAAAAAGTTGGATGCAGCCCTAGGAAGTCCTGGAAAACATGGATATGGTCTATGGCTGTATTCATGTTTCCCGGACATCTGGATCCAAACTCTACAGATGCCGGACATCAAATGCCACGAGTTCAGGTTCGGAGAAGTTGCCAGACCCGAACAGTTTTAGCAAGGCAAGGAGGTTCAGCATTTGTACCTCTTTTATATTTTTGAAGGAAACCTTTCATTAGTTTCATGCTGATCGAACCCCTGCAGCATGAACACACTACCTGGCTCCTTTATCACAATGAGTTTAAATGACTGTATTAGAACGACTTTTACCTTGATGAGTCCTAGAAGTATAAGTATGGGAATTTCCTTTTAATGTCAAGTAATGCTAAACGTCAAGTTAAGGTTTACTACGTCAGCATAAGACAAAGGATTTCATTTTCTCATTTCAAGTCCTTAGAGACCAATTTCTTATAACAAGTGAGGAGGAAGACTGGAGTCTATTGTATGAAGCAGGAAAATAAAGGAACGTATAACCATCGCTATCTTCCACACATTCCCTTTATGAGTCATCCAAAGAATCTATGGGAGATTTGCTGATGCCGATGGATTGTTCTGTGGGAATACAGGTTATTCCAGGTCAGGAGCATTATTGCTCCGAGCAGATATCTCATATACGTTCTATTTATTGAATGACCTAAGGTGTCGCCCGCGTTTCTGCTGAGACAGCCATACCCGGGAATCATCTGCTCCCATTACGTTCCGGCTCAGTGGGCTTCTCAGCCGTATGTAAGAGTCTGTTTGCTCGTTGATGGAAGTGCGGTGCTGTCTGTGTAAATGTTTAGTTACGGATCTTTCAGCAGGAAAGCATTAGGCCGGCTGCAGGTTGAGGCGATGCTGGTTTGGCCGATTGGCAGGAGGACGGCCGTCTACCGTATTGTAACGTGTCCTCTCAGCCTCATTTATCGCAGCTAATGGCCCGTCCTGGCCAAGAAAGGATGTAACGTCTTAATGCCGCTTCATGGAGCACGACTAAACTGTTATTAGACCATTAACGTGTCATTTACAGAGAGGCGGCGGCACGTTTTATGTTTTATAATTGGGAATCCATTATCTTGAAAATTACAGACAGTTTACCACACCTCACGGCACAAGGTTACCCAACAAATATATAAAAGTTATAATAGTGCAGTCCACATTGACCATTTAGACCAACCGGTATCCCAATAATCTTGCAAATGTTCACAAGATATACTGTACCAATAGGTGGTCAAACATTTCTACACAATTCTTTTTCTTCCAGCACATAAAATGTAACTTTCAACCTGATGCAAGATTGGGACAAATGGGTCAAAAAAATTGCATTTTTTTTTTATACTTCAGGAAAGTTGGATGCAACTATAGGGGGGAGGAAGGTATACAGCATGGGGGAACAACTACAGAGGGGGAAGGTATACAGTATGGGGGAAGAACTACAGAGGGGGAAGGTATACAGTATGGGGGAAGAACTACAGAGGAGGAGGAAGCTATATACAGTAGTATGGGGGGAGGTGTACAGCATGGGGGAACAACTACAGAGGTGGGGGGAGGTATACAGTATGGGGGGAACAACTACAGAGGGGGGGGGGTATACAGTATGGGGGAACAACTACAGAGGGGGGAGATATACAGTATGGGGGAACAACTACAGAGGGGGGAGGTATACAGTATGGGGGAACAACTACAGAGGGGGGAGGTATACAGTATGGGGGAACAACTACAGAGGGGGGAGGTATACAGTATGGGGGAACAACTACAGAGGGGGGAGGTATACAGTATGGGGGAACAACTACAGAGGGGGGAGGTATACAGTATGGGGGAACAAGTACAGAGGGGGAGGGAGGTATACAGTATGGGGGAACAAGTACAGAGGGGGGAGATATACAGTATGGGGGAACAACTACAGAGGGGGGAGATATACAGTATGGGGGAACAACTACAGAGGGGGAGGGAGGTATACAGTATGGGGGAACAACTACAGAGGGGGGAGGTATACAGTATGGGGGAACAACTACAGAGGGGGAGGTATACAGTATGGGGGAACAACTACAGAGGGGGGAGGTATACAGTATGGGGGAACAACTACAGAGGGGGAGGGAGGTATACAGTATGGGGGAACAACTACAGAGGGGGGAGGTATACAGTATGGGGGAACAAGTACAGAGGGGGAGGGAGGTATACAGTATGGGGGAACAAGTACAGAGGGGGGAGATATACAGTATGGGGGGGGGACAACTACAGAGGAGGGAGATATACAGTATGGGGGAACAACTACAGAGGGGGAGGGAGGTATACAGTATGGGGAATAACTACAGAGGGGGAAGGGAGGTGTACAGTATGGGGGAACAACTATGGAGGGGAAGGAAGGTATACAGTATGGGGGGGAACAACTACAAAGGGGGGAGGGAGGTATACAGTATGGGGGAACAACTATGGAGGGGAAGGAAGGTATACAGTATGGGGGGGAACAACTACAAAGGGGGGAGGGAGGTATACAGTATGGGGGAACAAGTACAGAGGGGGATGTATACAGTATGGGGGAACAACTACAGAGGGACTAACAACAGTGGGATATTCAGTATGGCAGCTATCTACTGTATAGAGTGGGGCCACAGTGTAGGGTCATAATGCGTTTCTCTGAAAATAACACCCACCCATCTTTTCAGAGAAAAAAAAAATCTAGTACCCTGTGTTATTTTGGGCGAAGCCCGATGCTTCACATGGATCCATATTGTTTGTAGCTCTATAGTCTCTGTGCACACAGTATAGCTGGAGGCTGGCAGGGCTGCCACTATGGCGTCTGCACATGTGAAGTATCTTATTTCAGTGTAACTGGATGTCAGTCCTATCAGCATCCTACATAATTCTCCCATATGGCAGCGATTTGCTGTGATCCTCGGCAGGGTGAAGCCTGGGTGCACACTTCCCGCACATTGTAGTGAGTAAGGGCTGTCATCAGAGAGAACACAGACTGAGGTCTGTACACCATAAAACAATACCATGGACATCCGCCAGGGACCAGGGAGCGTGTTGCAATATCCGAGAAATTATTTGTACACATTTTTCATTGCAGAATATTGGGGGGGGGGGGGGGGGTTCTGATTCTTTTTCACTGGAAAGATTTATTCCTTAGTAAGTCTTGAGTAAGCAGTCCGATCCCACATTCCTGATTCACGAGGCTGCTTTATTGAGATGTTTATACAGTATCGTCTTTTTTTGTATATTACTTTACAAGATAGTCTAATCTGTATACACTTCCATCAGAAAGATTCAGAGAGTACATACATAAAACTTCATAGGGGCGTAGGGTATCGGGGGAGGGGGAGGGGTGATGTGGGGGCCGCAGAGGTTCTTGTGGTCCTTGCCTAGGGCTGGAGACCTTGAAGGACTCCATGTTCCATCATGGGTCACTAGAAGGCTACAGCCTACCCTACCTAGTAGATGTTTGCTGGGTTATGACATGGGTCTCCATGAAACTCATAACCACTAAGTCACGCCTTTTCACGGACTTTCTCAACTAACGTACCATGCGTATATAGCCCAATACCCACTGCAGTCCCTAGCTCTCATCTAGTGTCCATGAAAGGGCACCACGTCTTTGAGGACTACTCTCTGGCATGCAGCTGCCCAAAGCTTTATGGATGGAGAGTAGAGATGAGCAAACTTTCAAAAGTTAGGCCCGACAGGTTCGCTGAACTTTGAAGCAAAGTTCGGGTTCGGTTTAGATGAAACGACATTTTTTTTAAATCCCCTAAAGTAATATTATTTATATTATTTTAGGGGATTGAGCTGTGGCATACAGTAAGTTTTCCATATGCTAGCTTTGCATAGACTTTGCATCTCTATGTATGCTGATTGCTTTTTACCCCGCCAGTTCCTTTTGTGTATACTTACTTATCACAGCATGTTTTTGTTCCAATGTTGCTGCTGGAAAAAAAAAAACAGCAACATTGGAATGAAAAAATGCTGTCATAGGTAAATATCCACAAAACAAGCTGGCGGGAAAGAAAGCAATCGGCATACACAGGGATCACGTCTATTACTTTCTTCCCTGCCGGCTTTTTTTGTGTGTATTTACTTATCACAACATGTTTTTGTTCCAGTGTTTCTGTTTATCATTTCCAACAGTAAAATTGGAACAAAAACACTCTGTGATAAGTAAATATACATAAAAGAAGCTGGCGGGGGACACATAGACCTGTAGGAGTACACTGGTGGACTCTTTTCTTTATTTGTTTTTATGTGTACTAAATTGTTCTTTACGAACTGGTTACAAAGCAAACTTTTTGCAAAGTTTGTAACGAATCTTGGTTTGTGAAGTTCAGTTCGCTCATCTCTAGTGGAGAGAGTTATACCACACACCCCACACTTCGTTCTCCTGCACATATCACATGCTAAACTCCCACTTCTTGTGTTTTGTCCTGTTCTGTCTGTTACTAGAGACAGATTTTCCCTGGCAACAGGCAGAAGACAGCAGATTGCATAGCCATGACACATCTAGTGGCCAGGACTTTACAGCAGTTTTTCTGGGGTAAGGAGCCATCTTTTTAGGTAACTGATATGATGCACACACTGCAGCAAGCCAGTCAACTACACCTCGGGCAGAATAGTGCACGGACAGTATGGGACACAATACAGTACGGTATAATATAATGCAACACATTATACACACACATTCAAGTCATCAATTAGATCTAACAAGTTTTTCTTTCATCAAAGAGAGAGAGGCCATTATGTAAGGTCTAGTTACATCACAGGCCGTATACAGTAGGTCCATTAGCAGTTAAAGGTCGGCCTTCCTGCTCTTGTTTCCCTTGAGAGCGTTTGGTGAAAGGAAGGCCACTTTTACGGTTAGTCTTTGATCAGGACGTTTCCTCTGCTGTAATGTAGAGACTGGGTGGCACAGGCATAGAGGAAACCTTATTCATAACAATCCATGCCCTTCTATTGTGTCTTCCCAGTCCTCTCCTGGCTATACAGACTGCACGTATCTGGCATCAAGCCAAAGAATTTTAATGACTAATGACCAATTGCAGATGAATTGAACCAAGTGAATTGCGTTCAATATCTTGTCATGTGATACTTTGTTTTATAGATTGATAATTCTATACACAGGTCCTCTGACCACTAGCATATAACATGGGGTCCCTAGTACATGGAGCGCCTATTTTCGCTTGATAAGATCGCACTTTAATGTTCAATGTTAATGTCCGGCCATTCTTAACATTATTGATGGAGTCGAAACGTTGGCCATGCATCATTTGGGATTTGCATAAAACTTCTAAAGCTTATGTCTGAGCGCTGGAGCGACAGATTAAAATAAGAGTTATATCTCCTGATTTAGTCAGCAAAAAGCTGACAGGTGCACTTTAAAGCAGAAGTCCGGCATCAGGCATTTTTATTTCTAAAGAGTCTGGGGGGAGGTGACTGAAGATAACAACATGCGACGACCTCCCCAGCTCCAGCACAGGGGTCAGCTGTCCTCCGCTTTGGTTCCCGGTCCCCTGGACACTTCCTGGTCCAAGCTGGGACCCGGGTTGTGATGTGTCATAGTGTGGTCCCACCTCAGCCACTGACTGACTGAACAGGACT